>NC_084472.1:52181301-52484926 GCF_027409185.1 Cynocephalus volans
CCCTGGGTGTGTGTTTCTAACCATTGCACCCTACTGCCCTGCTGCCGCAGCCTAGAGCAGCACGCATCGTCAGAGCTCGGTGCCTGCCTGACTTCCAGCTTTCCTTGCCACATGGATCAGTGATGTCAAATTGGGCTGCCTCTGCACAGGATCAATGATCACAGCCCTTTTGGAGCAGAGCTGTCTGTCGGGGATGTGGCCTTTGTGCTGCCCCTGTGCCTGGGGTGGGCACAGCCAGTGGATCCTGGGCTTGCTCTCTCCTCCTGAGGCCAAATGGGGTCTCAGGACTCCAGGGGATTTCAGAGGCTGTGAGAGCACATCCAAATCTATTGCCATCCCCTGGTGCCCTGTCTGACTTTTACCTCCTCCCACTCCACTCTGGTCCTTTGGGCCTCCTTGATCTACCTTATTGCTGAGCTCACCCCTGGGCCCTTCACTCTCTGTCTGGAGGGGCCCTGGCACCTGAGTCTCCGTGATGCTCTGACGCTGTGCTCCTGGGCCTGGATAACAGACCTGCTGGCCTGTCTTGAATGTCCTGGATGCTGGATGCAAGGTCAGAGATAAGATGGTAGATGATAAAGAGTGATTCACTGGTTAAGATGCGCAGCTGTTCAATTTCTTGCCAACTCATGATGGCATTTTCTAGAATAGGAAAAAATAAACAGAAGAAAGAGAAGAGAAACAAAAACCCAAATAAGGTGGGTTTCCATTTGGAGTCAGTTAAGTTCCTGACTGTTTGCTCCTGAAATTCTGGAGTTAGAGAAGGGACATCGAGTCCTCCCTTCCTGCTCCCAGTGGCGTGGGGGCCCGGGTGTGTGAGGACAGCTCGGACCTGGCCCGGCCCAGGCGTGTTGCGGGTTGCACAGATATGGAGCTCCCCAGCTACTCCCAGACCCCCCAGTGCTCCGTGGGCCACTGCCCGGGAGCTGGGAGAGCCTCAGCGGGCCCATTGTCACTTGCTACCCCGTGTGCCTTCTCCGGCGGGCACAGCAGGCAGCCCTGCTGCAAGCTCCTGTGCCCGAGCCTGGGATTACGGGCCAAGCCTGCCTGCAACGGCAGATGGCAGCCTTAGGGCTAAACTGCACTCGGGTGCTTTGAGCATCTTGAAAAGATTTCTTTAGAAGTTAAACTCGGCTTGGGAGTGACAATACGGTTCAGTCTGTGGCTTTGAGATGGCCCCGGGTGGGGTGAGGGGGTGGCTGTTTCATGTTCCCCTGCCTCGCCTTGGCTCTTGTTTTGAGAGCCCTGTTTGACATGTGTCCTATGGTCACAGCGGCTCCTGAATTTCAGCCCCATTGTTGAGGAGTCGCACTTGTTTCCGTCACCCATGCGGCCGGAAAGGCCACACTGGTTGTCCTGCAAGCATGCCTATGGATGCCCCCGGGCAGCAGGAGAGGCCCACGTCCTCAGGGTGCCGAGCCAGTCTGGGGCTGCCGAGCCAGTCTGGGGCTGCCGTGTCTGTGAGCCAGGGCTGAGCTGCAACCCCTCGAGGGGTTGACAAGCATCTGTGCAGGGGTTTGAGTCCCAAACCTTTTGGCACCAGCCAGGAGTGATGGACAGTCTCTTGAATCCTGGAGCTCCTGGCTAATTGCACTGGGATAATACCCTCCCAATCCCCACCCTAGGCTTGTCCTATTTAACGAATCCTTTGAGGGACAAAGTGTTTCATCATCTGTGGGCTCAGATAACATCTCGCCCCGCCCCACAATTTTCCCGTCCTCCATTTGGCTACTCTCTAAACTCTGTCAGGAAAGACCCAACCCTCCCCACAACGAAGGCACCCGGGAGCATCTTCTGCGGTGAGAGAGGCCTTTAAATGGGCAGAAAGGAAACGTGAGCGCCCGGCTCCCAGGCCTTGGCAGCCAGAAGCGGGCTCCATGGGCCGTTCACGAGATGTCAGGTGGTCTGCAGATGGGAACACGGCATTATTGATTTTTACCAGCCTGCTAAAATGCAAAGGAACAAACCCGTCTCAGAAGCTCCTGGTGAAGCTTTGTTTCCTACGTGATGATTCCAGGGCTCCGAGTTGGTCAAAGGCAAATTTAAAATATCAGAGGTGTTGGAGATAAAATAAAATGAAATCTTCTCACAGCCATTAAGTTCAGAAAGGAGGACATCTCTGACTCGGGCTTGGGGGGCACGGGGGGGGGGGACCGAAAGAAGGAAACCGGCGGCTCCTCCCCCCACGGCACCGCCTGTGATAGGATCGGATGTGGACACAGAGAAGTGAGTGCGGACTGCCCTGGACTGGGGACAGTGCCCTGGCTAAGTAACAACAGCGGTGTGATCAGAGAGCGTCGGCCGGTGGGCCCCCGCCAAGTGCACTGATTGGGAAAATGGGGAAAATTGGGGGTCAGGCAGATGAGCCCTCGGGGGAGGAAGCTGGAGAAGAGGAGGTCCGATCGCCCTGCCCCCATTACTTCTTCAGATATTTCCTTGTTGCTCATCTTCCTGAGAGCTTTTATCGTCCCAACAATGGAGGACACGCCCTCGAGCCCACTCGAGGGCACAGTCACCCCTGTGGAGGTGTCCGCACATCCAGGTGGCTTGCCTGGGTGTGTGTGGTTCTCCGAGCCGTCTTGCAGATTGTGTGCTCTGGTTGGGTCATTTTTCTCCAAAAACTCTTTGAATCCAGGCAAAGGCTTTCAGGCAAATTCCCTAGTGAGTCCCCCACAGGGCATGTGCTCATGAGGTGGCCTCCTGGAAATGAGCGTCCTGCTTTGTGACCGAGCCACTGTATCCTCCCAGGTGTGTGTGTGTACGTGTGTGTGCAAGGGCCTTTATCCGCTTGTTGGATTGAGATAGGAATGCCTTTTGGCTGGTGATGACTTCCTTCCAAACTGCACAGTGGCACAGCAGCATCGTAGATAATGTATTGATTGATTGATCAACCTTTTTGAAATTAAAAGAGCAAGGAGCTGAGAGTCATGAGACCTGGGATCTGACCAATGGATCGATCAGCAGATATCTACTGATTCTGGAAAGCACCAAGCTGGGCACTGTGGAGGATTCAAAGAAGTGAGTGATAAACTCCCCACCCCAGGGTGACAAAAAGGTGTGGGGCAGTGGCCAATATCTATGGGTCTTCAGATCACAGATCCTGAAATCACTGAGCTTCACAGGTAGCCAGGGGCATGGGAATCCCTCGCCCTGCTCTTACCTTATAGATGAGGAAGCTGAGGCTCAGGGAGCAGATCTGACTCATGGCAGTTTCCCCTGGAGTGTCCTGAATTCCAGCCCATGATTGTCGAGCAGCTGGACAGCTCCACCTTTCCTAAAAGTTCTGCTCTCAAGTTGTCAGTGGAGCCAGCAGAAGTTAGACCCACTCACCTCAGGACTCCTTCTATCAGATGGGTAGGACAATCACTCCCAAGTACTGGGGGCTCAGCAGAAATGACCTTGGAAACCTCCTTCAGTCCATAGTGGGGGGATCAGATCTACATTGCTAGAATGATTACACACAGTTAACTTTTATCCAGCAATAACTCAATTCCAGGTGCTCTGCCGAGGGCTATATACTCATAATATACTCTAATTTTCAGAATAGCATCACGAAGTGAACACTATTATCCTCCATGGTTTACATAGGAGGACACAAAGTTCAGAGAAGTGATGTGACACACACATGACATGCAGACAGTGCCAGGATTTGCTTGTGAGGACCAATCCCAGTAGTCAAAGAGTGAAAAATCTGGCAACTTAAGTTTTGTTTGTTTCTATGGTTCCAAGGGCTGTCTAGCATTTATCTGTTGCTAAAGGCACTGGCTATTTCAATGTTAATGTAGACGAAGCATGAGCCAGTGCCCTCTATAATGCTGAGGTTGGGTGACTGGACCATTTCTAGTGACAAACCCTGTTTTAAGGGGGTTGGCGACATCTTGTCAGACTTCACAGGCATGTGGGAAGTGGAGCCTAAGCCTGTGGAATAACAGATTCAAACAGAATGCTAAATTACAGGAATCTTGTGGTTTGGGACAATTTTCCCTCCTGCCTCCCGGGAAGACAAATGGTTTCCTAATTTTTTTTTTTTTCATTTTAGAAATTGAAAAAAAAATGAATTCTAATTGCTTTCCATATGCCTTGCACACAACTTCAAGGTGATGATCAAATTCCTTTCTTCTCTGGTGATGAAATCTGTTCACGATGAGGGATAGTCAACTGTCAGATATCATAGCGATCAGTCAAAAGACACAGTACAGTGCACTGGGCTCCCATATAGCTAGCATCTCTCCTGATTATAGTATTGGAAAAAGCATAATGTGAAGATTGGGTGTGATACTGGCTATGCTGTTTGTTTGTGGCAACGTCTTCAGGAATGATGGCGTTTAGCTACAATGACATACCCACAGAGAGAACAAGATGGGGAGGCTAGCTGGTCCTGTAGCAAGCTGGGTAGTTTTACACAGACCTCATTTGGAGGAAAAAATTATGGAGGCACTAAAAATTTCAAGGGCAACCTTTCATATACCCTCTCTTCTCCATCCCTGCCCCTGCCCCTGTTAATTAGGTTGTTGGGTTTGTTCCTGGCTGTAACCAAGGTAACCAGGGCCTAAGTAGAAAGGATACTTCTTGGTTCCGGTCTCCAGTGAGAGGATGGATGCAATGCAAAGGGTTAAACTGAGAGGGGACCCTGGCGACCAGCCTCAGAGCTGCTGCAGCTGAGTGACAGCTGAAAGGCTGCAAGTGTCACCAGGAGACAGAAGAGGACCCAGCACTCTGGACAGATTTTTATCACTTTGGTGAATACTTTAAATGACAGGCATTAGTTCCGAGGCTTTGTTTAGCAATTGGTGCGCCAGCAATTGGTTTTTGTTCATTGATTTACATGAATGCGTATTGTAGTGGCTCCTCAGAATACATAATTTGTGTGGAGGGGTTGTTTATGTTCCTGGGAACTCGTGAGGGCATGTGGGAGAATGAAACTATCAGGAGTGCCCCCTCCTCCCCCTGTGAGTCTCATCACCTGGAGGTGGGGGGACAGCCACATTCTCACAGTCAGGGGACAGGCAGGAGGCAGGTGACTGGTGTATGCCATCCTGTACCCCATTCTCACTTTGGGGTAGAGAGCTCAGGCTCTCAGGCTTTCTCAGCATTGGCAGGTTGGGCTGGATACAGCTTTGTCGTGGGGGTGTCCTGTATGTTGCAGGGTGGTCAACAGCATCCCTGGACTCTATCCATCAGATGTCAGTGGCAACCATTCCCCCAGTTTTGACAACCAAACGTGTCCCCAGATATTGCCAGATGTCCCCTGGGGGCAAAATCACCCCTGGCTGAGAACCACTGTCTTAGGGTACCCAAATTCAGCAGACCTAGACTTGGTACATGTCCTGGTGTGGTCCCCAGAGTTTAGGGCTCCTAAGTGACACGAAGGCATGTGGGATTGGAGAAGGGGATGAGGCCCCCAGAGTTTAGGGCTCCTAAGTGACACGAAGGCATGTGGGATTGGAGAAGGGGATGAGGTTGGGGCAGAGTCACCACTAGGAAGAAAAACTCTCATCAGAAATAAACAAATGTCGCCTACCCTTATATATACCTCACAGTGACCCAATACTGCACTTTTTGACCTAATTTAATTTTCACAGCAGCCCCATAAGAGAGATACTCTCCTTCTCATTTTGCAGGTGAGAAAACTGAGGCAAAGAGAAGGTCAGTAATTTGCCCAAGGCCAGAAAGCTAATCAGAAGCAAGACTGGGATATAAACCTAGTTCTCCTGGGCACCTTCTACCACACCCCTGGGTTGTTCCGGAGTTTGGAGAGATCGAGGCCCAAGACCCCTGTCCCAGCATGGCCCTGGCTCGCTCCCCTGGGAGGCTTTCATCGCATCTGCTGCAGCTGTGTCCCTTGCCAGGAATGCCTCTGGCCAGCTCTTTGCATAACAATGCTCAGAAAAAGAACAAAGAACGACCCTACCTAGTGCCACCAAGATTTAGGGATGTTCTTGCTCTCTCCCAGTGAAGTCCAAGTACCCCTCTTAGAGTCACAGGGCAGAATATGGTGAGTGTCACCTGGCACTGGCCCTCCCAGGTCCAGGCCTTTCTTCTCAGCTTGCCGCGTGGCCCTGTGAAGAGCCTGTGGCTTCCTCCAATGGTGACACGCATGAGTTCTGCATTTAGCCTCCCCCACTCGGGAGCCGTGTTTACTAAACAAAGCTCCTGCGCAGAGTCGGGGCCTCTGGGGATGGGCAAGGTGGAAGGGCAGGGGTCAAGAAGCGGGGTCAAAGGGCTGAGGCCCTGGGGAAAACGGAAGATGAAACATCCTCCTTTTCAAATCGGGAGGTTTGGATAATTAATTGGTCCCTGAATGTGAAAGCTTTCAATGACTGTTCTCCCAGTAGCGGTTCCAGATCCTGCTGGGACCCCTTTCTGCAGCACCCAGGCGGCACCCAGCCCAGCCGAAGGCCACACAGTCAGATGGTGTGGCCTGAGGGTGGCTGTCCTCTCACAGTCCTCTCCTCACTATTCCAGCTGAAGTTAGTGCCGCACATGAAGGGCCAACCTCTGGAGGGACAGCCACCGACAGCAAGGAAAGCTGGGGATGGTGGCTGTCTCCACGCTGGGGCCACTGCTGGACCCACGGCCTCTGTTGGAGCTCTTCCGGGTGTGGGAAGAAGCAGCTATGGATCATTTCCCTGACACGCTGCTCTGGGCCATCTGAGGTCGGCTTGCTCCCACTGTCAGCACCAGAAACCTCTGAGAGGCTCCTGGCCCCAGGGTGATCAGCGAGGGTGGTGAGTTTCTCCCATAGCATGCCTGCGGGAAGGTGAGAGACTTGCACCTTGAAGTCTGTTTAAATTCCTCCTCCCTTTCTCCCCTTGATGAGCCTGATGGTCATGACCATAAGCCAGGCCCAGAGGTCTTGCCCATCAGTATGATCCCATTTCACAGATGAGAAGACAGAGACTTGTCGTGAACATGCAAGCAGATCCCCAGGCCCCCGGCTGCACAGCACTGTCTCTCCAGGGAGGGAGGAAGATCCCTGAGTAGAAGCTTCTCCACCCTGGAGCACAGGTTACTGCACCGGGGAGGTGGTGATTGTGGGCATGAGGGCCCGTCCTCCCCATGGCTGGCCCTGCCTGGTCCCCTGCAGGGTTGCAGCTGGGCTTGGGAAGGGGGTAGCATGGAGGGCCAGCCTTGGGCACTGAGAAGCTGAACCCTGGGAGTGGCCTTCCTGGGCAGGACTCCTCTCAGGAAATGATGCTCAGACCCAGGCCAGCTCTGGTTCAGGATGCCCTTCGGAAAGCCCAGAGAGGCTAAGGCAAAAACTCAGCTGTGAGGACTGGGCAGGCACAGCAAGTCAGAGGCCCCACAGAGGGAGCAGCCCGCCCTCCCCTGGTGACGCATAGGTCAAGGGTCGGGGGACCAGCACCAGGTGAGGGTGGGGCTGAGGGGTGCATCCTCAGCAGCTGCTAAGTGCCCTAGAAATGAGGCTTAAAGGGCTCTCAGGCTTCCCTTTCTTCTTTCCTGAGCGAATCAATCATGGGGCTCTGCCTTTGTGTATGCGACAGCCCAGCTGTGAAGTACACTTAAGGAATCAAGTTTTCTAAAATTCTATAAATCATTATTCTTGCCTTCTCCCCACCTCCTCCAAAATCATTCATGTGCTGAAATATTTAGCAGCGTGTGCGTCTGTGCATGCGGGGAGGGACCTGGGAGGCGTGCGGCAGAGGTGTCACCATGGCACCTGTCTCTGCTCTCTCTGAATGAACGAACGAATGTGCAGCTCTCCTGTCTTGGCAGTCTTTACAATGGCCTTAATAGTCCCGGATCTCCATGTGTACATGATGGAGGCCCCTCTTATTGGGGCCCAAAAGAGGATTTCCTCAGGTGATATCAAGGTGGTACTCAGGTGACTCTCTCTGGGATCCGACTGAGGCCAACATGGCTCAGGTGTGGGTGTACAACGGGCCAGGGGCAGGCCTGTGGGAAGATCAGCTGGGGGCGAAGGGGTCATGAGACTCCACCAAAGAAATTCCCGGCTCCTGTATGTCCACACTGCTGGCCTCTGTAAGCAAGAGTCTGGGGAGAGCTGGGGTACATGGAGGGTGAGAATTTGTCCTGTGGATTGTGAGTGGGGCAGGGCAGATCGGAAGTACTGGCCCCTTTGGGGGACTCGATTCTTCGGTAGTGAGGGTTTGGGCCTGGGACCTTGGCGCTTGCCAGGGCTGGAAGCTCTGGCACTTTCCAGAATTTTCCACCTCTCACTCCCCTGCAAGCACACACCCTGACATGTGAAGGGCAGACCAGATCAGCCACAGCCAAGGTCCCTGAAAGGCAGGGCAAGGTCTGATTGATTTGCAGTGGCTGATCTGTTTAATGTCCCTTCTCCCTAAGCGCCCATCTTGCCTGAAGAGGTGCTACATTACCTCACAGGCCTGGCTGCTGCCGCAGACACCCCACGTCCCTGAGAACGCTTGGGGAGGTTACGGGTGCAACAAGCAAAATGAAAATCCATAGTTTTTAAACCTTTATGAATTGAGAATGTAAACCTGGAAAATGGACCTGGAGTTACTAATGGACAATTGGTCTGCCCAGCACATCTATCCTCCAGGATGCTGGCTGCAGCCACTCAAGTGACAGCCGGCTGGCTCCTGCAAATGGAGACCTTCCCAGCCGTCTTTCCCTTCTCACCTGCCAGAGTCAGGAAGACAGATGCAGGCATGGAGAGAGCCTGTAGGTGGCCGCTCCTGGCCCCAGCTCTGTGTGCCCAGGCAAGGCCTTCGGAAGATGCTGGCAAGAGGAAGTAGCAGAGGGTTTGGAGGAGGGGATTGAAACCTTGTGGGCTGGCTAGGGCTTCAGTCAAGTGGCCATCAGTGGGTGAAACAGACAGCCCCCATTGCCACCTCCAGACGTAGATGTAGATCCAGACCCAAGCGTGGAAATCCTTTTATACAAAGCAAGGCCATATCCCAACCATGCCTCTATTCTTGACTCAGTAGCTGTGCCCTGGGGTCCCCTCTGGTCCTGGCCATCCCTGCATACTGTGTATGTAGCTCTCCCAGGGCCTGCAAATGTGCTGTCCCCTCTGCCATGCCCATGAGTCACTCACCTTCTGAGAGATGCCTTTTCTGGCAACTCTACTTACTGCTGCCCCAGCCCTGTGCCTCCTCACCCTGCCTGTTTAATTTCCCCCAGAGCAGTTGTCACAATCGGACACACTGATATTTCTTCACTTATTCGTTGTTTTAATACCTATTTCTCTCCACTAGGACATGAGCTCCAAGAGAGCAGGAATTATCGTCTGTTTCATTTGCTATTTTTTTTACTAGAAAAGTGCCTGGCACATGGCAGGTGAATAATAGATACTTGCTGAGTGGGTCAACAAATGATGGCATCCCAGGGCTGTGAGGCTTTTGCTCATGTAAATCCCCGCACCCTGTCTCCACCCAAAGGGCACAGGTACCATTCCCTAGGAGCAGCCCAGAGCTTGCCAGTTCCCTAAAAGTAAGTGTGGACTTTCCCTGCAGGCAACAGCATGAGCCACCTCTCACCCCCCAAGGATATGGAAAAAAGGGGATTAGGTCAGCCCTTTGAGAATTAAACTCTGAAATGAACACATGATTGATGGGGGCAGATAAACCCATGTGAGAATCAGCAGGGGACAAAGGAAGTGATCAATAAATGTTAGTTTCCCTCTGCTGTGCTCTGAATGTTTGTGTCCCCCCAAAATTCATGTGTTGAAACCTAATTTCCAATGAGATAGTGTGAAGAGGTGAGGCCTGAGCTGAATCAGTCCTGAGGGCTCTGCACTCATGAATGGGATTAGTGCCCTCATAGGCCTGAGGAAGCTCATTTGCCCCTCTGCCATGGGAGGACACAGCTCCCATGGTAGAGGGTGCCGTCTGTGAGGAAGCAGGTCCTCACCAGACCCTGAATCTTCTGGAGCCTTGAACTTGGACTTGCCAGCCTCCAGAACTATGAGCAATGAGTTTCTGTTTGTTAATTACCCAGTCTAAGGTATGGTGTTATAGTGGCCTCAGTGGACTAAAACAACTTCCTTTTCTCCTTCATTTTTTCATCACAAAATTCTGGGGCTTGTGTGATGAAATCAGGTGATTTATCAGTCAGGATGAGCTGGGTCAGGCTGCAGTAACAAACAAGGGGTTATTTCTAGATTATACTATGGTAATGAAGGTTTATTTCTCCTTCATGGCACACGTCCCCCATGCTGAGGGGCTTTGTTCTACTTCCCTTTACAATGCACACTGATGGAAGAGTCACCGTCTTTAACATTCCTTGTGGCAGTGAGAAAGAGAAAGCATCATGAATTGGCACTCTCTTAAATCTCCTACCTGGAAGTGATACCTATATTCCCACTCACTTTTCATTGGCTTGAGCAAGTCACACGACTACACTTAATTTTAATGGAGCAGAAAATGCAATCCTACCATGTACCTACCTGGAGATTCCCAAAGGTGAGAGGCCTTCCACTGAAAGAGGGTACACCAGACACTGCCGACACTCTTCCTGCCTGGAGCTCTTGTGAGTCCCTGTCTCTGCTTTCAGGCCAGGCCTGCTGGGGAGACCCAGAAATCCTTTCAGATCCTATCTGGGACCCCCCACACTAGCCTGCTCTGAATGCAGCCTCCCAGGGCTGCCCTGATATCCCTGGAGGAAGCCCCTTGGTGATATGGCTGCATCAGGATTGCTGGTGTTGGATGAAGGCTGATGAGTAGACCAGCCCGTACCCCTCTATCACTCACCTGCAGCCCTGGACCCTGCTGCACAGTGCTGTGGCACCTGCAGAGTCCAGGGCTGCAGACCGCAGGCCTGCTTCCTCCATCACCCGGGCTAGGAAGGACTGATGTGGGCTTCAGAGGCTTGAGGCTCAGGGCTCCAGGAAGGCAGTGAATGCTTTTTAGGTGTGAGACTTGGCTTTTGGGCTTTGTCTCTTTTTCTCTTTGTTACAAAAGAAAAGACTGACCTGGTGCATCATTTCAATAACCTTCTTCAACAGATCAAACTCTCTGGGTCTATCTTTCCAATGCATGCCAACCTTGGATGAACCCAATTATCTGCCGGCATTGAAGTAGCTGAGGACTGTTGGGGGAAGTCTCACAATAGGGTGGACTGATATCACCATGAATCCACAAATTCCAGTCTCCAGTGAGCCCTCCCACCACCCAGCAAGCCTACACCGTTTCTCAGCCGACTCTCACCACTTTGCCCTCCAAAATAACTAGCTCACACTTTGCCATCCCTTCACACTTCCAAACTCTTCTTCCCCTCCTTCCATTCACTGTTGACAGTATTTCTCAAAATTTTTATCCTGGAAGACATTTTGAAATAATTTTCAGGTCTCAGGTAACTCCTGCAGAAAAATTTATTTAACCTACAGCTTGCGGTACATCAGTATGATCAGTAAATTGTAGATATTATAACCCAATAAAATTGTCAATGTTCTTTTGAGTAGGGAAAAAAAAGGAAAAAAAAAATTGTGTGAGGGCCACAGAAGGCTTTGGGGACGTCCAGTTTCTTTCAAGTCAACCTTTTAATGAATGAGGCGAGAACGCAGCAGATGAATAGAGACGCGCGCTGTGTAATCAAGGCAGACATGTCTCGGCAAGCGCTGTGTCCAAATTGCTAGTGACACAAAAGCCCCTGTAGAATCTGTTCCTTCTGCAGACAGGAGGAAGCACCGCGGATGACACCAGACAGCAGGACATCTGTGTGGGAGTCCCTGTGCACACATGCCAGAACGGTTTAAAAATTAAAAATGGAACATCACTCCTTTGTGACACAAGAAAATACCTGTGGGTGATTTTTTTTCTTATTGTATATGTGTCCTATGTGGCTGTTTTCTTCCGTTTTTCTTCAACTATGTAGCAGAAGAGTTACCAGGAGGGTACACAGAAGTGGCATGAATGCCTTGGTTGATGTAAAGTGCACAATTCAGTGGCTTTTAGTATATTCAGACTTGTGCATCTGTCACCACAATCAACTTTAGTACATTTTCACTACCCCCAAAAGTCTCCCCATACCTTTTACCCATCACCCCCCAATCTCACCGTCTCCCCCAGCCCAAGGAAACCACTAATATATTTTCTGTCTCTATAGGTTTATCTATTCTGGGCATTTCATATAAGTAGAGTGATAAATATGTGGTCCTTTGTGACTAGTTTCTTTCATTTAGCATGATGCTTTCATGTGGTAGTGTTTGTCAGTACTTCATTTTTTTTGTTGTTTTGTTTTCTCCATGGTCTATGTTTTATATCTATGTCAATAACAACGTACCATACAAACCCTGCCTCTCATCCTAGCCCGGCAGGCTGTGTGGGGCCCGAGGCCAGAGTAGATAACCAGGGTACTCAACCCAAAAAGAGGAGAGAAAAGAGGGTTTTACAGTCAAGGAAAAATAAAATCAGAATTCAACATGATCGAGTTGAAGCCCTGAACCTGCACCAAATAGAGGTGCTGTGGGCTGTGTCACATCTTAGCCACTGTGGAGGCACCAGCACTGGAAGCCTTGATTCCTGGGGGACTGGGGCCAGCGGTATTTTTAGTTATTTTTTTGGGGGGGGGCTGACTCTCACAGTGGTCCCATTGTGGGAATAACCTGGCAGCAAGCTTCACTTTGGGGTTTGGAAGGGTCGTTTCTTTCTATTGGCGAGTAATTTGTGAATTTGAGAATCCTCTTGCTGCATTGCAGGCAGGTGACTTGCCCTACCCCCTACACTGGGCTCAGCCATGTGACTTGCTTTGGCCAAGCAGATGTCAGCAGTTGCACGAGCAAGCCAGCTGAACTGAAGTACCTGGATGAGTCCAGCCAAGATGAGCTGAGGACAGTTGACCCTGACCTGTGAGAAGTGAGCAGCTCAGCAGAGCCACATGGTTGACCGTTCTCTGACTCCAGACATTTGGGTGTGAGTAAATGGTTATTGTTGAATGCCACTTTGTGGCTGTCTGTTACCAGCATGTGGTGGCAGTGGACAACAGATACAGGACCTTCACAAAATCATTCTTAAATTCACTGAGTAAGACCTGTCTTTACCAATAAATCTAGCATCCACATTCTCCTTGCTACATGCTTCCTGTCCAGGGTCTCTGATTTTCTCAACCTTATCTACCATTCTGGTTCCTCATGTGTCCCCTCCATGTGCCCCCTTCTTGCTCTTCTTTCCTGCTTTACGTTTAGTGGTTTATTATACTAATTTTCTCTCCCAATCTCTCATTCCTTTATTACACAGTGTGAACAAGAGAGCAAGAAAATGAAAAAAACAGAACATGGGAGAATTGACTGTTCAACTGGAAGACCGAGACATGGGATGAATGAATGAGCTCAAAAATGGAAAACATTGATTGCTTTACGTTTTCATCTGCTCCACGTTCATCACAGAATGTCCGCACATTGTGGCACGATGATCATTAGCCTGTCTTTACTATACCAGAAGAACTGTTCAGTGATTGCCTCTACTAGAGGGTATTAATATGGGCCGCACAGGCTGGTGTGGGACATACACGCAGAAAGACGTAGAGGAACGGGGAGAGTGTGACTTCCTGCTGCACCCAGCCTGGGTCCTACTGACATTTTTGCAGATGAAACTGTGAACACCGAAGATCTACACTCAGATACAGGATGTCACCATGTGGTGATGGGTGCCTCGCATGAGATCAGCTATGTCTAGATAACCTTCTGCCTGGTTCTGAGAAGGACAGAAACAGGAGACAGAATGCAATAAGCAGAAAGTGGAAGATGGGGAAGGAAGAGGGTGTAGCAGAGCTGGGAGGAGAGGGAAAGCTGAGAACACCTGCCTGAGCCTTTGATTTGGAAGAAGAGGAGCATCAGAGCATGGTCCTAAACAAGAAGAGCAGCTGCTTGTGAAGCTCTTTGTGGAGAACTAAAATAATGCAATGTAATTAGGACAGGGCGACTATTGAGATTAGGTGGTGGGGCTATCTAAATTAGTTTTAAAATACTTTTATTTACAATAAACTTGTAATAGTACCAGGAGCTCAAATTTGTTCTCTCAAATTTGAGATCCACTGCGACAGGAACTATAGGAAAATGTAAGATCAAATCCAGCCACCAGGGCATTGACCTCCTCCTAGGGTAGATTACCGGAAAGCTCGAGAAAGAGATCATTGAACATGGGGCAGAGTCAACTCGGTAGGATTTCCCTGAAGATCCCTTCTCTAAATGGTTTCTCCAAACCTCTCTAGCCACACCCTTCTCATTGAAATGGTATAAGTTTATATTCCTTGGAACTATTCCCTTGATTCCATGAGTATAGGTAAGGAACCCTGCCTGTAAACCTGACAATCAAACCTTCCCTCAGAGTCCAGATACATTCTTTCCTTTATCCTCTCCTTCAAATCTGCCAAACAACACAGGTAGTGGGGTAGAGGGGAACAGGGACACCGCATACCTGCATGATAGTAGCTAGCTCTAAACCCTGCAAAAAGTGGAAGATGTCTTCTGGGAGTCAGGGAATTACAGAAATTCAGAATCATTTGGGGGAGGATTTGGAGTCCTTGTCACCCCATCCTTCATTTTTGCATTCTTTTTTATATTTCTAGCATTTTTCTTTCTATTATTTTGGCAGCTGGCCAGTACTGGGATCTGAACCCCTGAACCTGGTATTATAACACCGTACTCTAACCAACTGAGCCACCGGCCGGCCCTCCAACATTTTTCTTTCCTTACATTTTAAAAAGCAAAGATGGCTTCACTCCTCAACTCTCTTCTCACTAAAGATTTCCCTGGTGGAGGTAGAAGAAGCTTCCAGAAAATGAAGTTATCTGGAGATAATGACATCAGTCCAGGATCATTCACACTTCTGGGCTTGGGGGTGATGGTGGCAAGGAGCAGGGCAGGGCATGAACACCCAGGAAGACCCCTTGTCCTTATGCAGGCTCTGCTGGAGCTAGGCAGAGGTGGGAATGTGGCCAGGGAAGAGAAGACATGAGGAGACGGGCTGAAGGGGAGCCTTAGATGGGCACATGGGAAGAAGTCGGGGCCCTACATCCCCACTGCAGGGTCATGTGGAGACATGGCCAAACACCCAAGGTCTCCTGCATCTCCTTCAACCTATTTTGCTGGGTGAGGGGGAGAGAAAGAGCCATCAGACACCTCTGGATTCAAGTAGCCAAGGGGCTCTCAAGGGTGATGGAAAGTTTTCCTGACAGCTGGAACCACCCCACCTCAGAGAGAACAGACCCAGAGGGCCCTCTAGGGACCTGTGACTCTGATGCACTGAAGGTTTGCGAGTCCTTGCTGCTCAAAGTGTGGTCCTGGACTGCCAGCTTTGACATCCCCTGGGAGCTTGAGGGCAATGCAGAATCACATCAGATCCCACCCCAGAGCTGCCGACTGGGAATCTGCATTTCAGTGGGAGCCCCAGGAGACTCATGTGCACACTGCAGTTTGAGAAGCACTTCTGTAGGAGGCTCTGCAGCAGCAGACAGAAGTGGGTCAAGACAGCATTTTGGAAGATTACAGTACAATCAGGCCCCAAATTAAGTGGGTTCCCATGTTATCTCATCCCATCCTACCAAATATGCTGGGCTGTTCCCATAAGTTCCAGTTATCTGTTGCTGCAGAACCAACCACCCCTAACCTTAATGGCATAAAACAGCAAGCATTTATGATGCCATGATAGTTTATTTTAGGTGTCAACTTGATGAGGTTAAGGAATGCCTAGAAACATTATTTTGGGGTGTGTCTGTGAGGGTGTTTCCAGAGGAGATTAGCATGTGAGCCTGAGTGGACTGGGTGGGAAAGATCTGCCCTCAATTTGGGCAGACCCCACCCTGTCTGCTGGGGGCCTGGAGAGAACAAAAAAAGGAAAAGGCAAATGTCTCTTGCTCTATCCACTGGAGCTGGAATACAGTCTTCTCTGTTTTAATGTCTTGAAATGGCTCAAACAGCCAGGACTGGAAGCAGTGGGGCTGGAGGATCTGCTTACAAAGGTGGCCAGGCTGGGCCGGCTGAAAGATGGGCTTGGCTGGGACTGTTGACCAGAGTGCTTGCAGGTGGCCTCTCCCACATGGGGGCCTTGGCATAGTCACACGTCCTGTGTGGAGGCTGAGGGCTCCAGGAATGAGCATATCTAGCCACCTACGTGGAAGCTGTACAGCCTTGTGCTTGATCCTCAGAAGACACACAGTGTCGTTTCTGTCCCAATCCTTTGTCCAAAGCAGTTACAAGCCCTCTCCTCCAACCACAGAATCAAAGAGAGGAGACATAGACCCCACTTCTCTACAGAGAAAATGTCAAAGACTTTGTGACTATGATTTAGAACCACCACACAATATTATAGAAAATGGTTGCTCAAAGAGGTCAGGCAACCTGCCCAAGGTCAGAGTTTTGCAGTCAGCATGAGAATATTAAACCTGATGGACTTGGAGTGCCATGGCTTTCCATGACAGGCATCCACAAGGCCTGAGACAAATGTTCAAGAGACTTCTCTGTTCTCTTCTAGGAGTGTTACTTCCAATTTCCTACTCTGACCTGCCTCTCTGGCATTTGAAATCTACTGAACAGGGAAAGGTTGAGGGACAACAGAGAATCTTGAACTTGTCCTATTATTATTTTCTATAAAGTTCTCTATTAACAAATTGTGCTGAGAAAATTGGATATCCACATGATTGAAACTAGACTTCTATCTCTCACCATAACAAAAGTCAACTTAAAATGGATCAAAGGCCTAAATTTAAGACATAAAACTATGAAACTACTAGGAAAAAAAACCATAGGGGAAATGCTCCATGAAATGGACAGTGCTTTTTTGAGCAAGTCTACACAGACACAGGCATCTAAAGCAAGAATACACAAATGGGACTATCTCACACTAAAAAGCTTCTGCACAGCAAGGGACACAGTCAACAAAGTGAAGAGACAGCCTACAAAATGGGAGAAAGTGTTTGGCAACCACACATCAGAGAAGGGGCTAATATCCGGAATACATAAGGAACTTAAACAACTCAACTGCAAAAAAAAAAGAAAGAAAGAAAGAAAGAAAGAAAAACAACTAAATAAATCAATTTAAAAATGGGTGAAGGACTTGAACAGACATTTCTCAAAAGACATACAAATGGCCAACAGGCACATGAAAAAATGCTCAACATCACAAATTATCAGGAAATGTAAATTAAAACCACAATGAGATATCATCTCACTCCAGTTAGAATGGCTATTATCAAGAAGACAGAAAATAGCAAATGCTGGTGAGGATGCAGAGAAAAAGGAACTCTCCTGCATTGTTGGTGGGATTGTAAATCTGTACAGCCACCGTGGAAAACAGTATGGAGGTTCCTCAGAGAACTAAAAGTAGATCTACCCTACGGCCCAGTTGTCCCACTACTGGGTGTATAAATGAAAAATCAAAGAAAATGAAATCAATAGACCAAAAAGACATTCGCATCGCAACATGTTCATCGCAGCACTATTCACAATAGCCAAGAGATGGAATCAACCTAAATGTCCATCAATGGATGAGTAAATAAGAAAACTTTGGTATTTATACATAATGGAATATTATTCAGCTATTAAAAAAATGAAATCCTATCATTTGCAGTAACATGGATGGAACTGGAAACCAACATGTTAAGTGAAGTAAGTCAGGCACGGAAAGACAAATATGGCATGATCTCACTCACATGTGGAATTTTTTTAAAAAGTGGTTCTCATAGAAGTACAGAGTAGAATAATGGTTACCAGAGGCTGGGAAGTGTGTGTGTGGGAGAGGAGAAGTAGTGGACTAATGGGCACAAAACCACGCTGTCTACCCTAAGTGAATCATTGTGCAGTATATGCATGTATTGAAACAACACACTGTACCCCATGAAGATGTACAAGTAAGTGTTAAAATATTTTGAATAAAATAAAAAACCCTTTAATTTTAATTTAATTTAGTCTTAAATTTAAGTTTGGTTTAAGACACTTGTATGGAGTGTCTACAGATAGCTATGATAGCAACATGGTTAGCAGCAAGAACCCCAGAGTCGGATTGCCCATTTGCAATACTATTTTTTAGCTATACAAAGGCCACAGTCAAGTTATTTAAACTTTTGGCACCTCAGTTTTCTCAACTTTAAAATGGGGGTAATATAACAATCCTGTAGACTGTTGTGAGGGTTACATAAATATATGCAAAGTGCCTGGCACAGTGTCTGGCGTGAAGTCAGCACTATGTCAGTGTTTGCTGGTGGGATTTCTGCGTAAGAGAAATTCTGCTCCTTCCTGCTCTCAGTGTCTGCACAGGTCAGCCAGGTGGGAGAGAGGTACACAAGTAACAGTTCCACCAGATGGGCTGTGGGGAATGCTGAAATGGAGCTAAGACAGCTATGAGAGCAAGCAGAGGGAGCTAGAAAAATTGAATATTGATCAAAATGTAAAACTGCAGACCCATGTGTATTAGGCTCCTGGGGTTTTGTCTAAACCTCCAGGCTTTGAAATCTACTCCCAATAGCCATGACTCCAGAGTGGGAGTTTAATAATTATAGCCAAGCTTCAGGGATTGCTGAATTTTATAAGAATGAAGATTCTCTTAGAAATCCACCTGAGGACTGGAAGCTTCTTGACTCCCTTTCTAGAGTGCAGGGTTCACCATATAGGTTAGTGCTTAATTGGACTTAGTTTTACAGCTTTGTCTGGCTCTGTCACTGATGTGTGTGTTTCACTTTTGCCTTACCAGCTCAGTGTGAGCTTCCTGAGCAAGGGACAGTGATATTCACTCTTTTTGCCTCCAGCTAAAGTTCCTGACTCTCATAGAGTTTTTGAGAACTTGGCCAATGCCTGGCACACTATGAGGATTTCATAAAAGTTCTTTGAGTAAGTAAATGAATGAATAAATGAGGAAGGCATGTGATTGATGTTACCAAGTTGAAGTTTAAAACCCGACACCTGGATCTGGGTGAAACAAGCTCAGTAAACAGGCAGGGAGGCCAAGACGGCAGATATGAGACCAATTGCCCATCCCGGTTAAAAGACTCAGATATTTGAGCCAAAAATGTAGGGGAAACACCAGTGTTCAGAAACAAATGTAAGAGGATGCTTTTGGTTGCGAATAACAGAAACTCTCATTCCAACTGGCGTAAACAATAAGAGAATGTATAGGCTCCTGGAAGTTCCGTAGGTGGTGGACTTCAGGAATGGTTGATCCAGTAACTCAGCTGGAGTCAGGTCCCTGTTATCAGTGACCCAGATTCTTTGATTACCTTTCTCTGCCACTGGGGGTCGATGCCATCTAAAGGCTGGCTTCCCTCATAGTAGTCAACAGAAACTGGTATATATGTGTCTTTGTTCAAGTCCAAGACAATTGGTTGTCCACAACCACAGTACAGAGCCCTCCAACCACCATGGCCAGGGTACTGTTGGACACTGGAGAGATTAAACTTGATTAATTAAACAATCACTGTGGCAAGGAAAGAGTGTCGGGCAGGGTTAGCCCCTCCTGCACACCACCACTGCTACACTGTGGTGTACATGGACTAATACACTGGGCCTGGATGCTGGGGAGGCAGCCAAAATACCCAATGGGGGAGGAGCACTTGACCGAGAGTCTTCTCCTCTGCCCTCTGCCACTGATCAGGTCCTCCTGTGGCTGCTTCCTGACATGATTTGGACACCCTTGGGGATGAGAAGATTGGGATGAATTTATTATGCTTTCTATACTAAAAATTCTATTTTCATTTTCTAAAGCCCTGTTGCATTCTTAGTAGTCATATGAACTTGATTCAATATATTTATACACCTTGGGATGAGAGGGACCTCAAGACACTGATGAGGACTCTATACTTCTTAAGTGTCTATAGTTTCTGCAGCAGCATGGGAAGTAGGCTTCATTCTTCTTGGCGGCTCGTTTACTCAAATGGGCAAAGCTGAGAGTAGATGCCAAGTCTCTCTCATCCCAAATCCAAACTCATGCTGGTTTAGAATGACACTGCTTCTCACTAGGTTGTGGGGTGATGTCAGCGCAGTCAGAACCAGAGCTGTAAACATTTGCTCACAACAGGTGCCAATGCTAGCAAAGGAAGCTGTGATTCCCTTTGAGGGAGCATGGACACAGATGCAGAAATGTGTGTCCTAGGCAGATGCCAGGGCTGGACTGGTGGTCCTAGGCAAGGTGACAAACTGTGCTACATTTTCCTTTCCACTTTCCTCTCCAGCTTTACCTTCAGCATGAGCCAGGAGCTCGCAGGGACCTCCTGGTCCACCTGTCCTCTGCCAGCTCCCAGGCCCCCTACCATGATGCTAACTGTGTTTCTGTCTTTGGAAGCTCTCTCCATGACCTAAGCTCTTTCCTTTAGGACCTTCTTAGGGAACTGAAGCTAACAACAGAATAAAGGTAGGTACTAAAAAGTTTTTATGACATTCTTGGGTCCTGCATTTGCATTTTGCAAAGGCAATTCAAGGAGAACAGAGTGATTGTGCAGATGTCAGCAGAGATTTCCCGGACAGCACAAGTGCAAGTGCGATCGCCCTCCCATCTCTTCATGCTGGGCAGCCCCACAGAAGCATCTGGGTGGGCAGGGGAGTAGGGTGGAGAGTGGAGATGTCCAGGAAGGGGTATTCCTGTGGAAGCAGAGCTGGGGAGGAGAAGGGGGAGGAAAACCAAGCCTCCCCTGGAACAAACTGACAATAATATTCAAACCAGCCTAAACACAAACACCACATACACACACACCTACAAAAACACATAGTCACACATGTATATACAAACATACACACATAGAAAACACACATGCACACACATAACACACACAAGCACACACATCCAGATGCACACATGCACGGCAAATTGTGACCAGGCAGAATCTGAGGCAGCCTTTTGCAGAAAGATGCTGCAAAGATTGTCCACAGGAAAGAGGGGCTTTTTGTGCCCCCTTCAAACCTGTATCAGGAGTACAACCACTTGCATGGGAAAAGATGAAGCTAAATGTTGATAATGGGGAAATTGGAGATGGCAAAATAAAACACAGCTGTGCCAGGGTGGAAACAGTAGAAAGGGAGTGGGGGGGGGAGGAAAAAAGGAGAGAGGGAGAGATGGAGGGAGGACAGAGGAGAGAAGAGGGGGAGGGAGAGAGAGATAGCAAAAGAGAGCGAGAGCACGCAGATGTTTAGTGCCGGAGAGACTAGGGCTCTGCCTTGCTGGCAAATGCCCTGAACTAGCCATCTGCTCTCAGGGCTCTGGGAGCTGCAGCCTGCTTTCTCTTCATTTTGTCCTTTCTTCTGCACGCTCGCATTATGCTCTATTGATTTCTCTGGCCTTTGCAAAGCCTTGAGCTCTTCTCAGAATCCTCTGCCCCAGGGAGCCCTGGCTTTGCTGCCCTTTGCTCCAGCAGGCATGTGGTCCCCCAGAAACACAAGCTGGGGTTGGAGGACACCCTGGGCCTCACCGCAGAGCTATGCACCCTCCTCCTCAGTCAGAAGCTCTTAGGGTGAGAGGGTACAACCTCACCACACAAGTCCTGCACATCTTAGGCCCTCTGCATTCCTGTAGTTGGTCCACTGTTCTATGCCCCAGCACCATGCCCCTCACCTCGGAGATGCGTTTCCTCTGCCTGGGCTACAGCCACCCTCCTCCATACCTCAATGTACTGCCCAAAGTGCCACTCTCCAGGACATATCCCTGGCTTTCCCCAGCTCTCAGGTCAAGGTTTTGAGCTCCAGGCAGCGCACTGGCATGGACTTCCCATTAGTAGGACTAAACTGTGTGCAGCTTCCTTGAGGGTTATCTTGAGTCCCACCGGGGTCCCCAGCATCAGAGGAGAAGGCCCTTCTCGAGGGGCTGTAGCTCCTTCCTTTAATCTCCTGTTCAATGACTTCCAACTCTGGAAGGTTTTTACCAAGGCTGCTTATCCTCCTGATTTTCAAAATGAGAAAATAGGAGGTACGATTAGAGAGATGCTGGCCTGGGAATCACAGCCTGGGCCTCTAAAACAGGCTCTGCCACTAACTAGCTGGGTGGCCTTGGCAGCCTTTTTGTGAGCTGAGGGGGCCAGAATTCTAGGTCCTTCCAGTGCTGACATCTACAATTCTGAAGAGCAGCAGAGCTCCCACCAGCTTAGCAAGATCAGATGTTTATATTTGCTAACTTGCTGCATTTCCTGGGGGAAACCAATTAGCCCTTATTGATATTTCTTCTCCCATCTTAAATGTTGGCACTGGGAGCATTAAATGTGGAGACACTTAGCTATGAGAATCTCTTTCTAAAGGTGCAAAGTGGCTTTCTCTTCATACACATGGCACATCGGGTCAAAGCAGCAAAGGCATGGGGTGACCCCCACTTAACTAGACAAAGGCAAAGATTTGCATGAACATAAAGCCTTCCTATCCACGGGCAAATATGCCACTTGGCGTGTGCATTGCCACCTGTAATGAAGGACCTCGTGCTACCCACCCCCACACTCTGTCTTGCCTTCTCTGAGTAGTTTTTGGGTTTTGCCCAGGGCTGGGATGCCCTTCAGGGTGGCTGCTGACAAGCACATTGCTGGAGGTAGGGAGAGTCTGAAGAGATCTTGGCTGCTCTGATATGTGCTGAAAAGATGTCAGGCTTCAGTTAGAGGTGAAACCCGAGACTTCAGTTTCCTGCAGAGGGCAAAGAGATGTTAAGGCTGAGAAGCCGGTGGGGGGAAACAGGAGAGACTGATGCATGGGGGGAAGAGAGCCTGGAGCAGTGATAAGAGAAGGAACAGACCCAGACACACAGGCTGGCATGGTCCAAGGAAATAATTTTGAGAGTGAGCAGGAGTCAAGGGTGGACACACACCTGACCTTCTGGCCAAGGCCTCCTGGGTGGATTTGGGACTTGGATTTTTCTGCAGGAGGGCCCTTGCTCCTGATGGAGAAAGCCTATAATATGGATGATGTGTGTGGAACATAATACAAGCAATTGAAATATGTTTGGGAGGAGGTGGTCCTTTCACCATATCTTTTTATTCTTAGCATCTAGCTTTTTACTGGATGTGCTCGGTGGCCAGAACAATTCCCTGCAGCGATGGACCAGATTTGTGTGGACCAGAAGCCAGATTGTAAAGTCAGCGTACTAGTCAGCTTTCCACCTGCCCTTTCTGACACTCTCTCCACTCACCTCCCAAGTTTTCAGTGATACTGTCCCTATCTTTACTTCTACTTTCCTCTCTCTTTCCCACAAGCCCTTGTGACTACATTACCTTTGTCATGAGAATATGTCTGGTGAAGTCATTCACACTGTGAAGTTTTAAGGACTTAATGTGCTATTCCCTCCAAGGGATTGTATCACTAACAGCAATGTTTTTCACACCTGCTGGAAAATATTTGGTCAGGGGACCTTCCCATGTACCTTAAATCTTGCAATATAGAGCAAATCTTTCCTCCTTCCACGAGTAAGGCTCACGAGGTGCAAAGTCTTTAGGAAAATGTGTTTTGATGCCTGTGATGGGCATCAAAATGACTTCTTTGGGAGGTGGCATAGGTCATGGGGTTTGAATTCTAGTTTGGCCACTTTCTGGCTGTGTGACACGGTACACATATCTTGAGACCTCTTTAAGTCTCAGTTTCCTGATCTGAAAAATGGGAATTGGAATGGTGCACCCCTATGGAGTTACTGTGGGAATAAGGTAACGTCTGACACAAGGTAGGTGCTTAGTAAATATTTGCTGTCATGCTTCCTTGATCTTGAGGTGGGCTTATGTGGAAACATATTTGAAGTCTGGGTGACCCCTATTGTTGAGGATCCATTGTATACCTATATCCCTTATAATTTTAACTTTAAAGGAGAGCTCAAACCAATCCTAGAAACATTCATGGGCCATCTACCACATATTCCAGGCTTGGTGCTTGGCATTAGAGTATAGAGATGAAAAGCCCTCCTTGCCCTCAAAGGGAAGATAAGCAAGTAAAAAATTAATGTAATATACTGTTTTCAGGGAAGCAATTGAGTTATTACAAGTAGAGAAAGGGTGGAGAAGAGGGGGGTATTACTCAGTTTGGTGGGGTAAGGTTAGAAGGTTCTGGAAAAGCTTCATTGAGGAGGTGATGCCCAAGAAGTGTTTTGAGAGGTAAGTAGGCATTTCCCAGTAAACAAGAAGGGCAGCGGGTATCTCAGACAGAGAAAAGAAAAATTATATGTGCAAAATCACATCAGCATAAGATAGGAGGGTAAAGTGACGGGGGAGAGAAGTGAGACAGGAAGGTGGAAGATGATGCAGCAGATCATGAGGGGCCACCAAGGAGACCACGCCAAGGAGAGTGGACATTTTCCTGGGGTGATGGAGGGTGAGCAGATCCGGTGGCAGGGTGGAGGCTGGACTGGAGGAGGACATGAGTGAGGTAGTGAGGTAGGTCCAGCTTCTCTTAGGAACTTTTCTTGGTTATGTTGGTCTGAAATTGCTCCTAATTCTTTGTAAGTGTAGTTTTATCGACCTAAAAATAACTTCCAACATTCTTTATGTGCAATTTGGAAATCCAAAAAGCTCAGAAAATGTTTTCATAACTCATTTGGTGCCAGTGACCTGACTTGAAGCCAATTGGTGGCTAAATCTGAGTGAAACTGACATGGGGATATGTACAATATTTTATTATCCACTTGGTGTGAATATTCACACATTTTGCTGCAGAAATACCAAAGTTTGATTATAGGGTGCTCTCCCAGACTCTCCGGGCGTATTAGGTAAATACAGCATATACAACTGTGTTGCCTTTCTAACACTTAAAAAATCTGAATTCTGAAGCACATCTGGCCCTGAGGGTTTAGAATGAAGAAACATATGTCTGTAATGAATTCTACCTGTAATGTGAAGGAGTCATTTCTTTCTTTATGTGATATAAGCTTCTTCTCTTCCTCCTCCTCCCACCTATCGTGTTTTTAAAACTTCCCCTCCCATTTCCCCTGAGACCCTGATGTACACTTACATTTAGAGCCCAGACTGTGGATTTCCAAATGTTGGTCCATGGACAGGTATCAATCTGGTTGCACCAGAACCAGCTGGGGAGCCCAAAATGCACATTTCTGAACCCACACTGAAAGATTTTAATAGGAAGGACTAGGGTAGGCTTTAGAATTTGTATAGTATATATAAAAACCTTTCATGTGACTTTGGTAACAAAACAGGTTTGGAAATAACTGATTCAGTACCCAGTGGCAATACTTTAAAAAAGTCAGTGGGTTTCTATAAGTATTTGGTCTTATGAGAGTCTATTCTTTACTGAGTATAATGTGTCAAAATTCATATCAGGAGAGCCCTCGTTCTATAGGCCAGTCCTCTGACGTAAAAATAGTGAGTTAGACACAAACTGGATTTTCTGCCCAGCAGCATCCCTTGCCTGGGCACTCCCCATCCCCCACTCCCTGCTCTGCACATGGTTCCCATGTGATCCTAGCACAGTTAGTTGGTCCAAGGAGCGAAATGTTGCTTCATCTGGAACAATCAATCTCTTCATAGAGATTTTTGGATTTGAGACTATATTGTTCTGCTCAGGCTGCCATAACAAAATACCACAGACTTAAACAGCAGAAATTTATTTCTCACAGTTCTTGGCAGGGAAGTTCAAGGTCAAGGTGCCAGCTGATTCAGTTTCTGAGGGCTCTCTTTCTGGCTTGCAGATGGTCATCTTCTTGCTGTGTCTTTACATGGCTTTTTTTTGGTGCATGCTCACGGAAAGAGATTTTTTCACCTCCTCTTCTTATAAGGCCACAGTTCTATTCAATTAGGACATCACTCTTATGACCTCATTTAATCTTAATTACCTCCTGAAAGCTCCATGTTCAAGTACAGCCACACTGGGGATTAGTGCGTCAACATCTGAACTTGGTGGGGGGGGGAACAAGGCAGTCCATAGCAGAGACTAAAAGGATTCAGTCATTTCTTCCTGTAGCTGTAAAGCTCAAAGCTTAAAAGATGCCGTGTTCTCTATTATGTAGACACACGGGGTATGTAGCGAGAGGGAAGAATGTCACTGACACCCAAGTGAAGCAGACGTGAGAGACAGAGAGCACTCTTGATACTGTCATATTCCTGGTACAAACTGTTCCTGAATCCCAGATGACTCCTGTCCTGTTAGGGTCTTGGTGGTTCTGTGAGGTGCCCCCAGCTTCCTCCCAATAAAGGTCTCATTTTTCTAGGTTAAGTTTTTCTCTGTCGTTTATAACCCAAAGACAGTCCTGACTATTATCATTTCCACAATATAAAAATATATTTTTAATAAAAAAAGAACTGGAAATAGAAATAAAACTTACAAATACAGAATTTTATCTGTGATTTCAAAATGAACCTTGAAGGACCTCCTGGAACTTTGATATTACTCTTCAAATCCAGAGCTGAGAAAATCATGTACAGGACACACTGGGGGTGTTTGATTGGCCTTGTGCCTATAAGTCAATGAAATGTGTCCACACCCCACGCATCCACAGGCAATGAGAAGCGAACTCCAACTCTCTTTACAATTCCAAGATCATGTTTATCCTAATCCATTCCTACTGTAAAAAGCATCCACCATGACATGTATCATATCACCCTTCTGAAGAACAGTGTCTGCCTCGTTGGGCTTGAGATGCGTGTTGGCTTTACACTAAGATCTCACTAACAGGCTTTATCTCAGTGTATTAGTCCGTTTTGTGTTGCTGTAACAGAATTATCTGAGACTGAATAATTTATAAAGAACAGAGTTTTATTCAGCTTATGATTCTGGGACAGCTGCATCTGGCACAGGCCTCAAGCTGCTTCTACTCATGGTGGAAAGTGTCAGGCAGCCGGCAGGTACAAGCAGATCACGTGGCGAGAGGAAGCAAGAGAGAGAGAGAGGATGTGCCAGGGTCCTATAAACAACCAACTCTCACAGGAACTAATAGAACAAGAACTCACTCATTAATCCCCCCTCCCCCAGGGAGAGCATCAATCCACTCATGAGGGATCCACCCCCATGACTCAATCAGTTTTTAACACTGCCACATTAGGGGTCAATTTTCCACATGAGTTTTGGTGGGGACAACACATCCGAACTCCATCACTCTGAATTTTTGTTCTGAACCACCTTGGGTATGTCACACTTTGGTAGATCCTAGTTTGGGTAACTTGAGACACAGTGTGGGGCTATGGGCAATGGTGTGATGGGGCCAGCTTCCCAACTTCATGTTCAGTGATATCTCATCAGTAGCTTGAAATCAGCCATTGCAGGAGTCCTATTTAAATCACAGAAACTGGAAAACACTATAAATTATGTGATTTTTTCCTGGTGAGCCATTTACTAAATATTTACCAGGCACATCACAAGGTTTTGCCCACTTGACTTGACAATCCCTTCCTTAAAGAGACATTGAAAAGAGAACCAGCTTTGGTATTTCTGGCTATGTATATATGATAAGTTATAATTTATAATTATTATTTTACTTTATTTTGTTTCACCAAAAAGTGCACCAATACAATCAGTCATGTTATGGAGAATTCTTAAGTGCTTTTCCTACTCAGGCTGTACAGTCACTGCTGTTGCTAGTATCAGCACCACGGACAGAGTCAGCAAATCCATAAAGTGGCAGCAATTAAAAGAACCCAAAATACCATAGTTAGGGATCTGGACTTGGCAGTGGGTTGAAAATCAGAGGACAGTGAGGAATCCAGGATGAAGGAATAAGTAAATTAATATCTACTAATATGTGGGGTCTTTGCTAGGTGATGCACTCAGATTCAAGTGTCAGGGTAAAAGAAGAGACCAGACACCACGGATGTAAGCAAAAAGTGAACATTTACATTGTACAAATCAGGAGTGCAGTGAGTAATAAATCAGGTGAAAAGTTAATGTTTCATGGTAACATGATGGCTAAAATATAAAATGGGTGGTCTAGAAACAGCTGAATCAAAGGAAGTGAGAGGATGGGGATGAGAGATCAGAATAAATAGGATACAGTAGCAGCAGGGTGGTCTGTATATCTGTGTCCTGGGCAGCGAGTGTGTTGTGGTGAACAGAGCACTGGGTGGTCCAGCCCTGGATATGATACCAACTTGCTGAGTGACCGTGGCCAGACCACTTGACCTCTCTAAGCACTGGTTTTCTCATCTGTGAAATGAGGACATTGAACTATGTGATGACTGAAGTTCCCACTATCTCTATAACTCTGTGCAGTATTTTGTCTAAGATAGGAAATTTCTTATAAGCCCTTAGGGGAATTGGAGAGGAAGTCGATAAGTAGAATCCTTTGACTAGAGTAGAAATTAAAATGAAGTCCATCAAAATTTGGCTTTTACATTTTGTTGAGACAATAAATTGAGATAGGCTATTAAGGGAAAAAAGAAAAAAACAAAAAACAAAGAAACACCAGTACCCCAAAGATATTCAGACTCCTAACCCATAGCTGTTCCTGACTGACTACCAGGTGAATTAAAACTGGAACACAGTGTGATTTTACTATTACTTATTGCCTTGCCATCAAACAGAAATCAGCTCTACTTTTTCTATTATTTTGGGATTGAGCTTCACTCAAGTGCCAGTTTTTAAAATCTAACATTTAGCCAGGTACACAGAGGAAGAAAGACACCCCCATACATACACATACATACACACCTTAGCAAAAAGTTCAAGAAATATGTCTCAAGAGAAATATTCTCATAGCTCATGATTAATGAACCATGAGTCAAGAACACTGATCAATTATTTATCAGCATGAATGGAAAAATAAAGCTAAATTTTAGAAAACTTATCCTGAGTTTGTAGAACTGATGATCATAGAAAATATTTAGGTAAGAAAGGACTATAAAGGGTTCAACTCTTTCTTTCAAGATTTGTCATACTGCCTACAAGTGATAGGTTAGAATCAAATACCATATTTTGGAAAGTTTGGAGTCCAAGGGCAGGTGATTTGTTATGAGAAGATCATGCATTGATGTATGATCTAACCGCTAGTCTGAGACATGAGCAGACCTTAAGGAGCTTCTGTGGAGGCTCTGAGGACACCATTTACAGCACAGAGATGTGCAGAAAGGATTATTTCAGTCCCTGATAAATGAGAGTCCAACTGTGTCAAAGGAGAGAGACATATGTCTGGAGAATATAATCCCAGGTCCCTTGTTGGCTGGCTTATAAAAATCAATCTTATACAAAATGTACAGGTTTTTCCTCAGATGTTAGCATAATTTAAAGTTGACTGCTGTGGGCATGCAGAAATTCAGGGTGTAACATGGAAATCAATGTCATTGTTCATCACTGGGACTGTGATTCTCTATTCTCCCCTCTTTTAAAGTGTGTATCAGCTCATCATCAAGAGATTGTGTTGGTCCCAACTCTTATTATAAAATTACCAATAGGAAATGTTCCTGTTTCAAAGATTATTTTTTGCCCTACAAAATCTGATCTTTAAACCACCATAAAACTTTAAATTCTTAGAACTTGAAGGGACCTAGAAAGAGTATCTGCCCCAGCCGATGGGAGAACTGAGTTGACCTAAGGTAGGTGCAAGAACTTGCATGGGGTAAAAATAATTAACAATTGCAGATCCCAGTGATCATGGTGTCAGATATTCATTCAACCCTGAGGCTTCCTTTTTGCCTACTGTACTAGGCACTGTATGTGCAGTGGTTGCAGAGCCTGGCATGGTGCCCACTCCTAAGAGGGCTCACAGCCTAGCGGAAGGGACTGGCAAGTGAACAAGCAACGAAAACACAGTGGGACCTAGCTGTCCCTTCAGAGATCTAGCGGTCCCTATTCAAACTCTTCCACATAGGTCCTAGACACACTCAAACTTTGAGGAAACTCTGGGGACAGTGAAATTGTCATTGAAAAAAATTTAAAGTCGTACTCTCTAAAGAGAGTACTTTGGAATAAGCAATGATTTGAATTCAATAAAACTTTGCTAATGTCTTCTTTTGTCTTTAGGATTTCACAATTTTTGGCTCGATTTCAGCTCATGAAGTTACAAACCCCACAGCTGCTAGTGGAATACATTCAAGGGTTCTGCTCAAAAGCCTCCTTCCGGAAGATACTGATCGAGCCACAAACGGTAAATTAATTTAGCCTTTCTCCATCACTTATGGCAAGTCAAAGATTGCCACTTTGGTTTGTCTTCTCTCTCCCATTCACTAGGACTCCATTATTTCTCCTGCCTCCAACCTGTCTCTTCCAACTAGTTTATATAAACAGAGACACATACCCTAAATTTTCAGAATTATCCTGTGCCACTTAGCAGAGTGCTTGCACCCAGAGATGCTTTGTCAGTGCAGACATAGTGCACCTTTCATCCTCAAAGCCTACACAATTGAGCATGCATATTGGCTTTCTTCAGTACCTCAGCTTCCCTGATCAGACAAGAATTTCCTTCACTTTCGATTTGTCCATCGAACCTTCCAGATTTAGCAGACTCACTAACCAAGTGTGGACGTGCAGGTGCCAGTAAGTCTCTTAAAAGAACTGTGAAAACTTTGTAGAAGTTCATCATTTGCTTGCCATGGTTACAAAAGGAAGCTGGCAGTAAATACTGTGTGACAGAAAATAATGAATTGTCCATGACCATGAAATATGGCTTTCACCGATGGCTGCAGGATGGGGTGGGGGGGAATTAATAAGACATTGTTGGTGCCAAAGTATAAGCCACTTTGTGTAGTGACATTCATGTTATCATGTCAATTGCTACAGGACTTTTCAGTGACTCGTATGATGAAGAAACAGTCACGATTCAAAAGCTGTCATCGTGAGGAGACTCAATGCTGTATCAATAACACACTAGTCAGCTGCTTTAATAGAATGCAAACAACTTGTCAGGTAGTGGATGAGCTGGCCTGAGAGTCAAGCTGTCATATTCCAAGACAACTGCATTGATTCGTGTTTGTGTTCTCATTCTGTTCCTAATGTGTGTGGAAAAGAAGAAGCCTTGCCCATTTCTGCCGTCTGCAAGAGACCACCACATCCCACAGTATTCTGGTTACTCTTTGGGGCTTTGGGTGAAATGTGGCTGTGAGCTAACAATACACCTGTCTGATCACAGAGCCCTATCAGATAATAAACATTCTGGCTTCAATGACTCCAGAAATCTGTGATGTGCTGCTAAATATTTTACAACCATCTCCCTGGAAAGAAAAATGAAAGCCCAGATTTGTAGCATTTCCTGATTCCTATGAGGTAAATATTCCCATCAATGCTGATTTCACGCTACCAACATGATGTCACTGAACATGGAGGTGGGAAGAGATGACTCATGGGCTGTTATGGGCCAGTACCAGCCGGCTCCAGCACAGACTGTCAGCAGTCCCAAAACCTGTGGCTAGTTGTCCTTACAAATCAAGGACAGAAATGCCATCTTAATTCCCTGGTCATTGTGAGGTCAGAATGGCAGTATCTGTGTGCATCTTTTGGTGCCTTTAGGGTCAGGTATTACTTACATTCCTAGGCAGCAGACTGGGGCCTGAGTGGTCCCTTTAATTAGAATGACCATATACTTTATGGCTTAACAGGGATACTTTAGAGATAAAAGGGGATGTTATTAACAGTTATACTAGGACAACTAGGGGTGTGCTTGGACAAACCAGGACAATGCGCTCACTCTTAAGGCAAAGGGTGAACATAGTGGGGAGCAAACATTGTATCCATTTGAAGCCTCCTGTGTATTCTGCAGCCCTGGGCTTGGTTCTCTGGCCATCTGGAAGAATGGTGCTGGAGTCCACTCAGCCTGGGGCTGCCGCCAGTGTGGGAGGGGCAGGGTCTGCACGGCTCATAAAACTGTGTGTGTTTTCAGGCTTACAGCTTCCCTTGATGCATATTTTCAACCACTGCAAATGTCCCTTCCTGTCCAAACAATTGTGTCAGCCGCTAAATGCTTCTCTTGTTGGTCTCATTCCAAACTTCCTGTTCTTCTTATAAAAAATATATAAGATTCTGTGGAGGGAAAAAAAGGATCCAGCAAATAACCCTCTATTTATGCCATTCTAAATTTGCTTCAAATCCTAGCTCATGAGTGTGCAGATGTGATTACTGATGGAGCTGTAATCAGTGGGTGCAAACCACTGGGTGTTCTGCTTGTTTCCACTTCACATTATTTCCCATACTCATTTGCATATATTGACACAACCCACATGCTTATCATTTTTTATGGCAGCATAGTACTCCATCATATTGACATGTTCCAGTTTTACATCCTGTTCTGCAAAGACAAAATGCCCTGGCTTCGAGCAAACTGGTTGTCATGAATGCATGGCTCACATGGGAGCGGTGTGGGGGGTCAGAGAGCAATGGTGGGCAGGAATCAAGGATTATCAGCAAGCGGTGCCTTCAGTTTAGGAACCAAATCTCTCACCAGTCACTCTAACATGTACAGATGGGGGCCACTGAGACAATGGTAAAAATTTTTTAATGGTAAAATTCAATGTTAACACTCACCAATTTTCTGCTTTTATAAACTTCAGATCCTCTAAGGTCCCAGACACCAAAATAAGCCACATATCAATAAGTACATTTAACAAAAGGACAGCTAACATGCATGTAGGTTTTGGGGTGACTTCCAAGCAATGCCTAAAAAGAATATAGATATTTTGATTATGTAGCAGCCAGATAAAGTCTTCTAACTCTTCTGAGGTTTCTGAAGGACATCTAGCTGCCCAGATGACTCCTGAAAGGCCACAGCAGCAGAAGGTAGAAATTTCTGTCCTGGAGGTACAAGCCCTTAGGATGAGGGCTCGGCTTAGGAGCCTGGTCTTACAGTTCACTTCCTCTTCATTCACAGTCCAGGCCCAGTTCGGGCTATTGATCTGAATGTGTTACTGTGGTTCCTGGAGATGATCAATAAACAGCATAAGGGAAGTTGGTTCCACTTAAGTGCAACCTTTGGCCTTGAACCTAAGGCTGAGTTAGTTAAATTTGACTTTAGGCATATTAACTCACTTAATCCTCACAATAACTATACAAGGTGTGTCCTGTCATCTACATTTTATGAATGGGGAAACAGAGGCCCACAGAAGTTAAGTAACTTGTTGAAGTCACAAAGCTAGCATGTGGCTGATCTGGGATTTCCACCCAAGTGATTTGGTTCCATTCTTCTACCATACTCTTATGATGAAATTCCAGTTCTTTCTTCCAGAAGTGGGCCTGGTCTTCCTCTGTTCTTGGCCCCCTTCTGCATGAGGCCAGATCAGACCATCTTCAGCCTCAGAGGAAGAGCTACAGACAGGAGGAGCCGATCGCATCCATCTGAGCATTGTGGGTTGAACAATAGAAAACACAGCTAAAATGATTAGCCCCAATTTTGCCTCTAATTTCCTTCCTAAATAGATTTTTTCCCCTGCTGATGAAATATGTCTCAATTTGGTGGTGGGTGGGAAGGTAGGGGAGTCTGGACTGATTTGGTATCAGAAATTCTCACATGCCTTCAGAGAAAAGTATAGGAGGGGGTTATACTGTCCAAATACGATAGGGAAACCACAGCTCCTGTCACGGTTTATCCATCCATTCATTGTTCATCCATCCATCCATCTGTCCATCATTCATTTTCCTGTGTGTCTATCTACCTACCTACCTACCTACCTATCTATCCATCCTCTATCTATATATGTATCTATATATCCATCATTTTGCAGGACATTGATAATAACAGTGTTGAGGCCACTGATCAGGACACTGTCTGGAATGTCATCCCACCACAGCCCTGTTTATGGCCATCATAAAATGTCTGTGGATAGTCCAATGGCTGATTTTCCACGGTCTTTTTCTACTGTCTGAAGGATCAGAAAAAAATCTATCAGCTGGAGAAATTAAGCCATTTTTCTTCAGGGGAGAGAAATGGAGTAGCAGGTTTTCCACATTAAAATGCTACAGTGGATTCCAGATGAATGAAAAATTGGTCTGCATAGCAATGAGACTAGAGAGACTCAGAAGGATTGTAACTGGCTCCTGGCAGAGGCCCCAGGGTGGGACACTACATCAAACCTAGTGGAGTCAGGCAAGCTTGGCTCTTGGGACTTCCACTCTGGGGAGCGGGTCTCAGGCATCGTCCTCTTTCCTATCCCTACCATTTATTTTTCCAAGAGGCTAGTTGTCTCTGTGGTTTTATTAGAGAGGTACAATTGCTGGGCTCCTCTTCCAATTATAGTGCTTTGTTTTCACTGACACTGTGACCCAGATGTCTGACAAGAGCCCGCTGACCCTCACAACTCACATAGGCCAGGTCTGTCAGAAAAAGGGGTTCAGCTTTCGGAGGGTGTGGGGCCTGCCAGAGAGAGAGCGCATTAACCCAGCTTCAAGTGATTAACCCAGATATGATCCAGGTATAATGTTATGACCAGCCGGAAACCTAATCACGGTCCATCAATGGACCTTAACAAATAGGAGCGGCCGCTTGGATGACAGTAAGCAGGTTAATGGGGAAGCCACAAAAGCAAGAGAATTCACTTAAGGATGCTGGTCCAGACCCTGCCCTTGCTAGGGTACTTTCATGTGGGGTTCAGATGCCTGACCTTCCTGATTTGCCCAGGAGTTCCTGACTCAAAAAGGCCATTTCTCACCCATCTGGGTCTTGGGGACAGGGGTTACTTTGTCTTGTCACTGCCTTTTCAGGATCAGTCTTCTGCCTGCAGCCAGTTTTCACTTCCCAGTGAGGTGCCTCTCACCATGGTAAGGGAAGGATCAGGGCTCTGGCAACCTGAATGCAAATCTCACCTGTTAGATGGTACAGTCATTTTATTGTGCTGATGATCAGTTTTGTCACTGAAAGGAGGAGATGGCAACACCCATCCTGCAGAGATGCTGTGTTGGCCTAGTCAGTGCTCAATAAATGGCAGCTGCTATTTCATTATTATTCGTCTGCCTAGCGTGAGTTGAAGGGCCCTGCTATTATTAACCATTGCCTGATCTGCGATGCCTGCAGTTCTACCATTATTTTCACTTGCTTATGTCTAATTTCATCTCAGAGAGGTTTATGTCCTCTTAAAGGGCAAGTACTCACGGGATAGGCAAGTACACGACAAACCTATCATTTCACATTTGTCCATGAAGCACCTTAAGCGGCAGTGGGGGGTGAATGTGTACATCCTGGGTGGGTGTGTTGGGGGGAGGGACATCCAGCCCAGCAGGTGCGAAATCTCTTTGCATTTTTTCTTTAAAATTCATGCAAATTTTGCAGTCTACTCTATAACATGAGCTCACTCCAAATGTTTTACTTGGGAAAAATGATAATTTGGTGCTGCAGGAAGATGAGTGATGATTATTACTGTAGGGTTTCCCAGTGCTGCTCCAGAGACCAGCCACATCAGAATCACAGGGTGAGCTTAAAAATATAACAGACAGCTGCTCAGACCCCAGACCTAATATTCTGACCCATGTGTCTGGGCCAGAACCCAAGACTCTGGGTTTTAGAAAGTGTCCTTAAGCAATTCTGACTTGAGGCCAGGTTTGGGATTCATTGCACAGCAAATACCCCTGGCCTATGTCAGATAATCTTGCAGGGAGATGCCTGTCCTTAAAGGTGTTGGGATCTTCCCAATTTTCCTCCAAACCAGTGGGAGGGGTTGGGAGCAGAAAAGTTGTTGTCTGTTAGGAACAGGGGGCGGGGCAGAGATGCTGTTGCTTCTCAAAAGACAGAGTTTTGGGAGTTTCTCTAGACTCCGAGCCCAGGACAGAACTTGCTGTCATCTGGGCCAGAGCCTGTGTCTGCACCGCTGGGAACTTCACCCCATCTGGCTCACCTTTGCTTGCTTCCTCCCATCCTCCAGCCCCCACAAGGCAGCAGCGCTATGTCCTGGCCGCCCCTTCTGTTACAGTCAGACGAAGGGGAGAGGACAGGCCGTGGGCATGCTGGCCAGGAGCTTGCCACTTCAGGTTTTCCAGTTTGCCGACCCGCCGGGCCCCAGGCCTGGATTTCTGCTGAGGCAGGTGAACCCCTGGGACCTGACCTCTGCCCTGCTGTCCCTCGGCAGGGCCAGTTGTCAAGGAGATGACAGGATTGAATTCTGAGTTAAGGGAACCAATCTTGTCTTTCTAATTTTAGCTTCACTCTCTCTTCCTCCTGCTCCCCCTTCCACCCTCTCGTCCTTCTTCATTTTTCAATTACGTGCAGCTATTAAAAGGATGAGGGACATTTTCTAGGTGACCAAATCATTATTTTATTAAAGCAAGACCTTTTGCTGGCTTTCAGGACATCTCTGCTGTGTATTTCCCATGTAATGTTCTCAGGAATGCCTTACATTATCAATACCTTCCAAACACTTGGACAGACTCACCTATAATCATCACAACATGCTAGGAAGACTTTATTACCTCCAATGATGTAATGCAAAAAATAGAAATTAAAAGGCAAAGCCCACAGTTACCCAGTGACTGAGTTGGGCTTAGATCCCAGGTCTCCTGACCTGTCGTTCAGAGCTGGCCAGGACCCAAGACAGGACATCTAACTTCCTGGGTCCGCTGAGGCATTTCACCTCCAGGGACTGGGTAAACGCATATAGGAAGCTGCAGACAGCTGGGCTTTGAGCTCCTTTCATGCCTCATTCAGAAGATGCTGATGCTGTTGCAGATGCTGCTCAGTTTCCGGGAAGTGATATCATCTGTATCATTTGTCAAAGGCTGTTAACTTTCCAGGACTAACCTAGAAATGGTGCTTCTTGTTTCTCCTTGCAACACCCACTTGCTCCTGTTCACTTGAGGACAACAACATGTGACATGACTAAAACTCCACGCATCAGGGATTGTAGAATTAACGTAGAAAGGTGCAAGGGAAAGAAAGAAAAACTCATTGAGGAAGACCCTTCTTCCTCTCGGAGGGGGATGAGGGGGTCACATCCACATAGCCAGAGTCCTTTTCTGCCCAACTGGTACCTATAGTCTTCCAGAATGAACCCCACCTTATGCATTGTCTTTCCACTGTGTAACACAGAAACATTTTTGTTTGTTCTTATTTCAGTTTTAAGTCCGACTATCCCAGGGCTCAGATGGGCCAGACCCCAAGGATACGAAGCCCCCCTAAGGCCATGTTCTACTTCTTTCTTGTCTCCACTCAAGCCCTCTGGTGGAGACTTCCCTCTCTGTGTCCCATCCCAGCTGTCCATCCCTCAGGTCCTCCCTCCTACTCTCGAGGTACTCAGGATCCTCACCCACATGTGGATAGTGGCCAGATGTCTTCTTCCTACTCATGAAGACTTTTCCAGCCTTTGTCTCCAGTTTATTCACAAGAGCACAAATAGACATTTCTGTAGGAGTTGCCACAGGAGAATTGTTGTCCCAGCATAATTATTCATACCATATTCCTTTCGACTTAAAGAAAGTATCCTGGTTTGGACAATAAATTGCATGGTCTCCCAGTTACTGGGCTCCTGAGGCAGGACTTTCATTTATGTTACATAGTGTAAGTGACTCTCCATATGAAATCATATGGAGCCCTTCCTGCGGAAATGCTCTGTTGACCTAGCCAGCGCTCAATAAATAGCAGAGAGGGAGAGAGTCATCAGGAGGGACCACCCAGGCCTCTCGTATGACGTGTCCCATTGAGTTACAAGCTCATTTATCTTGGTGTCCTTAGCATAGAGCCTGGCACTCTTTGGTCTCAAACCCCTTTTTCACTCTTAAAAATTATTGAGGACTTCAAAAAGCTTTTGTTTACATGGATTATATCTAATATATTTCCTGCATTACAAATAAAAACTAAGAAAAATTTAAAACATGTATTAATTTATTTAAAACAATAAAAACTCATTAAATGTTAAATAAATAACAAAATAACTATATTTTCTGATACAAAGAAGTGTAGTAAGGAGAGTGATTTGATTTAAATTTAATGAGAAGAGTAGCATTGATTTAGATTTTTTGCAAATCTCTTTAATATCTGGCTTAATAGCAAATAGCTAGATTCCCTTATTTGTTTCTGTGTTCCATGTTTCATCAACACACATAATGTGGCCTCTGAAAAACTGCTAGAGAAAGGAGAACAAAAAAAGGAAATAAAGTCTAGTATAGCTATGAATATAGTTTTGACCCTGTGGACCTCCAAAAGCATCTCAAGGACTCCTCAGGGACTGCACACTACACATTGAAAGTTGCTACACTGGGTATTCAGTTAGTACCTCTTGAATAAAACAAATTTTAATGTGAAGAATGTATAAGGGAAGTGTAGAAGCTTCTGGGGGTGGGAGGAGGTATTGTTTGCACTTGCTGGATTGTTCCTATGTGATTTAAGCAGCTGCCTTAGATGTCACGTTATAGTTCAGATTTTGGGGAGGTGGGGTGGACCTCTGAGGCCTATTATAAAATAAAAACTATCATAAAAAATACTTTCCATGGAGAAAGGTGAAATGAAGTCCAAGCAAAAAATCAGCAACATTTTGAACATTTTTGTGTATGCAATTCTCAAGTCAACTAAAGGGTGAGAAGAGGGGATATTCTGTTTCTTCTGAGAAAATGATAAGCTCCCCAAGGTTGGTGCTATATTTTCTTTCTTTAGATCTGCGGTGTCCAATACAGAAGCCACCTGGGCTCCTGAGCACCTGAGAGGTGGCGAGCCAAGCTGAGATGTGCTGTAACTGTAAAGTACACACTAGATCTTGAAGCCTTAGTATGAAAGAAGAATGTAAAATAGCTCAATAATTTTAAAATATTGATTGCATGTTAAAAAGATATTGAGATAAGTAAAACATATTATTAAAATTAATTTTATAACCAGGTTGTCCTCCAGTAAGTGAATGGATTAAAAAAACTGGAGTACACCTGTGCCATAGAATATTCTTCGGCACTAAAAGAAACGAGCTGTCGAGCCATGAGAAGACATGGAGGAACCTTACATGCATGTTGCTAAGGGAAAGAAGCCAGTCTGAATAGGCTACCCACTGTGAGATTCTGATCATATAACATTCTGGAAAAGGCAAAACTATGGGGACTGTAAAATACGAAGTGATTGCCAGGGGCTGGGGAGCGGAGGAAGGGAGGGGTGAGTAGGTGGAGCACAGGGATTTTGAGAGAGGAAAGTGGGTACGTGTCATCTGTACATATGTCAAAACCCATACAACTGTACACACACAGAGTGAACATTAATGTAAACTATGGGCTAATGATGCCGTATCAATATTGGTTCACCAGTTGTAACAAACGTACCCCACTAGTGCAAGGTGTTGATAGGGGAAATCATGTGTGGGGGTGGGAGTGGGGGTGATACATGCGAACTCTGTACTGAACTGCTCAACTCTTCTGTAAACCTAGAACTGCTAAAAAAAAAAAAAAAAAAAAGGTAAAGCCTAATAATCAAAAAGTTAATTTCACTTATTTCTTTGTACTTTTATTAATGTGGCTTGTGTTTTATGTTTCTGTTGGGCAGAGCTACTCAGGCTGGCCAGGTGCTTAGGCAACACAAGCACAGAGCAAAGGTCTCCTTGGCTCGCTCAGCCAGCAGGCCTGTGATCATTTGCAAGGCGAAAACCAGAATTATTTAAGGCCCTGAGAGATCGCCAGAGCTGAGGGTTTTCCTTGGGGCGCAGTTTGGGGAGGGGTGGTGGGAAGGGCCAGAGCAGAAGAGACATCGGCTCCCTCCTTCCTGCGGGCTGCTGCGGCCGCTGTGGGGAGTGGAGCTGTGCTCTGTGCGGCCAGAGGAGATGAGGTTCCTACGCCTTCCCATCCCCCTTCGGCCCCCACACCCATAAGCTCCGGGGAGGGAGGGGAGCGCACCCCAGCCCCCCGCTCCCCGCTTCCAGCCGCGTCTGCAAGGGCGCACGGGCTGCTGCGTGGGGCCCTGCCAGTTGGCGGGAGCCTGTCGCAGCCCCCCCACCCCGCGACGATCGTGGCCCAGGGAGGCGCCCGGCAGGGGGTGCGCTTTCTCCGGCTTGCGCGGGACTGGGCGGGCCCGGCCTCCCGAGGAGGAATCCGGGGCCGGCCTCCACCTGGTGATCCCGCGGGCTCGCTGGGTCCCGGGCCTCCGACGCAAATCCCTAACTGGCTGCAAGATGCATGGGTAGCTGGGGTCTTTGATCGAATTCCTGTATTCTTGCAGAGAGGTCTGTGAGTGGTCTTTTATAAATCTCAAAGCAGGAGTGGAAACAACCTCCCTCCTTCCCGGTCGCACCCTAAGACGCTGGGCGAGGCGTTCACCCCTGGAGGATTTTCCCGGGGAAGCTATGTCTCCGAGACCCTCCCCTTCCCTGCCACACATCTCTGCCCTCAAAGGGTCTGAACGCAACCTGGGCACATCTGCTGGACTAATCAGTGCCGTGGATCGAATTCAGATTTGAGATCAGGGCAGCCTCTGAGCCCCACAGTGTGATCAGAGGTCCCTTTATTGCACAATATTTTATTTTAAATTATGAAATACTCCAAACACAGAAAAGCACAGAGACTACTGTACGACTCCCATGTACCCATCACCCAGATGTAACAAATGTTAATATTTTGCCTTAAGGCTTCCGATCATTTTTTTAAAAAAGAAACCATTATAGATAGAGAGGACAGTGCCATCACTGCCTAACCCCATCTGCTGGTTGTCCTCTCTCTCCTTCCAGGGGAGCCTCTCTCCTGCTATCACTGATTTTTTTCCTACCCGTTTCATACCTTACCTATCACATGGCCATAGACTATATGTATTATTGTTTTTATCAATGTCCAATCAGTACTTATTGAATGCCTAGTATGACCAGCCACTGTTCTAGGCATTGAGGATAGATCAATGAAAAAATAAAACCTCAGCACTCAAGCTTAAATTTTACTGAGGGAGACAAATGAAAAATAAGCAAATATGAGTGTGCTGAAGAAAAGCACAGCCAGGACAAGGAGCATGAGGGGGCCATCTGCTGTCCTCCTGGGTGGGTCCTGTCTTCAAAGCATCAGAGCTCTTGACTTCTCATCAGTGGAGGCTGTTTTTCCTGGGGGAAATCTTCTCACCCTGGGGGGTGGAAGTGTGTGGACAGATGGGTTTTGCATCTGCTTCTGCTGGGAGCACCAGGGCCTCACGGGTTTGTCAATGGTTTTGTATAGATACGTGTATTAGTCCATTTTCTGTTGCTTATAACTGAATACCTGAAGCTGGGTAATTTATAAAGGAGAGAAATTTTCCCTGTGTCCAGAGAACACATCTGGTGAGGGCATTTTTCTTGGTGGTGACTCTGTACAGTGATGCAGGGTGTCACATGGCGAGAATGGGCTGACCAAGAGAGCTAATGTTCTCACTGGCTCTCCTTTTTGAGCCATCAGAACCACTCTCATTACTCTGTGAATGGATCAGTCCACTCACCAGGGTAAAGTCCTCATAATCTAATCACCTCTTAGAGGCCCCACCTTTCAAATACCATAATTTGATTTTCCACTCTCTTAACATTGTTACAATACAGGTCAACTTTCCAATACATGAACTTTCGGGGGACACATTCAACCCATAGCAATACCTCAGCTTGGAATTTGGCCACCACATGGGTGATTTACATTTGGACTTCTCCTCTATGGGAAGTGGTCTAGGGATTTCAATGTCATGTGGGAGACAGTTTTTCCACTGGTGCCCCAGGCAGATGGCACATCTCTTTGCCACTTTCCCAAGCCTTTGGGAGAGATTTTCTAGTCTTTTCATCAAGGAGGCAGGTTTTCCAAAGGGCTGGGTGGAGGCAGGGTCTCAGGTCTGCTGCTGATACTAGGTGAACTTGGACCCCAGGACGTGTGTCCTGTCTCTGTGTCAGCCACTGGGACTCATGTCCAGGACCAATAACCCCCTGGGCTCTCCAGCTGTTATTGGCTCCATTCTATAGCCTCTTATCTTTCTGGCACCTGGGGAGTTTTTTTCCTTTCTTTTCAGCTTGGCTATAAACTTAAAATAGTTTTTGGTTATATTTGTTTCAGCACTTCTATATGTTGGGAGCAGGAGGGGGTCCACGTCAGCTCTGACCACTGTGCTGCCAGGAGTACAAACCATCTCCCTATTGGCTTGTCTCAGTCCCTTAAATCCTCCCTCTGATCTCTGCATTGTGCTTAAAAGCTCAGATCCTAAAGTCAGGCCTTATGGTTTCAAATTCCAACTCTACCAATTATTAACCATGGACCTTGAGAAAGTTAATTAACCTCAGTTTTCTCATCTGTAAAGTGAGGACAATCATAATACTGACCTCTTTGGGTTGTTAGGAAGATTAAATAAGTTAGTTTGGATAAAGTGCTTAGACTTGTGCCTGGAACCTGATAAGTGCCATAGAAGTATTGGCTATTATTAGTTTTGGTGTAAGACCTTTATTAGTTATTTTGCTCCTGATAAAATATCCAACGCTTGGAAAAGATAACCTGTAGAGTTGATAACCATGTGTCCGCCTTCCAGTATGTTTTATTTATTCAATTCTTATCTAGTTGTCATTCTGGAGAAGACCAGGAACCTGTAGAAATGGAAGTCCAAAGCAGGTAGGCTGTGGTGGGGATGGATGATCCTGGAGGCTGGTCTGTCCAGGTGTGGCTGGGGAAGGATTGATCTGCCCAGTATGAGGGCCTATATTTCTTTGATAAAAATTTGAAAATTAAAAAAGAACATGTCAGGGCCAGCCAGTGGCTCACTCAGGAGAGTGTGGTGCTGATAACACCAAGGCCACGTGTTCAGATCCCATATAGGGATGGCTGGTTAGCTCCCCGGGTGAGCGTGGTGCTGACAACACCAAGCCAAGGGTTAAGATCCCCTTACCGGTCATCTTTAAAAAAAAAAAAAAAAGAACGTCTCTGATTTTGGCCTATTCCTATAATTTTGAGAAAGGAGTCTATTTATTGGAGTCTTTGTCTGGGCCATTTTGCATTTATCTTTTACTGAAAAGAGAGTATTACTTCCCGTTAGATGGTGTCTAGGAAACATTTTAAATATTCCTGTGGGATGTGAATGTGGCTGGTGAGTTTCTCCTCTTGGCATTATGAACTAAATGCTTCAGCACCAGAGACTGGGCTTCCTGTGCTTTGCTGTAACCCAGGTGGATGTGTCCGGCTGCCAAGCTGTTTGCTACAGATGGACATTCACTCCACAGAGCCCAGGAATCTTGGTTTGGGCCCTATTGGCAATGTGGGGGAATAAGAATCATTGGATACGTGGACTTCTACTTCATGCTTGATGGAAAGCCAGGATTGCCCAGGGTGGGCTTTGTCCCTCCAATAACAAATATTCATTGAGCACCTACTATGTGCCAAACATTGGCACCCAAAATGTGACCACTGTTTCCGGTGTCCTAATCATTCTTCTAGAATTATTCTATATAGGCAAATACACACACACACACACACACATGCACACACATGTACACACACACACTTTGCAAAACTGGTGTCATATCACACACTATTGTGTATCTTGCTTTTTCACTTAGCATTGTACCTTGTAGGTCATTTCATATCAGTGCATATGCTTCAGCATAGCTGCCTCATTCTTTTTAATAACTACATAGTATTCTACTGCATGGATGTACCATAATTAGTCTGAATAATCCCCTATTGAAAAACATTTAGGTTGTTCCCAATCATTAATCATTTCAAAAAAAAAAAAAAATGCTGCAGTGTATAATCTTGTACACACATTGTTTTACAAATGTAAGAATACATCAGTAAGATAACTTCCTAGAAGTGGAACTGCTGGACTCCACCCCCTTCTTTTAAACAATCCACATACATCTTTTCTCAAGGTGGCAGAAATGCAGGTGATTGAATGAAGTAATGGGATGTGGGAAGACAGCACAGCAAAGAACACTGACCTGGGGATGGGCTCCCAAGATCTTTATTTCAGTCGGATAACTAGCTGGGTGACCTTGGGCAAGTCTTCTGACTTCTCTGAATCTTAGTTTCTTCATTTGTAAAATAGATCACTCGGTCATTCAAGGCTGGGGGAGAAACATTCATGAACCTATGCACCTTTATAGAGCGTTTACTGTCCTGGGGTCCAGTGGAGTGTTTGCTCTGTACTCCCAGCTTCTCCTTGCTGAGCTATGTGAGGTTTTGGCTTTAGGTTCTATTAATATCTGAGAGGATGGCATACTCCATGGCCAGCTTCCATTTTGTAAGAACATGCAGGGCAGTGAAAACAGACCTGTAGAGTCGAGGAGTCCAACCTGGGCTCTTGCTCCAGCTGCATGACACTGGGAAGTCCTCTTTTCTTGTAGCATCTCGGTCCATTGTTGAGCGGATAAACCCAGAGTGAGGTTTTGGAGTAACAAGGAAGGACAAAGCCCCATTTCCTATCTTTTACACAGAGGACCTTTTGCAGGATAAACACATCTTTGCTATGTTCGGTTTTCAAACATGACTAAGCTTCAAAGTTTCCTTTCTTCCTGTGGCCAATATTTGCCCAGAGATTGGTAGACCAACTGGGGGAATGCTACGTAGACAGAGGAGAGAGAATTGCTAGTGGGAAAGATTAGGCTAATCCCTGTAAACCAGCAGGGCCATTAGTAAAATCTTTTCTTAGGATTCTGTTTGTGGTGCTGTTGTAACAGAAACCATTTATTACCTGAAGTAAGCTCTGAGCTTTCCTGAAGGTCAGGTTGTTCAGAAAACACTGACCTGAGTGTAGGCACTAGTGTAAGACCTGAGCAACCCAGAGCAACTCCATGGACTGGAAGCCCTTAATCTTTCAGTGATCAGCATTAATGACTAGTGGCAAAAGAAGGAGAACTTAGTCAATGAAAGACTACTATTGGTTGGTAAGGAAGTGCAAACATAACCTTAATTAATGAACTTTACTGATAGTTTCTCTTTATAAATATTTTAGCTCAAGTTCTGGCTTGAGCCTAAAGGGATTATTAGGGGAAGGGTGGGAGAGTGTGTACACACAGAAAGAGACAGGGTCTTAGCAAGGGGATTTGACTGATGGAGATTTTATGTAATTGAGAAACGTAGATGAAGAGAATTTACTGTTGCATAGAAGCTTCTTGCCTCACTCAGGAGAAGTTACACTTTTACCTGAATCATCCTTCATCCTTGAACTGATCTGTCATGGTGCACATTCCCATTTTCCTTAATGCTCAGGCTAGAGAGACTCTTCCCTCACACAAAATTCTAGGATGAGGAAGGAACTCAGCTGACCCCTTAAACTGAGGGTTCCTTCTGCCTTCAGGCCATCTGAAGCAGAACGCTCCCCTGGGACTCAGCCCTTGCAGGCTGTGGAAGTATGGCTGCCGTCTTGGTCAGATCCTATCCAAATCAAGCCCTGAAGATTCTACCTCCAGGTGCCTGGTCTGTCTCTTGGAAGAGACATTCTTGGACATTCACAGAAGCTCAGTGAATGGGAAGCTGGTATCTGGGTCAGACTTTTCTTTCCACAGCCACCACATGGAGTTTGACTATTCTTACTTCTAGAGTTTCCTTTTGCATTCTTCCCTGCAGGCACTAAGTCTGTGATCCCATCACACCCTCCCCACCCTTTTCCTTGTTGCATCGGTCACTCCATGCTTACAGACTACCCAGCCACTGACCTTCAAGTGGTGCTAGCCCTGGGCTCTCTCCAGCTAACCAGTAGCTTTCTCACATCTGCATCTGCCCCAGATGCCAGCCTTGGAGACTGAACTTTTGGAAGATGAATCATCGAGACACTCACAAAGGGGTCAAGTGGTGGCTTTCAAAGGGAGCCCCTGATGGGGCTAAAGATTCTTTGTGCAACCATAGACACCCTCCTGCCTGTCTTTTGTAGCTTTCCTCTCCTTGGTTCTTTTCTAGCTCCTTAGACCCTAATTCTCATGGCTACCCCTGCTTGGCAGTGTCACCCTGCTGGATGACTTCACTCACCAGTATGCAGCATGGATGGCCCATATCCTCCCTTCTGCTGACCCAGCTCTGTTTTAAAGTGGTGCCTTACTTTACAGCTTGGTCCTTTTCACATCCATTCTGAACTCTCCAATGGCCCACCCTGCTGTGTCTGTGAGGGGTGGGGGAACTTTTATCTCCCTCTCCTTCAAGTTTCCATGTGGTGGGGCAGTATTAACTCCACTTCCTCAAGGCTGTTTGGTGGATCAGGTGGAGTCTGTATGTGTGAGGCCATGTTTTCCAGAGGCAGGATAGCTGCACTGAAACACAGGCAACACAGGCTCATCTTTCTTGCCCTCCCCTAATCCTTCCCACCTCAACTACATCAGGCTTCCTCTTCCAATTCCCTGCATCTCTGCTGAGGCCTGGGAATACCAGTTCCAATCTGGTAGAATGCCCTAGAGGGCTCCCCAGAGCAGGCTTCTCAGAGCCTTAGATTTTGGATAAAGGAGCTAATACTTTGATCCTTGTTAGGCAAATTGGGTCTAGTTATCAACTGGGCAGAACCTGGCAAGGAGGAAGAGCTAAGGAACAGGGTCTCTTCACTTCCAGTGAGTAGCAAGAATTAAGATGCTGTTGCTCCCTGTCTGCTCTGTTGCCGACCCCCAGAGCTTTCTTCATTTAACCCATTCTGATATCTTTCTGGCTGCAGCCACCAGGAAAACGACCTTCAGATTTATAAATCCTACTTACTTCCTAAGGAAGCCTCCTGTACCCTGATGGGCCCGGGACCTCTCCTAGGCCCACAAAGTGGAAATTGGTGCTTGGTCATCTTTTGCAATGGCACAACAGTGACCCCTTCCTCCTTTCCATTTACTTGTGCTTTCAAAGCAAAAGGCACCAGGAAGCATCATATTCTGGCCATGAGGGCCATGCCATCAGCTGCTTGCAATGCCGATGACATCGCGATCCTGCTGAACTATGAAAATGTCTGATGCTTTCTGAGCATTTCATGTACTTGCAGGAGCAGGTGAATCAACCTTGAAAACCTTTGGCTTCCAGTGCCATTGGGCCACAGCCCACCCTGTGTTGACCTTTCTCACTGCCTTTCTGCAAACACAAAGCGGTTGTCTCTGGAGACTGCTGTCAACTGCAGAGCCACCACGTGAAACCAGGTTCCAGTTTTGCTGAAGAGACTTACCCTGCCTTAGTGCTGTGGCCAGGGGGAGGGTTTGTGGGGACCCGACAATACCTCCTCTTTATCCTCCTTTCCAGTTGTATCTTTCTGCCTTTTTCTGACTTTGTCCTTTGTTAGAAAGGTCCAGATTGGAGAAGCAGTGGCCGCTGTTGTGCAAAGCATGTAATTTTGACCCCCTCTGCTCCTAAAAAATCAATACTCCTTTTGAGTCTCTGTGTTTTATAGACTCCCTTCTGAGCAGGCCCAATCTGTAAGAGCTTATATTATCTGATGACTCTTCTCATAATTATACACTATTTTTTCCTTTTACAAAATATTTCCAGAACCTTACCTTCCTCTATAACTGAGATTTTACTGCATATACCTGCTTTGTGCCATGTAAGCATAGGACATCTTATCTGTCCAGTTTGGAAGGAAAATCTCCTCATTTGCATACCCAAAGGCACTGGGGTATGACAAAGGTCATTAGCTGACATAGTAGCCTTCAGAGGCATGGGAGCATGAAGTAGGACAGTCCTGTTAAACATGAGAGGGGAGCTCAGCTAAGGGTTTGCTGCGGAGTTACAGAAAAATCCATCAGCTGGAGAATGTCCATCACCTGTTGTCGGTCCCAGCCTTCGGCAGTGCTGCCTCCGAGATAGAAAGCACCAAGGTTTGGCCCTTCCTATGGTATATGTCACATCACAGGAGGGGAAACAAGCAATCTCCACCTAATTGCAAAGTTCCAGAGCTGGAAGAGACTTCAAAGGTCACATAATCCAGACATTGTGAACTGGTGGCCAGATGGGTCCCCATAATGGACATGTCCTTTTCGACCTGCGCAGTGTATTGGCTTGTTTCTTGGTTTGTTTGTTTTAAATTGAATTCATTGTCAATATTTAAACATCAGGAGATTTCAAATAAAAATAAGGTTTGAGAGATTTTCTTGAAAAATTGGAAGCTCTGGCAACTCTGGGCTCCATCCCTCATGGAAACAACTGAGAGTTGGCAGCCCCCTGACTTCCAGGAGGCTGTGGTTCCTACCTGCTGGCCTTGCTCACTTGTGGTCCATCCAGATGCTAAAGCCACCTGGTTTTGCCACCCTTACCTAAATTCAGCCCCTCCCTATTTTCCTACATAAAGAAACTGAAACCTAGAAGGTGAAGTCACTTCCCAAGCTCTCATGGGTCTAAGAGGCAGAGCTCCTGTCCAGTTCTCCCTGGTTGCTGAGAGCTTTCTGTTTCACCATGTAGGTCCTTCAGTGTAGTTGTTTTCATTTCCAAAGCCCCATTGTTAGAGCTTTCCAGTGAAGTGGCCTATACAGCTGGCTTTTTCACCCCTGAAGTCATCCCCATAGATCTGGGGCAGTCAAGTCTCTGGCTTCCGTGTTTGCTTTTCCCCAAATATGATTTTCTTCATGCATTCAAATTATTGTGTCAATTAAAAACAAAACTAAAAGAGGAACAAAAAAGAAAAAAATTAAATGTAGAAAACACAAAGAACTATAAATAAATAAACATATTTTCACATACAAAAAATGTAATGCTAGGAATTTGTTACCACTAGGTCTGCCCTGCAAGAAATGCTAAAGAGAATCTGTCCTTCAAGTTGAAATGAAAAGAAGCTGGGCAGTAATTCCAAGCTGCGTAAAGAAATACAGATCTTCAGTAAAGGTAAATACACAGGCAATTATAAGGCTAGAATTATCATAATTTTGGTTTGTAAATCCACTTTTTATTTTCTACATGATTTTAAAAAGTAATGCTAATTCATTATTGAAAATTTGGAAACTAGAGGAAACCACACAGAAGAAAATCAATGACTCATAATTCCACCACTCAGAAAACTGCTGGCAGCAACTTATTGGTCTTAGTGGTCATTTTAATATTTGATTGGGATCTTATTGTACATACTCCTAAGTTCCTTGCCTGTTTCACCCCACACTGTGTTGGGGATATGTCTGCATGCCACTACAGTCCTTTTACAGCAACCTTCCCTAGTGGCTGTTGAGTCTTCTGCAGCAAAGGGTGGGCCACAGCTGGTTGGCTTGTGTGGAGTGCTGGCAGCCATACTGGGAGGACAGGCCCCTCTCGGGCAACATTGTGAGAACGCCCCCTCATTCTTTTCCACCCACCTCCAGATCTCTGTATTATAAGGCCTAACATTTCATGTGCTACCCTGACATCTTTGAGCCTCACAGGGCCCCAAATGGTAAGAATTTGTGTATCTAAATATACAAAAAGTACAGTAAAAATACAGTAAAAAAGATAAAAAATGTTACACCTGTATAGGGCACTTACCATGAATGGAGCTGGCAGGACTGGAGGTTGCTGTGGGTGAGTCAGTGAGTGAGTGGTGGGTGAGTGTAGAGGCCTAGGACACTACTGTACACACTGTAGACTTTATAAACTTTATAAACACTGTACACTTAGGCTGCACCAAATTTATAAAAAAATTAATTAATTGCACTATAATGTTTTGATGGCTATGATGTCACTAGGTGACTTTTTTTTTTTTTTTTAGCTCCATTATAATCTTATGAAATCATCATCATATAGGTGGTCTGTCATTGACCAAAACATTGTTAGGGTCATGACTGTTTTTTTGAACAATGGGAATGTCATTAGAAGAAGAAGAAAAAGTCTTTTCATTTAAATCAATTAAAAAAAAAATGAGTCCTGTTGCTTATAGTTACCCTGCTCCTGGGGGAATAGGGGAAAGGAAGGATAGAGCCAAAGAAGGAACAAGGCAGTGTCCAGAGACAGTAAGACCCAGGTTGACTCACATGCCCACTGTCCTCCCACATTATCTGACTCTTTGTTTCCTGCACTGAACACTAGGATGGGGAACAACCCTTGGAACGGTCTTGGTCTTGCCCCAAGATAATCGATGCAAATCCCTCCTCCAACTAGCCCTTTCCTGGGGGTGGTGAGGGTGGGCATACAGGCAAAGCTGTGAGGGGCCTGGGCTAGGCTGGGGGTACTGCAAAGAGGAGCTGGGAGTGGAGCTGGTGGTCCGTTGGAACAATTAGGTAGGACAGAAAAGTGTGAGCTGCCTCGGGGAGGTGCTGGGATGGGGGAGAGGCTGCTTCCAGAGGTGGGTCTCAGCAAAGCACAGTAGAAGAAACCATTTTTCCACTGGGCAGTGACAGCCTGGGAGCAGCGGGAATGTGTGCACGGAGCAGAGTGGGAGGGCAATGGGGTCACTCTAAGCTGAGGGAGAAGGGCTAATTATTTATAATTAAATGGTTCAAACTACAATCAAGATACAGTTTGAGCTACCCACTTAACTGTCTTCTTGTCCTTCCTTCCAGGTGGAAAGAGCACTGTGAGTTCCAATTTGGTGTTACTCAATCTTCATGGAGCCTTAGGATGTCACAGGGCTCATGCACCTTAGTTTGCTCATCTGTGAAAAAGAGCAGTGATATTTCACCAGGTTGTTCTGAGGATGCAATGGTAAATTCCATGAGAAAAAACATCATTCATTCATCCACCCATTCACTCAAACAGCCATATATCGAGCCCTTTGGGCTTCCATCAAGAGTGGAGGGGAGAGGTATGGATATGGAATTCCAATCAGATCCAGAGCTACAACCAGCTCTATTCAGAGAGAGAACTGCAGAATAATGACTAGAGGCATTTAAGCATTGGCTTTGGAAATGCTTTCTTGGCCCCTAAACTGCTGGTAATTGTATTTTTTTTCTCTCTCTTCTTATTAACTGTTAGAAGGATAAAATCTCGACAGCGACAGAGTGGCATCTGTCGTGGGGAAGTCAGCCGGGAGTAGGAGCCGGCACATGGCCTGGCCTCAGGGTTGCATGCCCAGCAGTAGCCAAGGCCCTGCCGCCTGCTCCTGTAACATGGCTTGCAAACCCCAATGCTCTGCTCAGAGAGGGGCTGCTTGGCTTCTCACTGGTCTGGGCAACATGGAAGAACAAAGGGGCACGTGGAGGTGGACACACTTGACCTCGACATTGCGTCATCCCTGGTAGGGTGTGTCCAGGCCCCTGAGAGTCAGCTTGACTTCTTTGAGGAAGGTCCCAGAAGGAAGCCTCCCAACTTCCATCTTCCTGGTTGACATCATTCAAAAGACCTGACTTCACCCCCCCCCACCTTTTTACTGGGTTCTGGGGGTGGAACAGTTGCTAGGGGCCTCTAAAGGAAGATTAGGAAGAGGTGAAGAGGTAGGGTCCAGAGTCGTGTTTACTCTCCCACAGCAGCCGGTGTGACCGGGGGAACGAATGAGGAGGCAGCAGATAAGGTTAATCTGCACACCGAGCTCATTGCTTCATAGAGACCCTGGCTCCAATCTTATTAAACCCTAGGAATGTTTTTTGATAAAGGGAAAAATGATGTGGTGTTTTCACTGTTGAATTCCCTCAGAAAATCAGGCCTTTCCAGAAGATGCCTTGACATTGTCCGTAAACACAATTAGTCTGGGGTCCCTGCCACATGGTAGTAAAGATGCCTTCAAATAAAGCAGGAGGAAGATTAAATCATTACATTAGTAGAGCAAATATACGTATGATAAAGTTTTATGAGCTCTTCTTCCAAGAAAGGGGCTCTGCAGAAATAATATTTTATTATCCTTGTTGCAAGCCTTAGGGAAGTGTAGCTTCCTTTATTCAACTGGGCAGTTTGTGACCATATGTATCTACTCTTAATTTATCTTTTTAAAAAATTAGTTTTTTTCAAGAAAATTCAGTCCGAGCATCATATTAGTGCTGTTAACATTATTTAGTACTGAATCTTTCAATATCTTGTTTTACTCCATATATCCTTTTCTTCTAGGCAGTAGCACAAAATTGTTCTCATGATATAACAAAATCTTACAGTAGCAAAGCAAAGGTTAAAATATTCATAGAACGTGATCTCTTGCTGAGATTCTGAGGTTTCCTTCTTTGCAGGATTTTAAGAGTCAATTTATTGACTCTCAGGGAACAGGATGAAAGTTGATGAATGGGCTAAAAGATGTCCTGGGCACGGCTGTTACCTTCTTTGTAAATAACCCTTAAGTAAAACGAGAACTGCTGTTCCAGGTGCCCTGCTTGTCCTTGCAGCTAGGGGTTTATAGTTCAAGACAGGCAGATAGTTGTTGCAGGTAACCTCGTGCTGTTCTCATTATATAGCTAAATTAATACAGTGCAAGCTAACTTTTTACATTAGGTAAAGGGAAACATATACCTACAACCAGCAGATACGAATGCAATTATGGGAGACCTAGGCCAGCACCAATCACCACTGGCCTTTGCATTAGCTGAGGAAAACATCCCGAATGAGATGTTTCTGTTGTTTTGTTTTATTTTGCTGACTGACAAGACCGAGTTTGGAAGGTTGGGAAGGGGATGATTCTAGGTTTTCTAGACTTTTGTCCCAATAATTCAAAGGGAGATATAATAGCCAGGATGCTATTGCTCTTCATTTCTAAGAGGTGTAAACTATTTCCCAAAGTCCCAGTATATTGAAACATTACAGACATCCTGCTTAACTATATTAGTTATCCGTTGCTGCATAGCAAATGACCCCAAAACTTAGTAGCTTAAAACAACAACTAACATTTATTATCTCACACAGTTTCTGTGGTTCTGGAGCTCAGGAGTGGCTTAGCTGGGTAATTCTGGCTCATAGTGTTTCATGGTGAGATGACACCATGAAGACTTGACTGAGGCTGGAGGATCTGCTCCAGCTGGAGGATCTGCTCCCAAGATGGCACACTCTCGTGACTGCCAGGCCAGTGCTGGCTGTTGGTGAAGCACCTCAGGTCTTCACCACTCGGATCCCCCCACAGGGCTGCTTGAGTTCCTTAAAATGTGGCAGCTAGCTTCCCCTAGAATTAATGATCCAAGAGAGAGCAAGAAAGAAGCTGAAAAGTCTTTTAAGATTTCACCTCAGGAGTCATACTCCATCATTTCTGCAATATTATATTAGTTATACAGGTCAGCCTTTTGTGGGAAGGGACTACACAAAGATGGCAATACCAAAAGGTGAGAATCATTGGGAACCACCTTGGAGGCTGGCTACCATATTAACTCATCTGAATCTTCACCCTGTCTTCTATCTACTGTAGCAGTATATTTCCAAATGTTGTTCTGTGGTTTTCCTCAAGATACGGGCATTTGGAAAAAAATACTAACTATCCCTACATCACCCTCACCACACACGTACACCTACACTATCAATAACAACCTTCCTTCTCTTGTCAAGAAAAATGCAGTAAACTACATTTGGAGATTCATAATTCACTGGATGCCATAAAAGTTCTGAAGTGTACTCAAGGAAGGAGATGTGTTTAACTTTGACCCACCATTTCTTAAACTCATTTGACCTTGAATCCTCCTCCAAGGAGTATATGGTGATATCTCCCAACACACCATGTTCAGAAGGGCATAATTTGAGAAATGCCTTTCTGAGGTTGTTCCAAATTAGAGTTGATCTGTCTTTAAGTTTGTGGGTCAGCCTCCAAGGAGGTTTCTACGGCTCTGTGACATTTGTGGGGATTCCAGCAGGGTGGGAGGGGAAGACTGCCTTGGAATCCACCAACTTTTCCCCTTCAACGATCACAGTTTCAATATTAATCCTTCTCTGGTCCCAGTGATCATAAGACTTCAGGCAAAGTCACCCCCAAAATAGTTGGGGGTCATCCTACCATCCATTTTGTATTAGAAGAAGTGTTTCCTTCTAGGTTGTCATATTAAGTTGCATTTCTTCTTAATAAGGATAGAGAACATGGTGTAACCAACCTTCCAGAAGTTTCTTGGGCTTTAGGGAAGCAGAACAGCAGTGTGGTCAAGACCACAGGTTCTGGAGCCCGAGGGCCTCACTCGATCCTGCTGTACCATGCGTGACCAGAACAAGCTTGGGCAAGTCCCTTCAACCTTTTTATGGCTCAGTTTCTTTATCTGCAGAATGAGAACAATAATAAAACTTACCTCAGAGGAGTTGTGAGGAGTAAGTGACGTGAAGTTTATAAAGTACTCAGCCCTGTATCTGGTCCCTAGTGAGCACTCAATCCACGTGAGCTCTTGATGGAGGGAGGGGGCTTGTTTGAAAAGCTGGTGGTTCTACAATCCCTACAAAACTGTTTGTATCTTTGAGTTGCCAGAATAATAGGAATGCAGGAGAGAGAGAGTCTTGACCAGAAAAGAATTTGTGAAAAACTAAGAGAGCCAGGAACCAGGGCTGGGCCCTGAAAGGGCAGGTGCTTGTCAGGGGTAGGTTGGATGTCACGGACACCCGGTTTTCCAGTGACTTGTTGACATCATCAGTACACAGGATTGGTGCAGCCTGATCACTGAATTGCAGAGTTAGAAGAAATATCATGGATTAGCCAGTCTGAAGCCTCCTTTGATAGTTAAGGGAACAGACAAGTAGACAAGGTAAGCAGGGTGCCACCATCCCGTGGATTGTAAGACCTGAAACCCGGCTCCTGGTGCTGGGCCCTGGGCCATTCAATGCAAATTAATCACGTCTTATGTGAATTTTAATAATCTGTTGTTAAAACAACATTTTCCTGAAAATACAGGACCCAAAGCACTCCCTTGAATTGACGGTATGTGTTATATCTGACGAGTCCATATTTTAACAAGTATCACTGGCCAATTATGTCACAAAAATTGATTGTTAGCACAGATATCTACTGAGGATGAGGTCAGAGCCTCAAAGTTGCCAACACCTGCTTCTATGTATTGTTACAATGACAGTTTTTTCCCCCTTTAAATCAACTTTATTATGATATAATTAACATACAATAAAATGTAGATTTTAATTGTACAGTTTGGTGAGTTTCAGAAAAATGTATAAACCTAGGTAATCACCATCTCAGTCACGAATTAGAACATTCCCATCACCCCAGAGAGTTCTCTCCTGTGCCTTTGCAGTTGGTCACTCCCCTCTGCCCTGTACACACACCCCCAGCAAACACTAATCTGATTTGACATTGAGGTTTCAGTCAACCGAAGTGGGAATAATTCTGACTTGGTCCTAGCACTGTTCTGGTGCCCTGGGGAAGAAAGAGGCCTCTCTAACTCTATGAACTGTTTAGGAGACAGACACAAAAGGCAGTTGAATCGCAACACCCCTCATATGTCAATTAGGGCCAAAATGACAAGGGATGACCTGGAGATCACGACAGGCCACCATGGTCAGGAAGGTCTTGTGTGTCTTTCAGGAGAGTCTGCAGAAGATGGCAGCTGGATGGTTTGGCTGGATGGCTTTGGAAGGTATGGGAGGAAGGCAGGCAGCCCAGCACGTGACGGGTGGCCAGGGCTGAACTCCAACATTTACTGTCCTTTCACGATCCTGAGAAGTCCTCGGCTAGAGGGGGATGCAGGATTCCTGTCGAGCAGCTGCAGAAGACAAGTGAAGTCTGAGATAGGAGGAGCAGTTTGTTCCATAATTACTGCATAATATAGCATATGTTGCATTAACATACATTATTTACTAAATAAATGCAGGTTTTAAAAAATGTTGGACTATGAGCGTGCTGCCCTTTTGCTTTTGAAAATGGCCTTGGTGCCTCTCAGCCCTTGGCCAGCTCTCCTGTGCTTTGGGGAGCCCTGGAGTGGAAGTATCTGCCAAGCCTCTAATGACAGGGGCCCATTAGAGCACATAGCTGGATTCCTGGAACCACTGGTTAGATTAAGGAATGGAGCCAGAGAGTCAGCTTGATGCACGCTCTGCCAAGGAGGGATGCGTGTCCCAGCGGTGGTGGCTCCCAGGAGGGTGAGGCAGATGGGGAGGCTATGTCTAGGTTGTCAGGACCATGCTGCTAACAGCAGTCAGGCTCCAAGCATCCCTCCACCCCACCCCCACTCTGGTGGTTCAGGAATCCTGGGGGCCACCAGGACCCGTGCTGTTAGTAGCAAGGAGCATTACAAAATAAAGAAAAGGAGGAGAAGGGACAGGCATGTGAACTTACGAACAAAATCCAGAACCTTGCCAGGCACTGGGACTAGGAAACTATCCCATGCCAGGCCCTGGGGCTGGGGGGATCAAACACTGTTCCTGCCCTCAGAGAGGGAGATATGGGGACTCCCAAATTCATATGTTGAAGTCCTAACCCCCAGTATCTCAGAAGGTGACCTTATTAAGAGACAGGGTCTTAAAAGAGGTAATTAAGTTAAAGTGAGAACGGGTCCTAATCCAATGTGACTGGTGTCCTTATAAAAAGACATAATGTGGACACAGTGACAAGCATAGAGAAAAGATGATGTGAAGACATAGGGAGAAGACGGCCACCTGCAAGCCAAGTGAGGGAGAGGCCTGCCCACACCTCAGTCTTGAACTTCCAGCTTCCAGAACTGTGAGACAATAAATTTCTGTTGTTTAAGCTACTCAGTCTGTGGTACTTTGTTACAACTGCCCTAGGAAACTAATACAGGCCCTATTGGAGAACTCTGGAGGGTCCCCTTGAGCAGAATGAGGGGTCAAAGAAGGTTGCCTGGACCAAGGAATGTCTAGGCTGGGACATGAATGACAAGGAGTGGTGTCCGGTGGGGAGAAGTGTGGAGGGTGGAAAGAGGGAGGGACTGCTGCTCAGAGGCACAGTCGGTCCAGTGGCCCTACAGCCAGAGGGACCCCTTGGGGATTGTGGGTCTGTGGGGCACTGAGGAGGGTTTCGAGCCAGAAGTTGGAAGGAGGGCATCAGACACCAAGCCAAGGAAACAGGACCGACAGCAAGAATGACCAATGGGAGGCGGGTTGCCCAGCATGGGTCTCTGGAAATTATATTCTCAGAAATGTCCCTGATCTTCTACTGGCAACTTCCTCCCCAAATTCTCACCTCAGATAGCAAAGCTGTAAATGCAGGCCACTGACCTTGTTGACACATTTACTGCTGTAGATCAAGAACTTTTTTCCCAGTAGTGATTGATTTATGTGGGTCTCTTGGACTGGGTTAATCGTCGACAGCAATGGGAGCTCCTACTGCAAGACTGGGAGTGGGGTTATCAGCACACCATGTTCTCCTTGCCCCCCAGACTGGGAGCTGCCAGTGACGCAATCCCCTGTTGACTTGGGTCTGGCCCTGTAGGGTGGTTGGGCCCACCTGCCTGCAGACAAGGCGTGGTGACTGCCTGTCGTCAGTAATCAGCTCCACATGGAGCCAGCAAACTTCCAAAGTCAGATTAGGAGGTGAGGCAATCGGCTGAGGACTTTGGATTTTAGTTCACTAATGTCTAAACAACAGGGGAGTTTTCTGAATGGAAACAAGCCAAAACATTTGGCTTTAAAAATCCTCTCTGGGAGCACATTGAGATGGGACCTCGTGGTGCAGGAGGGGGCATTGGCTGAACAGAGCTAATGGTGGGATTTGCCCTCACTAAAATGCACAGAAAGGGAAGCATCTTGGGATGCTGAAAAGACTGTACTTGCTTGGCAAGTGGGTAAAAGTCAAATATTGTTAAAACTAAGAGTTTTGACATGCAGTTTTTGTTTCTTGGGAAGGTCACATGAGAATGAGTGATGAACTTTCTCAGGGCCAATTTCTGGACAGTGGATCCTGTTTTATTGTCCAGAGAAAGGCAGGGACAATTCTCCAACGTTTTGTAGGCTGTCAAGAAGGAGGATAAATCTGAGACCGCCTTTAAATACTGGGTTTCAATTGCTTCCTTCTTTCCCTGGGCAGATATATGGTCTTCAGGTATGATTTAGTGCCTGAGCCCAAGGAACTGGTCCGCTTCTGCAGGATGAAGACAGGGCTTTCCAATTACTTTTGTGTTCTCTGCCGAGGACAAGGTTCAGCTCCCAGTAGGGGGACACTCAGGGCTGATGATTCTCCCAGGGAGGGAAAGTGAGAGACCCAGAGCACTGCTGGCCTGGAGCCTTTTCTGCTTCTGGGTTTGGGGAGATGGCCCATATAATAATAAAATTGCTATTGTGCTTGAAGGGGTGGAGGTGCTAATTACTTATACTTTTTCCCCTCTCGGTTCAAGCCAATTAAGGAGCTAAATGGGATCAAAGGGTCAATTATGTTATTTGAAGCATAGGGCTCTCTGGTAAAACAGGACAACAAGATCCTCCACTTGGCTCTCTAGTCTGAACCTACACACCCGGCCATGCCACCTGAAGAGAGGCAGGCCTCCCTTGGGCATGGGGACTGAAGGGGAGGAGGGCAGCAGCTCCAGATGAAGGCAGGCAGGACTAAGGGAGAACAAGCAAGGCACGTCCACGTTCCATGCAGGGACTCTGTTCCTGGCAAATGTGGCCTGGTGGGTTTGCCTGGTTTTCCTTGACTTCACCAAGCAGATGTCACTTTTCCTCTGGCTGGAGCAACATGTGATGGGGATGGGGAAAGGACTGAGAATGTTTATTCCAATATTGCTCTCTTCTAGGCATGGAGAAAGGTAGAAACGTAAGGGATAGAGCCATAAGCATGTCCCTTTATTGACTACAATACAAGGGGTCTCCAAAAAGTTCATGGAAAGAGTTGTATTATCTCTTAGTTCCATTTTCTATGAATTTTTGAAGTACTCTTGTATTTGTGAACACCTCCTATATGCCAGGTACTCTGATCAGGATAGCACCTACATTGATAATTTAAGGTGGTTTTGCTTTCTGACAAGGGACCAAAACCCACAGTCACTGGCCTCTCTAAGTCAAGCTTTGGGTTAGCAACGAGCTTTCACTCATGTATAGTCAGAAGGGACCATAATTGGCCACAGGCTGTGTCTACTCTGAGTGTTAGGGGTTAGGTGTTTGGGAAACAGAATAATTTTCAGCAATTTAGTGTTCCAGGTCCTTAGCCAATGTGATTGGTTCAAGGATGGGGATTGATTCAAGTTTCACCAAGAGACATGATCTTGGGACTTTTGTTGGAATTTCTCCTTTGTCCGTGGAAGTTGCTAACTGTATGGGTAATGTACATCTGGAGCTGTTGGGAGAGCTGCTGTGGAGAGACCCAGCCTGGAGGAAGGCCAACCCAGAGGAAACCAGAGATCAAGTTCTGCTGGCTTTGTGCAAGCACTGGATCCCACTGTGCCTGAACCAGACATCCTTCTGGCTTTTCAAGTGAGCCTGTATAACCTCCCTCCTTTTCTGAGCTGAGTTTCTGTCTCATGCAATCAAAAAAGTCTTGGCTAATGCATTTGTGGATCTTTCTAAAGGAATGAACAGTTTTTACCGGCAGTTGATTGTGAAAATAAAGTAGGAAACACACACACCTAGTGAGATATGAGGGGTTTTGGAGCCTCTATGACCCAACATAGCCCACTCCCACCTCCAGACAGCACCAGAGTCCTGAATTTGCCACCATACTTACTCCTTTGAATTTAGGATTAAATACACTGGTTAACTATGGGAGTGGTAGCTGAAGACAGCAGAAGCCATGAATATCTTAGCTTGAATTGATCGGCAGCTTTAGTCACTTAGCAGGGATGCAGAGAAAGGGCCCCAAAAGGAGTGCATGTGCTGAAGGCATTTTGCCATTTGAGGAGGGGCTAGGAAAGATGTAGGTTCTGTGGTCAGGGTGACCGGGGAGAATGCAGAACATGAGGTATTAGGGTGGGGGTGGAAGAGCACTGAAGATGTCGAAAGAAGTGAAGGTGAAAACACCAAAGGTTTCGTCTGTGCAGATATCACAGAAAGAATGGTGAAGACAAAGTCTTCCTGAGTCATACCTTTGCAGCGGGCTACCTGCCCTTACACAGTACTGATGTGGGTGCCCACGTGATACATCAGGAAAGTCGATATCGATAAAGACTGTAGGTGTGATCTGAGTTAGACACTAGTGTGATTGTAGGTGTGAGTGTTGTGGGTGGGAAGATGGTGTGGTCTGTGTGATTGTGGGTGGGGGTAGTGTGAGAATGGGTGTGATCTGAGTTAGGCCGTGTGTGTGTGTGTGTGTGTGTGTGTGTGTGTGTGTGTGTGTGTGTGTGAGTGTGTGTTTGTAGTTGGGGGTGGGAGGAGCTGGTTAGAATCAGCAGGGGGCTTGGCTAGGCCAACAGGCAGCTGTCAGCCAAGGCTTCCCGTTGTAATTGAGAAACGGCAGTGTGCTATCTCTCCCGAGCGGGATGATAGTAATTAATTGTTCATTGATCTCTGCAGGTCAGGTAGAGGTCAGCGAAGTTACTCCAGTGGTCTTCTAGTTTGCCAGGCAGCCGGGAGCAGTGGTTTGAGACCTCAGTGGGAACTGTCCTGTGTCTTAAACCCTGACGCAAGATGATGGGATAATTATGGTAACCTAATGTCTATTAGTACAAATAACACACAAGTAAGCTGTTCAGAAAAACCACACCAGCACACTATTTAAGACTTGGGGAAGAGGAGGTGGGAGAGGAAATGTGTTTGACTGTGGACATTTTCAGCACAGGATGGAACACTGCAATATGATTGTTATTATCGTCAGTATCAAAAGCTTAGGTAAGTGTGTGAGGGTTGTGAGGCTGTGCCCCAGATCTCATCTCCGAGCCATAGAGACGATTGCAGTCTAAGATGGAGAACTCTTGCACAATCTGAAGGGCACATGCAAAATAAGACTCAGTTCAGCTCCCAGCTCTTCTGCAAAGTCTTCTCCCATCTGCCATGTCCTCCCAGCCTCTGATATTCTCCAATGCATGATAGGGACACCCACATTTCATCTACGCAGAGTTTTCATTCAACAAATATTAACAGCGCCCCTCCCACGCAGCAGGCACAGTGCCAGGTGTTCATGGTTACATCTGTGTTCTCGCAGAGCCTGTATATGTCCTAAACTATCTTCCCTAGTCTCACCTCTCCAACTAGCTTGTAAAGTTTTGAAGCCTGGCCATGTTGGGTATCCTAACCAACAGCTGTAGCAAACAGTTATTGAGTGCTACATCGGGCCAGGCACATAGCAAGCTCCGGAATGCTTAGCACAGGGCCACACTTGTACTAGTCCCTCAATAAATATTGATTGACTAAAAAATATAGAACCTAATTGTTACACTAATCATGGGATTAGTGAAGGGGGCAGTGGGGATTGCTGTGGTGAAATCTAGGCAGGTTCACTGTTTCCTATGAGATGAGATTCAAGGTGTAGTCCTTTCAAGGCACCTGTACTTGTATGTTAGAGGCTATGGGGTGAGATTATGGATGAACTCTGTCACTGTGTGAATTTTCTTGGTGAAATATACTATCTCTGTGTTATGCTAAAGTTCATGGAACAATCTGATGTCTATGTTTCAAAGGCATAACCATTTTATTATTATTATTTTATTTATTTATTTTTTTTCAGGTACAATTTATTTATTTATTTATTATTTTTATTTATTTATTTATTTATTTCATTTAAATGAAATTCTTTTTTTTTTAAATTTTATTTTGTCGATATACATTGTAGCTGATTATTGCTCCCCATCACCAAAACCTCCCTCCCTTCTCCCTCCCCCCTCCCCCCCAACAATGTCCTTTCTATTTGCTTGTCGTATCAACTTCAAATAATTGTGGTTGTTATATCTTCTTCCCCCCGCCCCCGGTTTTTGTGTGTGTGTGTGTGTGTGTGTGTGTGTGTGTGTGTGTGAATTTATATATTAATTTTTAGCTCCCACCAATAAGTGAGAACATGTGGTATTTCTCTTTCTGTGCCTGACTTGTTTCACTTAATATAATTCTCTCAAGGTCCATCCATGTTGTTGCAAATGGCAGTATTTCATTCGTTTTTATAGCTGAGTAGTATTCCATTGTGTAGATGTACCACATTTTCCGTATCCACTCATCTGATGATGGGCATTTGGGCTGGTTCCAACTCTTGGCTATTGTAAAGAGTGCTGCGATAAATATTGGGGAACAGGTATACCTTCGACTTGATGATTTCCATTCCTCTGGGTATATTCCCAACAGTGGGATAGCTGGGTCGTATGGCAGATCTATCTGCAATTGTTTGAGGAACCTCCATACCATTTTCCATAGAGGCTGCACCATTTTGGGCATAACCATTTTAATTCAGGAAAGAGTGTTGCAGTGAAATCGTGGATCTGCTTTTCTTTTGAAATGCTGATAAGTTTTCTACCTGTGCACTTGCACTTCTCTTTGGACACAGTTGGAGGCAGTTGCCTTTGGAGGCTCTGAGTTACAACACAGTGCTCTGGTTGAAACAACCCTCCATCTGATTGACCCCTCCGTCCTAGGGTCATCAATGACCATCAAATCTAAAGGACGCCTTTTAGCACACAGTGTGGCATTTGACTCTTGAAATGTGCTCTTTTGCAGGCTATGATCCAAGGCTTTTGTGGTTTTCCTCCCACCTTTTCAGCTGTTGTCCTCAGTCCTCTTCATTGGCTGTCCAGGTGGTCCTCCATCTCATCTAAGTACTCCACTGCAGTTGCTGCCTGTATTCTCTAACTCCAGAGAGATAGATGCCTCTCCCAGGCTCTGGCTTCCCCTTTCTTTGGACTTCGTAAGCAGACATGTCCATCCGAATATCCAATATGTACCTCAAACTCAGTAAATAAAAATGGAACGCATTGTGACATCTCTCTGTCTCCTCATCCTCACCCCTGTATCTGTCCTCCGTTTAGGAAATGGCCCCTCGATCTGTGCTGCCCAAGTCAGAAACCTGGGAGTCTATCTCCTGAGTACCTTTTGTATTGCTCTTACCTTCTCCTGCTGGGCCACCAGCACCATTCGCTCCTCACCATCTCCTTCACAAGTCATTGAAACGGTTCCTTTGAGCGTTGGGCCATTTAATGGTCTCCCTGCCTTCTTTCTTGCCCCCTGCCCATTCAGTCCCCTCACTGCTCTCAGAGATGTTTTAAGAAATGCGCATTACATCCCTACCAACTTTAAACTCCATTAGAGTTTTCCGATGTCTCTAGAAGGTCATACACCTGGCATGGTTTATGAGACACATGATAATTGGACCCTGGTCTCTTCTGCCATCCCAAACACTGTCACTTGTAAGCCACACTGTCACTGTCCTGGATGCCCTATGCTCCCTCTATGAACAGTGAAGGGAATGCCCACAACCCCCCACAAAGTCCTACCTACCTGCCTATAAGACTCAGCCCCTGCGGAGTTACCCATCCTGTGCTCCCCCATCTCCACACCAGTCAGTCTCCTAGCTCTGTGCTCCTGCAGTCCCCAAAGGCATGCCAGCACTTACAATACTAGCTGAGACTTAGGAAGCACTCACCCCATGGCAGACAATGAGCTAAGCACTTGACTTTGCTCACTGTAGTTAATCCTCGCGCTCTAATGAAGGACTCCTACTTTTATTCCCATTGTACACATGTGCAAACCAAGGCTCGGACACAGCTCAAGCAGCAGGGCTGGGCCTGAGCACAGAGCCAACACTTTTTAAGCCTTTTAACTATGCTTCTGACCCCACCACCTCGCCACAATGAGCCATCTTTACTTAGAGATCCATCATCCCCACTCATATGTGCGTTTCCTCCAGGGTAGGGGTTTGCTTTGGTCATTTCTTCCCTTCAACCCCAGTGCCTGGAATGTCACAGGGGCTGAGCAATTCATAGAAGGAAACTAGTCCTGGATCTGTCTTTTCCAGAATTCATTTAATATCTCAGATTGTGGCTTTTATCATCTAAAAGGTGGAAAAGAATTAATTTTGCACCTGGTGTGTACATGTGTAAGCAAGAAAGATAAATATCTTCCTCCTGTAGATATTTATCTGTAATATTTACTTGTGAGCTATTTAAAGTGATTACCAGAAATTTGGAATCCTGAAGGCTGCCAGAGACCATATCCTCACTGAAAATGTCCCTTCCTCTCCCAGGTACTAGGCTCTTTTTAAAATTAGCTTCTGAAGAACCCAGCTCTTTAAAGTTTAATGTCCCAGCCATTTTAATTGTTTCTCTGAAAGTACAAAAAAGCAGCTGGCCCACATCAGCACTAATCACTTGCCAACTTTCCTTTTTACAAAAACAGCCGAGCTCTCTCTGAAATCTAAAATCGCCCCATCCGAGACCCCAGCTTGGCACTAACATAAAAGGAGTCTAATTTCTGCTTTAAAGAAAGTGTTGTGGAAGTGATTCTTGGTTTGGAGTTTATTCTTTTTTAAAAAATAATGTAATAAAGTGTAATAAAAATTTTAAAGTTTTTCTTTTTCCTCTGTGGGTGCCCCATCCCCCATCTCTACTTGGATTGTCCTGAGATGGGGTTGCCAGATGAAATACTGGACAGGCAGTAGACTTAAATTTCAGAAAAACAACAAATACTCTCTTAGTATACACATGTCCCATGTAATATTTGGGACATACTTGTATTCAAAATTATTTGTTTCTTTAAAATTCAAATCTACTGGTGCCCTGTGCTTTTGTTAGCTAAATCTGGCAACCTTAGCTTGGGTGTATCCTATTTTCACAAGTTTGGCAAATGAAAAATGCTAACCTATATGAGTGGATAATATACTGAAATAAGTAAGTAAACAAAACTAATACTGTGACTTGAGATGTCTGGTTGTATGTACTCAGGCACACACATACCTACATGCTTACTGTTCCTGGAGAAATAACTCCTTTCTTGCAGTCCAGAAGGATAAGTGCATGTGATTTCTGGAGTCCTATATATTCTTATCAATAAAACTGTAAGCATTTATTGAAAATGTATATGTTTTTAGGGGACTTAGAGTCCAAAAAAGGAAGGTGGCACAGTCCATGTCTCTGGGTCACAATCTAGCTCTCATGAAGCAAAAAATAAAATGATGTATTTTAGTTGTAACCCTGATGAGAGTTTCAGAGAAGGGATAGAGTAAAAGAGCCAGTGAGCTAGGGAGAGAGATAGAGAGACAGAGAGACACTGAGAGACAGAGAAACAGAGAGACGGAGAGACAGAAACAGAGAGACAGAGAGGGAGAGAGACAGAGAGAGACAGAGAAACAGAGACAGAGACAGAGAGGGAGAGAGAGATAGACAGAGAAGGAGAGACAGAGGGACAGAAACAGAGACAGAGACAGAGAGGCAGAGAGGGAGAGAGACAGAGAGAGACAGATAAACAGAGACAGAGATAGAGAGGCAGAGAGGGAGAGAGACAGAGAGAGACAGATAAACAGAGACAGAGACAGAAAGGCAGAGAGGGAGAAAGACAGAGAGAGACAGATAAACAAAGACAGAGATAGAGAGGCAGAGAGGGAGAGAGACAGAGAGAGACAGATAAACAGAGACAGAGACAGAGAGGCAGAGAGGGAGAAAGACAGAGAGAGACAGATAAACAAAGACAGAGATAGAGAGGCAGAGAGGGAGAGAGACAGAGAGAGACAGATAAACAGAGACAGAGATAGAGAGGCAGAGAGGGAGAAAGACAGAGAGAGACAGATAAACAGAGACAGAGATAGAGAGGCAGAGAGGGAGAGACAGAGATGGAGAGAGACAGAGAAACAGAGAGACAGAGAGGGAGAGAGACAGAGAGAGACAGAGAAACAGAGACAGAGACAGAGAGGGAGAGAGAGATAGAGAAGGAGAGACAGAGGGACAGAAACAGAGACAGAGACAGAGAGGCAGAGAGGGAGAGAGACAGAGAGAGACAGATAAACAGAGACAGAGACAGAGAGGCAGAGAGGGAGAAAGACAGAGAGAGACAGATAAACAGAGACAGAGATAGAGAGGCAGAGAGGGAGAGAGACAGAGAGAGACAGATAAACAGAGACAGAGACAGAGAGGGAGAGAGAGATAGACAGAGAAGGAGAGACAGAGGGACAGAAACAGAGACAGAGACAGAGAGGCAGAGAGGGAGAGAGACAGAGAGAGACAGATAAACAGAGACAGAGATAGAGAGGCAGAGAGGGAGAGAGACAGAGAGAGACAGATAAACAGAGACAGAGACAGAGAGGCAGAGAGGGAGAAAGACAGAGAGAGACAGATAAACAAAGACAGAGATAGAGAGGCAGAGAGGGAGAGAGACAGAGAGAGACAGATAAACAGAGACAGAGACAGAGAGGCAGAGAGGGAGAGAGACAGAGAGAGACAGATAAACAGAGACAGAGATAGAGAGGCAGAGAGGGAGAGACAGAGATGGAGAGAGACAGAGAAACAGAGAGACAGAGAGGGAGAGAGACAGAGAGAGACAGAGAAACAGAGACAGAGACAGAGAGGGAGAGAGAGATAGAGAAGGAGAGACAGAGGGACAGAAACAGAGACAGAGACAGAGAGGCAGAGAGGGAGAGAGACAGAGAGAGACAGATAAACAGAGACAGAGACAGAGAGGCAGAGAGGGAGAAAGACAGAGAGAGACAGATAAACAGAGACAGAGATAGAGAGGCAGAGAGGGAGAGAGACAGAGAGAGACAGATAAACAGAGACAGAGACAGAGAGGGAGAGAGAGATAGACAGAGAAGGAGAGACAGAGGGACAGAAACAGAGACAGAGACAGAGAGGCAGAGAGGGAGAGAGACAGAGAGAGACAGATAAACAGAGACAGAGATAGAGAGGCAGAGAGGGAGAGAGACAGAGAGAGACAGATAAACAGAGACAGAGACAGAGAGGCAGAGAGGGAGAAAGACAGAGAGAGACAGATAAACAAAGACAGAGATAGAGAGGCAGAGAGGGAGAGAGACAGAGAGAGACAGATAAACAAAGACAGAGATAGAGAGGCAGAGAGGGAGAGAGACAGAGAGAGACAGATAAACAGAGACAGAGAGGCAGAGAGGGAGAGACAGAGATGGAGAGAGACAGAGAAACAGAGAGACAGAGAGAGACAGAGAAACAGAGACAGAGACAGAGAGACAGAGAGGGAGAGAGAGACAGAGACAGAGAGAGACAGAAACAGAGAGACAGAGAGAGACAGAGAAACAGACAGATTGAGAGGCAGAGAGGGAGAGAGAGACAGAGACAGAAACAGAGACAGAGACAGATAAACAGAGACAGAGACCAAGAGACAGAGAAAGAGAGAGAGGGAGAGGGAGAGACAGAGAGAGAGAGACAAACAGAGAAAGAGAGAGAGAGACAGAGACAGAGAGACAGAAAGAGAAGCAGAGACAGGTGTGGGTCTTTTTGAGCCACAGGGCCCCCCACCCCCACCCCTCCCTCCGTGCAGACCTCTGGGCTGGGTGGGTCCTGGGGTCTGGGCAGAGACAGCACCCGTCACGGGCACGCCCCCTGGGGCACCATTTGGCCCTGGGTCTGAAATTGATTCTTTCTGGATTTCAGGGCAGCAGCAGCGGCAGCAGCAGGCACGAGCTCGGCTGTCACTTCCAAGACTTTTATAGACTCTGACAGCAAGGCCGGCTCCCTGTCCTTTGTCTTCTGTATTCTGTGTGTGCGCAGCCTCTAATCCACGTGCAGAATAACGGGAAGGGGCCATGCTGTGCGCCTGCAGGACAATCCCGGGGGAGAGCGTGAGCCCCCCACCCCTCAGGCTGTCCTTATCCATTCACACACGTGCTCTGGGAGGGGTCGTGGGGTGGGAGACACAGCAGCATCGTGGAGGGCAAGGGCACTGAGCCCAAGGCACTCCCAGCCGGTTTGGGGAAACCAGGGCAGAATGAGAGGTACAGATGTCAATGCCTGTGGCTTCAGAGCAGGGAGCGTTTCCCAGGGCTGAGATGGCTCGGGGGTCTTGGGAGGAGGAGAGAGAACCGTGGGACTCTGGGAGAAAGCTGGGAAGCAGACAAGACAAGCAGGGATGATGCCCGGCGAGGAGGGGCCGCGTGAAAGCGCAGGAGAGGGGGACAGGGACAGGCAGAGCCGCGGGGGCTGGGAGCAGGCGGTGGGGAGTCTTCCCACTCCAGCTGGAACCGTCCCCATGCAGGACACTGGGCGCACCTGCAGTTGAGGGATTCTCAAGCCTGAGTGGCTGAAGCTCACATTTCTGGGCCCACCCCAACAGTGTCTGACGCAGCGAGTCGGGGCCAGGCCCGAGAATGCACATTTCTCACAAGTTCCCGGTGCTGCAGGTGCTGCGGCCCACGGACCACACTTTAGAACCACTGTGTAGCCAGAGCTGCCTCCTTCCTGCCCATTCTCACCCACTTCCTGGAGTTGGCTGCCTCCCAGAATCTTATTATACATAATTGGTGATATTGGTTAATTACCCATTTTTGTTTCGTTTTGTTTGGCAGGAGGGCTGGCAGAGGAAGAGAATTTTACTGAGTTTCTTTTTCCCATCATCAGTCTTTGGAATTTCAGTCATCATTTTGTGGGTGCTATTCCCACCTCCACCCCAATTTACCCTCCACTCCCAATTCACAGATAATTACAAATGCCCAGCAGGTCTAAATTATGCACACTAGCCTTTCCTCTTCTCTGACCCTTCACTGAAGGTACCATTGATGGATGGAGACACCAGATTTGGACAATGTCCTTAATGAAGCCTGAGGGTTAAACACATTCTTCCTGCTCCCCAGCCCTTGAACTGACTCAAAATCACTGGACCCCACATAGGAAGAGCAACAGTGGGGTTCAATTTAGATCTATCATCGGTGTGGGTGGCTATAGATATCGCGGGTAGACTATACAACTGTGAAAACAAAAGTCACCCAGTGGGGGTCCCCAGACAGAGGGGACAGTGGAGGACAGTCCAGCTCCAATGCAAGCATGGGAGGAGCTTGGGTCATTGAGTGGTGCGTGCCCATTGGAAAGGTGCCTACTTGCTGGTGTTTCCATTGCATAATTCTTGCTGCTTCCTCTAATGTGTGTGTGTGGGGGGGGGGGGTTTAATCACAGTCATCAAAACCATCATGTCAATATCCTACCTTGTTAATATTGATCAGGTACCAAAAGTGGGGGAGGAGCTGCTGAGCAATCACATCCATTCCATCTTGGACAATGTGGAGGAGAGATTTTCCCCACCTTCCACAGTAAAGCATTTGAGCTGAAGCGCCATTGATTGGTCTGGAAAGCATGAGTTGGGGCTGCAAATGGACATCTCTGATGTGGCCTGTGCAAGATGAGACCAAGAAGAGGGAAGAGAGATTACTAGAAGCAGTACTGGAAGACAGGTAGAAAGACCACTGAGAGGTGCTGGGAGTGCTGTGGGCCGAGGTTCAGAGAGGTTGGCAACCTGTGGAGTCAGGGCATGGCGGTCAGTTAACCGAACACTCTACTCTCAAACCACATTCAAGTCCTCCTGGGGCAAGACAGGACAGTTGGTTCCCTACCTCTGAAGGGTTGTTAGCAACTCTTCAACCCTATACAACAAGGAAGAAACAAACCCCTACCACTAAGAGCTGCAGTTATTCGATATGCACAGTGCACAGTAGGTTGCAACTTAGCTCTCTACCCTCGGCTTCCACCAAGATTTTTCTCTCCCTTGCCCCTCCTTCATTTCTCCCTTGCCCTCATTCTCGTAAGGCAGGCAGCGTCTTGCTGTCCCGGGGAGTTAGCAGTGGGGCTGAAGATGGGTTTGTGAGAGCACTATTTGCTTTAGGACTGAAATGGATTATTTCTAGGTTTCTGGATCTTGCTGCTATGGTGCAGACCCTCTGTTTATATTCCCTTCTCAGACTGTAGATGGAACAGACTGAATGCAAAAGGCAGGGAGTCACTGTCACTCTCACAATGGGAAGAGCACTGTGCTCAGAGGCTGGAGACTTGCTTCTGGTCCTGACCACCTACACAACCCCGGGTGTGACCTTAGGCAGCTCACATGGCCTCCCTGTGCCTCAGTTTCCTCATCTTCCTGAAATGCTCCCTTATAGCTCCACACCAAAGATGGAAACTGTCTTGAAATTCCACAACTGAACCCCCCTGTGGTGACCTGGAAGGGTTAGGTGAGTCCTCAGTCCCTCCCTTAGGAACACAGGCTGACTTGTTGGCTCATTGTAACCTGGTGCTGCAGAGATGAGGTCACTGAAACCAGTGGCTGGGTTCTGATGGCTGTATATCCTCCTGGGAGACCTGAAGACAGAGGCCTCATGCGGTGGCTGGTGGGACCAGGAAGCCCCTACAGCCGAGTTGAAGAAGCTGCTGCCGCATGATTCGGTGGATTCAGTGCCTCTCCCTCCTCCCTTATGGCCAGGACCCTCCCCTACCCAGAGATGTTGTCTACCCCATGGGTTGATTCAGAAATACTTTATGTTCCTAGTTTTTATTAGTCAGCATACACAACTGATGACCTGAGTGTCCGGACAACCACACTGAGTGGACAAATAATTCCAGGCAAAATTTTTTAAAAACCCAACTTTTCTGTTGGCTACCCTATAAACAGTTTATTGGGAATAAACATATGATTTCTTTTTCCCCGTTTCAAAGATTGAAAACTGGATGTGTGCTCTGGCCTCTGGGCACTTCCAGGGCCTGGGAAGCTCAGGTTGGGAGGATGAATTCCCAGCTGGGAAGCAGGAAGCAGGCTTCGGGGAGGAGAATGGTAGATTCCCATTTGGGCTGTACAGTGCTGGGGGCTCCCAGACCTTGGCTCACCTCTCGGAGCTTCCTGCCCCTGTTGTCAGTGCAGAGAGGGGTCTGTGCAGGGCCACCACACATGACCCTCCCCAGCAGCTTCCAGGCAGCCCTCCCCGCTGGGGCTCTTCCATCCGCAGCCAGTGTCTGGGCACGCAGCTCATCTCCCCAGATCCCTGACACAGGCTAATTGCTTGTAACAAAACTTGGCCTTAGAAATGTCAGGCATAATGGGAAAGGGGAGGAGGAGGAAGAAGGGAATCAAAAACAACAAGACGAATTTGGCAGAAGCCACCGCAGAGGGTGCAGCCTCCAGGGCTCCCAGCCGGCCAGGTTCATTAACTGATCCGGATTTAGGAGGTCATCACCTTGCACAGGCACTTGCTCCAGCTGGGCAGACCCCAGGTAGCAGCTGTCATGAGAACACCTTGGAAAGGGCAGGGAAGTGTTGGCGGGCCCCACAGCACCTCAGAGCAGCTCTGAGGCCTGGCCGGGGCCTGTCCTGCTCCAAATGCCAAAGTAAAACATTTATTAAGCCAGTTCCTCCCAGTCTGCTGGGCCCATTGCCAACAGGAGGTAGGTTCCTTCAGAGGCCCAGCCTTGATCAGGGAGGCCACGGGGCACCCCCCGACCTCCCACTACACTCCTGCTGCAGCTGCTCTTGGCAGGGTGGAGCTGGAAGCTGAGAAATGGCAAGCATGACCGTGGGTTTGCCCCTTTAGAAACCCTATTTTCAGTTCCTTACTGATACCTGTTTTGGGAGCCCTTGTTTTCACAGTTATCCAAAAATCAGGTAAAGCTGATCTGCACTTCAGCATTAATGACAATGGGATGAGGCTTCTGAAGTATTTGCAGTTTTCAGTAGAAAGGTCAAGTCAAGGACACTGCCCCAGGCAAAGGGGTGCTGGGGCTCCCCAGCCCAACCTCAGGGCCTCCCTCAGCTTTTCTGTCCCTCCTGTAGCAGCCCCACGATTTTGACATCTGAGCCCCAGCCCAATGTTAGCCCTGTGGGCTGTGCAGGTCCCCAAGCTGGACCAGAGTGTGTGGGGATACGGGTGTAGCAGTGGACCCTGGTCCTCCCCGTCCAAATGTCAATGTCAACCACTTATGATGTCAGTTCCTTGCCTCTTTGCTGAGGTCCCATTGTTGTTCAGAGTCAGATCCTTGGCACACAGCTATACCCACAGAGCTTGTTTTGTGAGGTTCCAGGCAGACAGTGTGGAGGTTAAAGCCAGACTGCTTTGTTCCCTTTCCATGTCTTCCACCCTCTAGCTGGGCAGATTACTTCACCTCAATTTCCTCACCTGCAAAATGGCTAGGTTGGAAACTACCTCATGGGGTCATTGTGAGGATTAAATGAGTTTATGTTTAATGTGTAGTTTAATGTGTATTAAACACTTAAGAACAGTGACTGGAACACAGGGAATTTGATAGGAGAGTTTATCAAATAGGAATTTATTTGATAGGAGAGTTTATGTACTAATTTTCTGTTTGAAATCTTTGCACTCCAGCTTTTAAGGGTAGCTCTCCTTTCCCTAAAAGCCTACTCTTAGGAGAGGATCTGATGGAACAGCATCACCCAGTGGAGATTTATTGAGCATCTACTACATGGTGTTAAGTGCAGTGCATACAGAAATGAACAAGACTCGCAGAGATGCCAGCCTTTTACATGTCCCTGACAGAAGCAGCTTTTTCATTCAGGCTTCCGGCAAGATGTTCGTGTGTTCAGAGAGTTCCATGGGCGGCAGATGGTGTCGAGGTTCCACAGGGAAGGGACCGGTGAAGGGCTCAGCCTGGCTGCTGTCAGGGCCTGGAGCCAGGTTCTCCTCACCACAAATGTGGTTCTTTGATTTTTTTTCCTTTCCTTATTTTTATAAGAGTGAAGAAGGCTTAAGAGATGTATCAACTAAGTCCAATATGTAGACCTAGTTTGGATCTTGCTTTGAACAAACCAGCTGTGAAACTACATATTTTAGACAATTGGAAGAACTTGATCACTGAGGGCTTGTGAGGTATGATGATGATATTATGGTTGTGTTTCAATAAGTCTTTCTTGATTAGAGATGCACACGTAAGTGTCTATGGATGAAATGATACAATGTCTGGAATTTGCTTTAAATTACTTCAATGGGGTGGGAAGGGGAAGAATGTAGGTAAAACCAGACTGAAAGGACGTGGGTAATTGTTGAGGCTGGTGACACTATAGAGGGATTCGCATCAGATTCTCCCTATTTTCGTGTATGTTTGAGAATTTCCATAATAAAAAATTAAAACAAAAACACAATGGAGATGCAGCTGCTTCAGCCCAGGGAGGGCCTCCTGGGACCCTCGAGCCTCATGACCCGTGGCCCCAGCCTGACTCCCTCCTCTGTGTCCTTACATGGAGAAAGCACACTTTAACTGAGAATTCAATTCTGCTTTTTGAAGAGACCTGCACGTGAAACCTGCAACCTGGGAGAGTGCACTCTTCAGGCTCAGTGCCCAGGCTAGCCAGGCTGTACCAGGCCTTCACTCCTGCCCCTCGGATCTGGTTACTGTGAAGACGCTCTGGGCTCAGGAATTGCTTTTCACAGCTTCAGGCGCTTGCATGAGGAAAAGGCTTCCACTGCCTTGAAAGGCCCCTATGTCGCTCAGCTCCTTTGCTGTGCCATTTCCAGAAAAGCCCATGACTGTAGGAGAAAGCAGGCCCCTCCAAGTCCCGCCTGGGTCTGGGCAGCTGTGCTCGAGGGGTCCTTTTCCTGAATGCTTGGGAGACCACCTTAGCTTTGCAGTTTACATGCAGATGCTGGGCGCTGGCTCACTCTCCAAAGCATCTTTGGAGAGTCCCCAGAAGTGCGTTTCCTTCTCCCTCCCTCCTTCTCTGAGCCCGTCCACACCGCCACTGTGTAAAAGCAAACTGGCCCCTGTGGGGCTGTGAGAAAGCACTGGATTAGCTGTCAGGAGCCCTCTGTGACCTGGTTTGTGTCATCCTGGACAATTCCTTTAACCTCATTTGAATCCAACTGTTCTCATATGAAGAACTGGATTGAAAAACAAGATCTAGCTCCGAAAGTCAAATATTCCCTCCCTTTTAAGAGTCACTGGCACATTCCATTTGAGCAAGACTCCCTCCAACGGTTGCTTAATGCAGGGACTGGCCGCAGTGCCTGCGAAGGGGGCAGACCGCAGCTCCTGCAGGGCCTGTAGTGAGAGCTGAGGGGTGCCCAGGGTAAAACCACCCCTCATGCCTTGAGGGGAGGGGACGTAGTTTTGTCAGATCTGCCAGAATCTCCATTCTAGAACCTTCTGAGCAATCTTCATGATGTCAGCAAATCAATTAGCAAGCTTCGCTTAAGCCTACCACTTTCCAATCAGCAAGCTCTATTTCTTGTTGTTGGGAGTCATTTCCCACCTACCTGTAATTCAGGTTTTTCAGTCACACTAGCTCTGCGTGAGGAAGAGGATGGGTTAGGAGACATGAATATTGTCTTGGTGGAGTCTTTCCTAAGTGGCTGCTGGCACTCTAGACTTAGTCGTGGGGTCTCCTGGGTATGTGGTAGGGTCATTACCCAGAGCCAGTTTGGTAGAGCCTGCAGAGTCAGAATGCAGGAGGCCACCCCCAGCTCAGCGCTGATCAGTTCTTTGTGCTAGGGCCTGTTATTTAACTTTTCTGGGCCCCAGTTTCCCCATTTGTGAAGTGAGGCTAATAATATCCCCTACTAGAAAGCTTTTGGGTGGGAATGAAATGAGTCAAGCTCTCAGAAGATTGACTGGCACATAAACAGGGCTCAGGGACTCTCAGTTACAGTTATGACTGTCGCACTTGCTGTCTGCCCATTGCTGTGTGTAACTGACTCTGACAGGTGGGGTTGCAGGGGGTGGTGATGGGAGGTGCAGAGTTATTGCATGTGGGGGAACAGAGGAGGAAGTGTCAGGTATTTTATCAGACCACAAAATAGGGAAGAAGCCTGTGTCCTCAGTTCTATCCAGCGCCTCTGGGAAGCAGCTCAGCCCTGGTTTGTACCTTTTAGGTCCCACCCCGCACCTCTCATGGCCAGGAGTCCTACGGCTGAGTTAAGAGCAGGCCAGCTCTTTCTGCTGACTTCTGTATTAGGCCCTTTGCCTAGGCGCTGCCACCTGACTCTCCTTACGACAGTAACCCAAGAAATCCGCCTCAAGCATTTTCTCATTTGCTTAGTGTCTGCTTTGCACTCCCTCTTGGCCGGGGGCTGGCGACCACAACTGTGGAAGACAGAGGCCCAAAGTCTTCCCCTGGCTTTGAGGCCTGCTGGACCTGGTTGCTCTCACCCTCCCACCTCACTCCCACCCTCTTGCCTCGGAGACTTCGCCCCTGCTGTTCCCTGAGCTTGCTGTTCCAAGCCTGGAAGCTTCTACCCACCCACTATACACACAGGACTCCCTCCAGCCTCCTGCAGGTCCCTGCTCAAGTGTCACCTCCTCAGAGAGGTCTTCTCTGATTTCACTGTTTAAATCAGCCCACTACTATAATTAACAGCAATTGATTATATACTTTCAATTAGCTAGAAGAGAGGATTTTGAATGTTCTCAACATAAAGAAATAATAAATGTTTAAAGTAATTGAAAAAAATCTCAGTGATTGTCAGAGTTTCAGGGGAGGAGGGAGGGAGGCAGGGATGAATAGGTGGCGGACAGAGGATTTTTAGGGGAGTGAAACTGTTCTGTATGATACCATAATGGTGAATACACGACATTATACATTTGGCAAACCCCATAGAACGGTACAACGCAAAGAAGGAACCCTGATGTAAAATCGAGTTAACAATAATAGATCAGTTTGGTTCTTCATTGTGAGAAATTTACCACATTAATGTAACATGTTAATAACAGGAGACACTGGGTGTGTTTGGGGAGGGGTACGGGACATATCTGTACCTTCTGCTCAATTTCTCCATAAACTTAAAACTGTTATAAAAATAAAGCCCATGACTTGGAAAAATAAACAAATACATTAAAAAAATCAACCCACCTCTTTGTCGCAGTCTTTTCCCTGCCTTTTGGTCTTTATTATGATTATCACTACCTAATGCTATATTATATATTCATGTAATTTGTATTTTATCTGTCTCTCCCAGACTTGGATATACATCACAAATATATATCATGCAAATCTATGATACAGGGAAATGTGTGCTTCTTTATTAACACATAAAATAACAGGATCTAATCTTATTCTGAAAAGGAATCTTTAGGCTCCCCCAGGTTTTATAAATGCATAAGACACAATGCATAGTATTACAAAGGAAACCAACTATATTGAAATATGGTTATCAAAATACAAAAGAATCCTTAAATTTAGGATACAGGGATATGTGTGCTTCTTTATTAACAGATTAGATAATAATATCTAACAGTGGCCTACCAACTCCCTGATTTTGAAGTAATGCCATTTTAAACAAATATTTTTAGATATCTGCAATAACCTGTAATATGATATGAAAATATTTCTATTGGCATCAAAGCTGCAGGTACAGCTAATACTACTGTAGTTTGTTGCCCACATTAGTAGTTGAAGGAAATGCTAAATCTTAGTTAGTTTAGTGGAAATAAAGATGCATTTTTTTCCTCATCTGATTTCATAAATCCCCTTGAACTCATGGCCTCAGGTTGAGCTTTCAGGCTACAGGTGTTGTTTTCTCCCCTACTGGCACCAAAAACTTTGCCTGGTATATCACAGGTGCTCAATAAATATTTCTGGAATAAACAAATGCCTGTGTTACAATCCAGCAGTTAAAGGGTTAAAATTTGTTTTCCGATCTTTCACATTTATTTTAATAATAAAAAGATAACAGCTACTATTCCATGATTGTTTGCTATGTGCCAGATACTGCTTTATAAACATTATCTCATTTAATTCTTCCAACAATCCTGAGATATGTACTAGTGAAAATCCCAGTCTATGGTTATGGAAACTGAGTCATAGTTAAGCAATCTGCTAAAGGCCACACAGCTTGCACTGGGACTCAGATCGGAGGCCAGAGCCTGTGTTTGTAAACTATCAAGGTAAGCTTGCTGTGGTGTCTCAGCCTCAGGGACAAGCCATCAGTTCCAACAGGTCCTGCGCTGGTTTCCCTCATTGGTTAAGGTTCCGAGCAGCTCTCTTTCACCCTCATTTTCTTAGGCTATTGGTGGTGCCATTTGGGGCATCTCAGCCATTCACCCAACTTCACACAACTACCTCAAAGCTAATGACCTCCCCGCTGGCACTGACTTCGCTTCTGCTCTCTAAATCTCAACGTCCACTTGCTGACTGGATGCCTTCCCCAGATGTTCCTCAAGCCTCTTTATGCTAATGTAAGGGTCACCTTCTCCATGAGGACATTGATGGCTCAATGGTGGTCATGGGCATGGCTATAAGGAAAATGAGTGAGGCGCTTAGTCTCTCTTGCTTCTGCCTTTTTGCCATGTGATACCCTGTGTCTCTGGAGTCACCACCAAGATCAAGGCCCTCACCAGATGTGTTCCCTGGACCTTGGCCCTCCCAGCCTCTACATTGTAAGCAATAAATATTATTTCTTTACAAATTACCAGGTTTCAGTTTATAAACAACAGAAACGGACTAGTACTATGGCCCAAGGGAAACGGATTCTGAAGATGTCAGGACAGATGCGAGGATTCTCCTTGATTTCCAAATGCAGAGTTAGTCTGCGGTAGAAGTATATAGAACTCAATCACAACAGGGTACCGTATCTATTTGTTTCAGTTCCTCAAATCAATTCAAACCCCATTAATATTTTATTTAATTTACAGGCTTTTTTTTTTCTAGAACATTAACAGATATGTTATTAAGCTGTAGGGTCATCCATAACTGGTCCTCTCTCTGTGAATTAAATTTTAAAAAGGAAAAGTAAGATCAAAGAATAATCAGATTTCCTATTTATGCAGGGCAACCGAGTTAAATTATATTTACTTTCTAAAAATGGATTATTTTCTTAAAAATCAAACATTTATTTTGATCTCACACAATCTCAATATATCTTATTATATAGAGTTAACAAATAAATTCTAGGTAATACTATTACATATTTAAAAGATTTAGCATTTATTGAATGATATTTGAACGCAAAGCACTGAGCTTGGTCCTGGAGGGAAGCAGAGATGGATTGAAAACCACCTCTTCCCTAAAAAGCAGCTGGTAAACCACAGAGGGGTGTGAGCCTTGAGGGGAGGGCTGAGCGAAATACCAAATTGAAGCTCTGACGCATTTTGATGTCTTGGCCAAGTGACGTGGCTCATGGTGGAGAAGCTGTTGGGTCTGATGACAGAGGAGGATGTGGGATAAAAGTCTGCTTTAAGATGACACTTTCCTTATTAATTCCCTGTGGTGATGGACAACTAGAGTGTGCCCCACTTGTCAGCTGCCACAGACAATCATCAGGCACGATGAGCATCCTTGCATGTGTAGCCCTATCAGAGTTGTCTGGCACAAGTACCCAGGATGGCTGCAGCACCAGAATGTCTCTGTGTGTCTTAACAGTACACCAGGTCTGGTATAGGCTGATGGTTCTCAACTGGGGACATTTTTGTCCCCTAAGGGACAGGTGGAAGAGTCTGGAGATATCTCAATTGTGATGAGTGGGCAGGCATGCTACTGGCTTCTACTGTGTGCATGTGTTATATTGTGGATTGAATAGTGCCCCCCTAATTCATGTCCAACCAGAACTTCAGAATGTGATCTTATCTGGAAATAGGGTATTTACAGATGCAATTAGTTAAAGATCTTGAGAAGAAGTCATACTAGATTTAGGATGACATTATATCCAATGACTGGTGTCCTAATAAGAAGAGGAGAGGACAAAGAGACACACAGGGGAAAAGGCCATGTGAAGATGGAGGCAGAGATTGGAGTGATGCTGCCACAAGCCAAGGAATGCCAGGAGCCACCAAACATTGGAAGAGGCAAGGAAGGATTCTCCCCTAGAGCCTTCAAAGGGAATGCTGCCCTGCCAGCACCTTGTTTTCAGACTTCTCTTCTCCAGAACAAAGAGACAGTACATTTCTATTGTTTTAAGCCACACAGTTTGTGGTAATTTGTTACAGCAGCCCTCAGAAACTAATGTAAGGTGTGTGTATTTTTATTGGGTGAAGAGTTTACTTTTTGTCTGCTGACCTTTTTATTTTCTTTTGGTAACAGCACCCCAATTTCTGCTTGCTCAGTCTGAGTTGATCACAGTGGGGTGGTTTCCACCCCCAGTCATGAGACCCAGGCCCCACAGGTCAACCAAGTGACTGTTCACAACTGGTCACAGGGCCTGAGACTTGCCCGGAGACTTTTGGTGGAATTTTTTCAGCTAAAGTGCCACACTGGTACATAAGATAACCTTTGCTGGTGTCTGTCTTTGCCACCATAGAGAGAAAGCTTGCTGAGAATGAAGTCAACACAGAGCACACACAGCCAAGAGAGAAAGACGATGTCCTGACGACATTGTTTGAAACCTGGATCAGTCTGTTGTTAATTAGATACATCTCTTAAACTTTCCCACATGTAACTGCTGAGTCCCTCCTGCCTTTTTTGTTTTATTTTAAGCCAAAATAAGTTGGGTTTCTGTCACTTGAAACTAACCAAAAGAGTCTTGACAGAATCTCTAGCTTTCATTTAAATTGGAATAGAGATGGTGATCTCCAAAATGTTTAGGAACTCCTAATCTCATTTTGTGTTCCAGGTGTTGTCATGATCAAATAATCTCCCTGGTGTCCCTGACCCCTCTAACATTACAAGGCAGAAGAAGCAGCATCTCTCATCTTCTGTCATGAGGAAATAAGATGTAATGGCCAAATTCCTCCATCTCTTCTTCCCTACCCTTCCTTGACATGGAGATATTTGATGCACTCTTGAATAGATCTTGGGATCTTGAGAAGAGACTAAAGTAATACCAAAGCAGCTATTTTTTTTCTCACATTCTTCTGAAAAATGACCTTTAGATTATGAGCAAGAAGCTGAATGATTGTGTCCTTGTGCTGGGAAGCCTGGGGAGAGGATGGTAGTTTAACTAAGACTGTATCCCAATAGTTGAGTTAACCTCCACAGCCTCTTTTAGAACTCAGGGGGACTTCTGAAATAGACCTAAAACTGCTGCCAAGCTAAATAAGCCCCACAAGGACATGGATTTCAGACACGTGTGAAAGAATCTTAATACAATATAACTACTGAAAAACTAAGACAACTCTTACAGAGGAGTTTCCCTGCACCCAAATGTGCTACTGTTCTTATCGGTGATAAAAATCAGAGATCCTCAGATAATGACATGTCCCAGCCTCTTCATATTGTTTGCAAGGAACCTAAGACTGACAAGGTAAAGGTACCTTTTCAAAATGCCACAACTAATTGCAGAAAGAGGACTAAAACAGGCATTCGGACTATGGTGGCTTTAAAACACGGCCCCCAAATTCTTTGATACTCCTCCCATTGAGAGGGGGTCTATATCTCCTCTCCTTGAATCTGGGCTCTGTGATTGATTGACCAATAGAATATGGCAGAACTGATGCAATGGTAGTCTTCCAGCTCAGGACTTTAAGGAGCTGACAGCTACTACTTTCAGTCTCTTGGAACTTGTAATCTTGGAACCACGATGCTGTGAAGAAGCCCAAGTGGCCAATGGAGAAGTTCACATGGAGAGAAACCCAGGTCCCTAGCTCTCAGCCCCTGCCGAGCTCCCAGTCAACAGCTGGTATCAATTGACCAGCCATGTGAGTGAACCATCTCAGAAGTGGATCCTTCATCTCCATTCTGCTCCAGCCACAACTTGTGCAGCATGGAGCAGAGATGGATTTTCCCTGCTAAGCTCTGCTCAAACTGCAGACTGATGGGTTAAATAAGTGTTTGTTTTTAGACATTTAGTGGTTTTAAGTCATTAAGTTTTGGAGTGATTGGTTACAGAGGAATAAATGACCAGAATACTCCCTGATCAATACACTCCCCATTGCATCATCAACCAGCATCTCTTCAGGAACGGGAGATGGGGCCAGTGGGTAAAGTGGTACATCAGTGATTCCCACACTTCACTGGACATCAGAATAGTCTGGAAAGCTTGTTGAAAATGCAAATCATCTGACTATTTCAGTAGATCTGGGGTAAGGCCGAGAACCTGCATTTTTAACACATGCTCCAGTTGTCCAAGAATACTGTATGGTCAATAGTTAATTAAATTATACTTACTCTAATAAAAAAACAAGCTCACTGGCCAGGAATGTTGTGGGAAAATTACAGCTATTCTTCTGATCTACCTTATCTCCAACTTTTATCATTTTGTGGCTTGTAAAAGAATGGAAGACAGCATTCTGTGAGGAGGGACAAGATATTACCTTAATTCATTTAATTATATGAGCTAAAACTCCATGAATCTGGAATTGAGAGACCACCTACCTTAAGTATCTTTTATTCAAATCCTGCATGTTCAGAGCTCTCAGCCCACAAGTCTATCCTGCGTCCTCCCAGCTGCCTGTCAGGTACTGGGGCAGTATGTCATCGTGGTAAGAGCATGAACATCAGAACCAGACAAAATTGGGTTCAAAACCGGGGGGCCTCTTGTTAGGTGTGTAAACTTCAGCAAATTGTTTCATCTTTCTAAATCTCTGTTTACTCATCTGGAAGATAATAAAAATGTTGCCTATCGTATAGGATCAGTGTGAGGATTAAATGACTGATACACATTTAATGCCTGGCACACAGTAAGGACTCAGTAAATACATCCAATACAAGATACAGGGCAGGGGCCATGACACATTTCATTCCTTGCCTGCATTTGCTCCTGGAGATGGGAAGATGGATGAAATCAGTGGTAACCATGCACTGATATGAACCAGAGTCAAAGCACTGGGGCACGTTTTAAAAACACAGATTCCTACATGCTGGTCTTACCGATTCTGATTCAGTAGATGTGATGGGCGTAAGAATCTGTGTAAATAATTCTGATGAGCGCTCAGGCTTGGGAACTGGTAGAGTGCTCAGAGTTCCTTGCTCCGGAACATACTGAATACCTCACACATCGAAATAACCTGCAAGATATTATTCCATCCCAGCAGATTTTCATGCATTTTATGTACCACACCTGCAAAAATGAGGCTACCATGCTTCTCAACAAACTCAAACGACACAGGCCTGCATGGGTTAGTCCTGTCTTCAGCTTCCAGGGCACAGCATTGGAGAGGGACATCCTGTGCACCTGGGCTTTCCTAACCTCCCCCAGAAGCTCCTTATTAATCACCTACACACCTGACCCTTCTCCCCACCTCCAGAATAGAAGATGTCACTCCCAGAGATTTTAATTAATGGTCTTTCTAATTTTTTTTTTCTTTTGGGTCAGACTCCTAAGTGTCTGTCATGTTGATGGCGCTCTAGGGAGTCTTTTGTTCTGAATAGGTGAAAAATTGTACCCACAAAAAGAGTTCCCCATCCGATCAATCCTCTCTAACAACTTTATTGATTAGCTGCAGGAACATTTTTCATTTATTAATTATGAAGAGGATGTTTCAAAGATTTCTTAAAGTTAACTATTGTGATTTTTAAAAAAATACTGAGTTAACATTGACTGACTTGAGTCAAACTGCTTAACAGGGTACAGAGTCCTAAAGCAGGAATTTGGAACGAGCACAGGAAGCTATTAAGTGCCTGTGAGCATAAACAGTGGTCTGAATTTTCATTTGGGGCTGATTAATTGATTGCTTGCAAAAAAATAAAACCCCCCCAAAACATGGCTTGTCCTTTTCAATAATGTGTTAGCATCAAAATATCATCCCATTATGATGTCCAGGCTAGTGATGGTTAATTAATTAATTGCTGCCAGTTTAAAACAATGTTCGACCCAGGTAAATCTTTCATTTATTAAAATCAATATTGGTAATGGCTTTGCAAAGGGATTTGGGAGTGGAGGCAGGAATCTTGGCTGGCTCCTCCTTCCCTCGTGCTTTCTCCCCTCCCCCAGGTCTCTTTCCCCTTCTCCTTCCTCCTCCTCAGTCCAGTCCCCACTGACTGTGATGACTGTGGCGGTGGCAGGTGCCTATTAGAGCCCCATTCAGCAGAGGGGTCCGAGGCTCCTGGGCTGTGGATACACTCCGTAGGTCACAGGCTGGCTTCTTTCTCCTCCTGAGCTACTCAGGCATCTTCGACAGCTTGCTCCCAAGACTTCCTGAGGAGGAAGGCTGGGCTGCTGGGAAGAGAGGGAAGCTGTATCAGGAAATCAAATTCTTGCTCCCTGGACCCCAGTGGCAGCCCAGCCCTGTCACTCACCATGCCCACGCTAGGAGGTTGTTGTTAGTTTTAAGAGTATAGGTAACTGAGTGGTTTTTGAGGGGGAGGGGGTGGGCTATTTTCATGAGGATTCTACGGGTGTGGCTGCATTATATACTTAGGGGTTCATGGCAAGTCATATAGTTATATAATGATAGTTCATGGCAAGTCACCCTAATCATGCATGAGAGAAGAAACGCATCCCGTCATTAAACTTTATTCCAGAAACATGGTCTGGGCTAAACAAGCACCGTGCTGGCACAAACACAAATAGGGGCCCGTCCCTGCTCTGGAGGGGATTTCAGTCCATGCAAGTAGTCTTCTTAGAGTTCTTGAAGAACTGAGGTACATTCACGAGGAAAACTGGTGGAGGGTGGGTAAGATCCAGACAAGGGATGCCCACCTCACCTCAAGCTCTTCAGAGGAAAATAGGGTTTGATCCCAAGGGAAGAGTTATAAAAGGGGGCATTTCTGATGAGAAATGGGAGAGGATAAAAATGAATCAGATTATTGAATGGGAATGATGCCAGTGAAAATGAAAAGGTAGTGAGAGGCAAAATAAAACAAAACAATATAAAAAACAAAAAGCCCTTATGGCTGCTTAGGGAGCTCAGGGCAGAGTTTGAGGTGTTGGGGAGTCCTGGAGCAGAATGGGCCATAGGGTGGGGGTGGAGGGCTAAGTCAGAAGGAGCCTGAGTTCCCAAAGGGCTAAATAAAATGCCAACAACTTTAAACCATATATTTGATGTTAAAAAGATAAATGAGACAGGGAGGGGACAGATTTGAGAAGATTGATGAGGGATTATGGGGCCATTGGCCCGTCTGGATTTTCTAGCAAGAATCAGCCTTCCCAGTGATGGGAGATGGGAGGGCTCAGCAGAAGGGAGGTGGCAAGGGACACGAGGAGCATGTGACCAACTGAAATGAGATGTCTCCAGAAAAATTGCATCCTAGGCTCCAGAAAGGACTTGCAAACATGACCTTAGTACTATTTTCTGTTGATAAGAAATTAACGAATAAGGATAGGAAAATAGGTATTGCTAAAAGTTCTCATTCTCAAATAAAAGGAAAGGGTAGATTCTAGAAACCTTAAACTTAAACAACCTGCTCTCCTCCTTATGCCTCCCTCCCACCTTACATGCACACATAGCTCCCTGGTAAAGCACCAGAACATACTATTAAAAGGGAGACTGGGGGCTTTTAGAAATGAATCCAGAGGTTCTTAGTGGTTAACATGAAATTGCTAATAACAAGCCAGACTAACCACATTTCCTTTCTGATAGGGCTATAGACACGTGTATCAGAGGCATGACATCATTGCAGATGGTTTTGACTCTAGCAAAGCAACTGAGCCAATCTTGCCTGACATGCTTATGGACAAATGTTTAAATTCTGGGTTGACTTTGTGCAGTTAGTTTGAATCACTGACAATGAGAATTCTTACTGAAAGAATCATTGAATCGAGAGGAATTTTGTTTAGAACTTTGTTCCTAACTCTGCCTCGTTCAATGTTTTTCTAAAAGAAGTGAGTGAAGGCACAGAAGACGTGCCTACCAGATTTCCAGATATGACTCACATCTGAGAGGGATGGGTAACAACACAAAAGAACAAATCAATATTCAAAGTTTTTCTGTTGGGTTGAACTATGGAAATAAACCAGGGGTGTAACAGGAATAAATACAAAGTCTGAGTTTATGTTAAAAAACAACCTAATAGCAAAAGTACAGCATTGAACGGGTATGGCTTGGTAGCAGTCAACATAAAATAACGGTTGTGGATTTAATGTGACTACAAAATCAGGACAAAGCAACAGCATAATGTGATGCTAATGAAGCTGAGTCAGTATCAGGCTCTGTCTTACTTTGGGTTCCCCCAGAAGCAGAACACGGGGTAAGGATTTCAGTACAAGTAATTAATTTGAGAGGTGACCCCAGGGAATCTCCTGTCATATGGAATGGGGAAAGTAAGTCAGGGAAGGAGCCAATAAAGGGTGACTATCAGGCCAGTAGACATGAGGTAACAAGAGGTCGATGCTGCTGGGGAGCTCTGAGAAGGGGAGAGAACATGAATCCCAGGGGAGCCCCAGCTGATGGGGGAGAGAGCCGTGGCATTTGTACTCCGACTCCCACTAGTTACTGGCTGAAGGCTCCTCTGGGGAGTGTTGATTCATTAACACTTCTCACTGTGCACAAAGTGGGCTCTGGCAGCCAGAGAAAGCCCTCAGGCAAAAATACAGAGGTGCTGGCAGTGAGAAGTCAGGCTGACATGCTCTAAAATGGTAAGGTTCAAGGGAATATGGAACGGGCGCCGGAGATGTCTGCCATAGTCTCTAAGAATTATATGAAACACGTGTACATTCTGCTGGTCAGCCATTGTCTGGAGTGCTATATTTGATTCTGGGTGGCACATTCAAGAGGAACGTTGAAGAACTGGAGTGTTTCTCAGAGCAGGAGCTCAAGATAATAAAAAGTTTGAGGACCATGTCACTGAAGACAGAACTAAGCAGTCCCAGTTTGGAAAAGGAAACACATAGGGGCAGATGATACCTGACTGACATCTCATCTGGGTGTCTAAGTCTTCAGCTTAACATGTCCTGATGGGAATTCCATTTTCTCCCCTAAACCTAGAACACTATGTTAGAAATAATCTTGGACAAATAGAGAAAATACAATATGACCCTCACTGCCTCCCCCCAACTGATGGTGATACTCTCGTTGTAAAGAGATGGTGAGAAAGAACTGAATAACTGTGTATCAAACACATATGTACATATATATATGAAAGTAACTTTAGAGGGACACTGGACTTTGATATTGAAGCAATTGGTTGAAAGAATGTACAAAACTTGGACAAATTATTAATATGAGACTATGAAAGAACAAGGGGACTCATTTTAAAAAGCTAAAAACACCATGGGTGAAAAGTTAAGAGATTATTTACTACTTTTGTGACCATGTATTGTACAAATAGATACCCCTACACATAGATGGACAGGCAGATATAGATATACAGATATAAATACATTTGACCGTTAATTATTCATTCATACAGGTATACACACACGGCCAGTTATAGCTGGGTATGACACTACTGTGGTTTTGATATTAATATCAATTCTTCCCAATTGGTGAAAACAAATTATGGCACACCCATATGTTAGACCATTCAATTGCAGAATTCTCTATATATTGATATGGAATCATCTTCAAGACCCAGTTTTTTTCACAATAAGCAGAACCTTCCTCTTGCCACACACACTGGTCCAGTGTTTCACTTGGTTTCAAGGCTAAAGGGTCTTCAGGACCCTTGTCTTCATTGTACTGCTCCTGGATCCTGGTCAGGCTACTTACGAGTCATGTGGTCTTAAAAAAAATCCCTTAACTTCTCAAAATTCTAGTTTCCCCCAAATGCCTTTCTCACAGGCTTGCTGTGCAGAACAAGTAGGAATAGGAAGGAGCTTTGCGGGATTTAGGATTTTTTGTTGTTGTTGTTGTTGACCTGGGGAAAAGAGAAGCCAAAGATGTCTCTAAAGCTGTTGTGGAAAGAAGCATTTATTGACCTTTTCATTTAATATTATTCTGGCTTGGGACAAAAGACTTCTTCCTATAATTCTGCCTCCCCTGAGGAGATCGTCCAAGATGCAATGACCTGGACCAATAGTAATGGACATGTCCACATCAGAGCAAAAGCAAGAGGACGATGCAGAGAAACAAAGGGCACATCTGCACCCAAGACGCCCGGGTTTGTATAGCTCAGGAAGGAGACCGTGGCAAGAGCGATCTGGGAACCCCGAATCAGTGTCGAGGAGGAAGCTGTCGGCTCTCATCTAGGCTGTTTGGAAAGACTTCCCGTGACAGCCAGGATTCCACGGCAAATTGAATAAGCAGAAAGACACAGTTTGAACAGCAGATACAGGAAACGCCTTCCAAAAATTAGGGAGAACTGATATAACGCAGAAAGAACACATATGTTTAGCATTCATGAAAAGAAATTCAAGTAGAATATCTACCTGTCACATAGGAGAAGATGTTACTCTACACATCTAAGAAATTGAAGTTGATGTTTGAGACAAGATGAAAAAATTAGTGTTGACCCTGATGATGAAAAGATTTTCATAAGCGCTTCCTTGGTGTACCTGTTGCTATCAGTACTTTCTAGAGAACACTCAGTGGAGACAAGGTAGGACAATTTTGTCTTCCTTCCCTCTTGCCAAGTGGCTGCCTTGCAAGGGGCTGCTGGAAGAGTAACTATACCTTGTACCCGAACAAGTCTTTCCTGGTTGCAAGGCACTTTCTCTTCAGTCATCTTGGTTGACTTCAACATCACTATGAGAAACGGATTTTAAGGAAACTTGAGTTCTGCAAAGTGAGAGGCTAATAGCCTCACACAGTGATAAGGGGTGATGTGGAACGCCAGATTTTTTGGTGTGTTCTTTTTGTTGTGTCCTTTTTCTTCCATGCCATGCTGCCTGTAAGACCACTCCTCCCTTCGTAAAATATCTCACCCCTGACCTACCTTGATGTGGGAACTCCCGTCCTCGAAGTGTCATTCTGTCAGCAAAGATGTCTCTGGAAGTTCCACACCAAGATGAAAATGTCTCTAGGAGGATTATCACATGGCTGATATTATCTGCCAAGGAGGGGGGTTTATCCAATAGGACCTCAGGAGATGGAAGATAAGACAAATTGAATATGTTCTGAGATAAGGATGGAGAAAGTATAAGAAATTTGGACACAGATCATTTTGTTAAATACAGGAGGAGGATCCAGACAAAGTGTCCAGAGGAACCTCTGGGGAGCCAGAGAGCATTTTGAGGATGTGAAGTAACCTAGAGAAAACAGACAGAAAGACTCTAAATAAATGTCACCTGCACTGTGGTTTTATCTGGAGATGGCCCGATGCTATCTCCTAATCATGCTAGGTCTTGAGATTCAATATGGTGAGCCAACTAAGAGAGGTGAAGAGTTGGGATTAGTTGACGTAGAAAAAAGAGAACCTGGGTGGACAGAGATGACTATTGAGGAGGTGTTAGCATCAGAAAGGGAGCTCAAGAACTTTAAATCTAGACAGGGAAGGTTATCCCAGGATCTGAAGAACAAGCCCATTAAGAAAGACAAACCTTTGCAAGCCTGAGTCTCAAAGCCTGAAACGGGGGCCTGGCAGGGAGAACACTGACCAGGTGAGGGCAAGTGAACTGGACATTCCCACTGCAATGCTCCTGGAAATCAGGGACCTCCAGCCCTAGGAAATCAGGGACCCAGGGTAGAGACTTGGGACATAAATGAACAGAGGCCTAAGCTCTGTTACCCATGGTGCCAAGGATTAGAAGTCTGGCTCAGGGACGATGGGAAATTGGAGTTAAGAAGAACAACATACCCTTTGATCTATAATCTACTTCTACAAATTTTATTCTATAGATATTCTTGCACATGTGGGAAATGACATACATACAACAGTATTAGCTGTGGCATTGTTAGTAATAGCCAAAGGTTGGAAACAGCCTAACTGTTCATCAATAGAAAATGGTTAGAATAAGTTACGGTATACTCATGCAATGGAGAATGAAGCTGCAGAACTTTCTAGGCACTGATCTAGAGCAATCTTCAAAATATGTTTTCCTCAAAATAAGCAAAGAGTGAAACCATATGTACAGTGAGCTACCATTTATATTTTTAAATGTAAGTGATGTCTGGGGGTCCTTCTGGGAATGAGACCTGGGTGTCTAGGAGATAAGTTGGGAAGAAGATATTTCTCAATATTCTCTTTTGTAACTTTGGAGATGTGTACTGTGTGTGTGTGTGTTACCTATTAAAAAGAATACAGGCCTGGAAGGATTTGATTACACAGAGCAGGAACCCAAATCCACAGAAAAGCTGCCAGAGATGAGAGCTCATGCATAGACAGGTCAGCGGAGTGGAGGCCAGCGTGTCTGTGACTGTGAGTTCCCAGCCTGGGCCAGAAGGGAGTCAGAGAGGATGGGGCTGTGGTGGCCGGGCCCAGGAAGTGACACCAGATAGAGAGAGGAGTTCAGAGAGGGGCAGGTGACTAGGCAGTTCCCCAAGTGTCCTCCTGCCATGGGCCTTAGTTCTGGAAGGGAATTTTAAGGCCATCCAGTCTGGTGGTTCCAAAATATCATTGTGTGATTTGACTGTGCCAGTATCAACCAGAACCCCTGTTGAAAAATGCATATTTGTGGCACTATCTCAGACTGCTGGATCTGAAAGTCTGAGGAGTGGGATGGGCCTTGGCATTCCTGTGGATTTTGATGTTCAGACTGGTTGAGAACCACTGACCTTGACCATCCATCTCTCTCATAGCTGCAGGGGATTTCCAGGAGAGCTGATACTGTGACCCCCGATCAGTCAGGAGGCTGCAGGTTTGGGAAAGTATCTGTGACGATGCAGTCCAGAGTACACGGCAGAGATCATGAGCTTGGAGTCCCACAGGCCTATGCTTGAACCAGGTCTGCCATTTACTACCTGTGTCCTTGGAGATGATTTAATACTGTTATGCTTCAATCTTCTCGTCTCTTACATGCATTTAATAAGCCTACCGGGTAGATTTAAAATTTAAATAAGATAATGCATATGTAGCACCTAGCTGTCATGATTGTTACTACTGTTCTATTCCTGCCATTGTGACCTCACAAGAAGGTAAGGACCTTGCCAAGAGATAAGGAACTGTCATCACAGGAGGGGCCCGAAACCAACTAACTTCTGCAGCATTGATTAAAATCCAGCCTCAAACTATCAGGGGAGCTGAAGCAAAAAGTGGGCCCTGTATGGGATCTGTTTTCTGCAAGGATCGTAATCCTAAGGCTCCCTACGCCACTTAGATCTCTGTCCTGGTGAACACTTAGTGCTTAGTCACCCTCTAAATATACCATTTTATGCTTGTAGAGGGATTGTCTTAGGCTTATGCCATGAGCCACACCAGAGGGAAAGTAAACTGTTCTAGACCTCAGAGGACTAAGAGTTCTGTACTTTTTTGTCGTATTTAACTGGGCTCCCGATCAGATTGCTTTTCTAGGATTACAGAACGGAAGCTTGAGGTATTCGTTTGATCTCTTTCCCCTCAGCATGCTTAATTCCATTAATGACAATCAAAGCATATTCCCAGCACATTTAATGGGTTTGGGCTCATAGAGAATTATTCCAATTTCTCATTATGTCTGGTTGGTAGAGGCTCTTGGGTGCAGAGAACGTAAAATCTGGAGAGTTTTTAGAAGCTCATCTTGTCCTCTCTTTCCTAAACAGGGCTAAATTTTACCCAGAGGCCAGGCTACAAGCACAAATTTCTTCAGATTTGGAACTTTCAGGTGAGACTTTAGGCAGACTGTGCTAGTTTGGTTTCAGCTGTTAAAAAAAAAGTTCTTATTTCTATTTTTGCAGTGGCTGAACAGAGTAAAACCGATGACTGAGAAGCTCCCTAAATCTGACACTAAGTCTAACTGTTACGTCTGAATTCTTGTCACATTCCTCCTCGGGTCTACTTCAGTTTAGCTTTATTTATTTCCTCTGGGATGTGCACTTCACAGAATTGGAGCCTGCATATCTGAAGTGAGGGGGGAGAGAAAAAGAGAAGATAAGTGCAGGGATGAAGGAGAGAACCCACGCTGAGTGGCTCAGACAAGGTCTTCCCACAGTGGGGAGGACGCAGGCAGGTAGGGACTGAGCAAGTCCTCTGCAAATACGTACCACCTCCTTTTCCTAAAGAGGAGGAAACTGAGGCTAGAGAGGTCAATGCTTCTGGTTTTTAGAGGATCAGAACCCAGATGTTTGGATCTGACTAGTTTTGGCAATGCCAGGAAGAAAGGAGTGGATGGGGGGAAGAGGGATTGAGAGTTAGTCCTAAGTTTGTTGGCAAACTAGTCAATAGGATTTTTTTAAAAGAGTAATTTCTAAAATATCATTAGATAAGTGAATTAGTTTCTACTGTTGTGTAACAAATCAACCCAAAACTAAGCAGCTTAAAATAGCAAACAATTATAATCTCCGTTTCTGTGGGTCAGGAACCTGGCACTACTTATCCATCTGCCTGTGGCACAAGGTCTCACAAGACCACAATCAGGCATTCACCTGGGGCCGTGGTCTCATCTGAAGTTTCACTTTGAAAGGACCTACTTCCGAGCTCACCTATGTGGATCATGGCAGATTCAATTCCTTGTGGGCTACTGGACTGAGGGTCTCAGCTTCTTGCTAGCTGTTGGCCAGTAGTTCCTATAGTTCCACATCATGGGATCTCTTCATAGGATAACTCACAACGTGGCAGTGGGTTTCCCTCAGAGCAAGAGAGGGAGCAAGAGATGGAAGCCTCAGTCTTTTTCTATCTTGATTTCAGAAGCGACATGACATCCACTCCACTATATTCTGTTCTCCAGATGCACGTTGCTAAATCCAGCCCATGCTGAAGGGGAGGGAATGGCATAAGGGCATGGATACCAGGAGGTGGGGACACCGGAGTCCATCCTGGAGACTAATTACCAATAATTTGTGTTTTTGGTGAAAAAATCAGAAGATGCAGATATACTACACTTCATAGGCAATTTCACCATGAAGATCTTAACTAGCTACATATCCCTTTGTAAACCTTTTTCTATACATATATGTGTAGTTTTTTAAATGTTTCAAACATTACATGCTCTTTGTTTACATGCTCTGTTAACTCAGAAATATGTCATAAATTAGTGTCAATAAATATTGCTCTACATCCTTTTCAATGGCTGAGTTTATTTCATCATTTACTCCATCACAGGAATTTATTCCACAATTGACTCTGCTACCCCTCCTCCAGCTCTGCATTTAATTGTGTCATACCAATGTCACGAATCATGCATATAATGTGTCAAAGGGCAGCAAATCTCCAAAAGTTCTGTGCCTTCAGGTCAGTCTCTTCAGGTCAGCTCAGCCTGTAGGTCTCTAACATGAGGGATTTGAATAGATGGCCACTAAGGTCCCTTTAGAGATCAAAAAGTATGTCCCCTGGAAGTGTGGATTCCTCAGAGATGCTACCCAATCCATGGGGGCCAGTGATTTTTAGTAGTTGCCTAGAATGCCTTTGCTGAGTTTAAGAAAGACCTCTGGATCCTTCTATGTATATGTAAATATATACCTGAATATATAGATGTTGCTTATTTATTTGTTTTACCAAAAAAAAAAAAAAAAAAAAAAAAGCTATAGAACTTTTCCACAGCTTGCTTTCTTCTCTTTTAACAAATATCATGGGCATCTTTCAGAGACAGTTTAGAAATATATGCCTCATTCTTCCTAACTGTGGCCTGATGTTCTTGTATAAAGAAGTACTATTACTTACTTAGCCAGTCTCTATTGATGGACATCTAGATTGTTTATAATTTTTTTTGTTCTCTCAAACAAGGCTGCTGCGACCACTTATACACATATAACTTCATGTAGTTGTGGGAGATATTCTACAAAAAAGTATCAAGAACGAACTTGTTGGCTCAAAGTATATGCAGGTTTCTAAACTTTTTAGGTGATCCCAATTTGTCTAATCTCTCCAAATCTTCGGCAACATTATGTATCTTTTTCATCTTTGTCAATCTGATAGGTAAAAAATATTTTCTTCCTGTAGATTTGATTTGATTTAAAAAATATTGGTGTGGTTATTCATGTTATGTCTGCATTGGTAACTTATACATTTTCTTTGGTGAATTGCCTGATCCTGCCCTTAGATTAATATCTTCAAAAACTAACATCCTTACCAAGGTGGCAGCCTAAGACAGCAATACCAAATTGTCAAATGAGAAAAACCCTCTTGATCCCATCTTATTTTTAGTGATCCGATTCACCTACTTCTTCTTCTCCTTTTTCCTGTGCTGTAAGAATAAGAGTGTGTGACCTGTCTACAGAAATGACGCTTCTCTGGGAAACGCATCACGGAAAGAGACTGGAAGAATTAGGTGAGCAAATGGTTTCACAGCTAGAGTTCTTGGAACTGCCTCTTAGCAGGGAGGGGTCTGCAGACTCTTTTTTGGCCACATAAAGCCCTTTCATCCCCTGCTCTGCTGTGGTCTATCACAGGAATGCCTCTATGCTTCATTTTATGGCTAAGCTGGAGGGTGAGGTGGGATAAAGGAGAAAGTTGTAGACTATAAGAGCTGGAAAAAAAACTTTGAGTTGTAGAAACTCATTGTTTTTATTTTTATTTTTATTTAATTAATTAATTAATTAATTAATTAATTAATTAATTTACTCATTTATTTTTTAAAAAGATGACTAGTAAGGGGATCTTAACCCTTGACTTGGTGTTGTCATCACCACGCTCTCCCAAGTGAGCCACAGGACAGCCCTGTGTTTATTTTATAGAAGAAGACAGTGTGGCCTAAGAAAGGGGGAGTAACTTGCCCAAGGTCACACCAAGGCCCAGGCCCAGGGCTCCTGATTTTTGGTTAATACTTCCTATTGCACCCTACTGAGACCCCAGTAGGGGTCAGATGACAGGGACAGATGTCAAAATTGCTCACTAGGGCTTCACTCTATTTAGGAGATGCCCTGGTGAGTGGTTGGCTCTAGGCCCAACATTTAATCTCCTCTGGGTCACGGAGGTCCCTTCCAGGGATGTGATCTGTATCCTGAGACCAGAAGAAGCCATTATGCAAAGAGGGAGAAAAGGTGTTCAGGGCAGGGGGATCTGCATGTGCAAAGGCCCTGAGGTGGGAGGAGCTTGTTGTGTGGAGGAACAGAAATGAGGTCAGTGCAGTGAGAGCAAAGCAGAGAGAGAAGTGGTGCTGGATCACAGGCAGCCGGCCTTGGTGAAGACCTTATGTCAAGTGCAATGGAATGCCGTTGATAGGGTTAAAGCAGGAGGTGCCATATTGCCTTGGGTGGCAAAAGTGGAAGCAGGGAGAGGAGGCAGAAGAGTCCTGCAGTGAAAGATGATGTAGGAATACTGGTGATTGCTAATATCTATCAAGTGTTAATAAGCACCAGGAACTGTTCTAAGAACTTTTATGCTCTTAGCATAAAAAAACTGTTTTAAGAGATTTTATGTGCATTAACTCACATTGATTCCACAGAAACACTATGGATAGGAACAAATGTGGCCCTATTTTACAGATGTGGAAACTGAGGCACAGAGAAATTAAGTCACTTTCCCAAGGTAACACAGCTAGTAAGTGACAGAGCCACGATTCAAATCTAAGCAGTCTGGCTCCAGTTTACCTTTAACCACGGCTCCATCCTGCCTCCTGGCTTTACACAAGAAGCAGGGGCAGGCCTAGCATATCGGGGTCTGGCTCTGAGAATGTCTCAGACTCTCAATGGGTATCAGATGCATAGTAGAAAAACAGGAAAAAAGGGACAGAGACACTGAGATGTCTGGCTTTGCCCAGAATGTTTCCACAGAGAACCCAAAGCCACCAAGATAATGGGACTTTGTAAGGATGCCCAGTTCTCATGAGATTTGTCTATGGCAAATATGGGTATTTAACTTTCTGACGCACCATGGAATGTGCCCACCTACAGGCAATTTCAGCTCAATTCCTGGCTCTGCTAACTAGTTTTGTGACTTCAGGAAAGTCACGTCATCTCTCTGGAAGTGAAATTGTTGGGCCAGGTCAAAAGCATAAATATATAGCACATAATTCTGTTCTTGCACTGATGGCAGACATTGATAATCAATTACTGCCCTCCCTGTGAGAGTCTATATGGCAGCCTCATGATCCTTAATCTGGCTCTGCAAGCAGACACTACCAGTTGGCTGCACTTGGCCCTCCAGAGTGCCATCTTGGAACTAGATAGTCCATAAGGTCCTTTCCAGTGCCAGCTTTCCATGATTTCTGGCATGGCCTCATTTCCCTTCCCTATAAGAAGCTGCGATTATGTAACCTGCAGAGAAGGTAGCAGAAGTCAAGAGTGGAAAGGGCTCAAATGTAGGACACAAAGCAGCTGTTCTCCTTCCCGCCTCAAAAGCCCAGCTGTTTTGGCCGAAATACAACTAAGGTGCTTTTATAGGAACCACGAGTCATTTCAAGGGGCTAACTTCCTGCACGGGCACCCATCACCTCCTAGGGGAACATATTTTTGTCCTCCTTGCTTTCTGGTGTCTGAAGTTGCTACAGAGGGAAATAATATGTTTGCCTCTTGGGCAACAATGTGGACACAGGACTCAGTCTCAGAGTCTCCCAGTCAGTGACCCCATGGATGGAGTCAAAGACAAAGGACACAGTTGCTGCTGGTTGCTGGGACTTGAGCCTCTTGCTTGTGCCTGAAGTCCTTGCTCTCTTCAGTCCGCCCAGCGGTTTGTTCTGGGCTCAGGGATTTCTGAGGAGGAAGCAGCTATGACTGTAAGAGCAGAAGTAGAAGCCAGAAGTACTCGGGAGAGATTGGATTTCCACATCTCTGCCCCCGGCTCTTGAGCACAGCCTTGCTTGATGTGAGACCCCAGTCCTTAGCTCTGCAAGACTAGGGCAGGGGTTCTGTTGGCCCCAGAGCAATAGGGCAGAAGATGAGCAGACAGAAGAGTCTCTCCCAACACCGCCACTAAGGATTAGAGACCCCATCATGTTCCAGGTCAAATGCAACTGGGAAGCATAATGTGGTAACCAAGACGAGCAAGACCCTGGAGAAGGAGGCAAAGGAGGCCATCGTGGTGAAGGTTGAACTGGATTCTAGGTCAGAGGGACCAACGTGACTGCACTGCATAGACGACAGAAGAAAGCCAGGTTCTGAGGCTGACATGAGCTCAGGATGGCTCTTTCTCACTGGGGTCTGAGGGTGGTAGGAGCAGGATGGGCAACTGGCCGGGAAAGTCTGGGTAAGGCCAAGGGAAGCAGGCTGGACCCAGCCAAGGGACAGCAGGGCTCTGGGAGACTGAGGGCGGGGGTCAGGGTGGGAATGGGTGAGCAGCAAGCAAAACCAGGTAAGCAGAGGGTAAGGCGAGGCTGAGAGTCAGAAATCAGCCCAGAGGGAGAAGAGCAGGCAGGAGGCATTGGCCACAAGGACAGCTCCAAAGAGAGGCAGTTCTCCCCCCACCCCCTCCCACACAGAAAACGTACACATGCTTCCTCCTGGGAAGGGACCAGTTCCTGGGGGGAGGGAACCCAAGCCTGTAGGAGGCAGGAGGCCTGGGGAGGTAAGTGCCTACCCTGCTCAAATTGGGGTTCTGCCAGAGATAGGGGATGATTCTGACTGCAGTGATTGGGGTCAGGATTCTCAACTGCTCGAGCTCACCTTTCAAACTTCTTCATAGGAGTGCTGCTAGGTTTCAATTAATGTGTATGACACTTTGGGTGCCACTAAATAGTGCTACATTGGTGTCTTTCAGATGGAACCTGGGTGGCTCTAACACCATGGGGTACAGCTGGGTACAGCTTGTTGAGAGAAATAGGTAAAAAGCAAAGCATCATGTCAGGTTGATGGGAAAGAAAGAGGGAGTGTGCACCAGAGCAAGTGAGAAGTTTGCCTTGAGAGTATACAAGAAGCTCGGATAGGCCAAGGTGCAGCGACCCAACAGGAAACAGCACATCACTCAATAGCATGTTACAGTGGCAGCTTACAGAGACACTTCAAGGATGTGTATGAATAACCTGCTGCCAATTGTGCTGTACTAATTGCCAGCTCGTCAGTGGTACTTTCAGTCCTTGAATCACTTTAAGTGTGCTGCCAAAAATCTCAGGGTTTAAAAGTGTGACACAAACACAGAAAGATTGACAACGACCAGCAGCAGAACTCTTGCAGTAGAGTGTGGGGAAGAAAGAGACCCAGCAGGCTTGTTGGCCCCAGCTCAGTTGGGTTGCCTGAGAATACAGACCAGCAAACTCAGCAGTCCTCGACCTTAGTTGTACTTTGCAGTCACCTGGGAAGCTTGTTTGCCTGGGTCCCACCCCCAGATGGTCTGATTTAATTGGTCTGTGGCGGGAGTTTTGAAATCTCTCCAGGTGACTATAATGTGCAGCCAAGGTTGAGAACCATGAGCCAACTGCAAGGCATTGACTTGGTTGGGAGGTTGGGTGGTAGGTGAACAGAATTCAGGTTTATCTTAATTTACCTTTGCAAACTACTAAGTTTGAGGAGCGCCACTCAAAACCCCACTGCTTTAGGGAGTAGTTATTGACAGTAGCAAATGACTGGAAACAAGCGTGGGAGGATTTCAGCTGAGTGGAAGAATAGATTTCCTCACACTGGTGCCTTCTGGAAGGGCTCTCCATCTTCCCAGTCAAGGGACAAGCTCCCATCTGTATTAGTCTGTTTCTGTTGCTTTTAACAAAATACCTGAAACTGGGTAATTTACAAAGAATTAAAATATATTTCTTACAGTTTGGGGGGTTGGAAAGTCAATGGTCCAGGGATGCATCTAGTGAGAGCCTTCTGGCTGGGAATTCTCTACAGTCTTATGGCAACTCAGGGTATCACATGGAGAGAAAAATGGGCTGAACAAGAGAACTACCCTTCTTACTTGCTCTCCTTTTAAAGCCCTCAGAGCCACACCCATGACCGACCATTAAACCATAAACCCATTACTTCGTGAATGGATCAATCCATTCACGAGGGCACAGGCCTCAGGATCCAATCACCTCTTAAAGGCCCCACCTTCTACCACCACATTGGGGGCCTGGGGGGAAATTCAAACCACAGCACTTTCCCTTCAGTAATTTAAAACTGAACTTAAAGCCATTCCAGGAAGACGTGTACCATCTACCACACGATGGCATGGCTTGAGTCAAATCACCAAACAGGTCTTCCCCATCTGTTTTATACTTTCTAAGGAGAAACTCAGGGTTACCCTCCAGCCAAATATTACTTATGAAACTTGTCCGTGCCTCCACCTTTTCAATTTCTCACTCTCCTGCCCCCTCTTTTTGGAGCTTCAAAGACCACTAACTTCCCCTCTGATGCCACTCTTCACTCTGACTTCATCTCCCAAATGGCAATTTTCATCTTGGGTCATCAAAATTTGCTTCAACCATGTTGCAATCCTTCAGAGTCCTGATACATGATTTCAGGTTGATGGGCTGGGGCTTGACAGTAGTTTAGTGAGTTACATATGGCACTTTGTCTTCTGGGGACCAGGTGTTTCACAAGACAATGGCACTAACTGAGGAAGTCCAGGCAGTGGAACAGGACAGGGTAGGGAGTATCCAGAGACAGCAAGGCTTGGAACATGGCCCAGATCTCACAGGTGGTTTCATCTGCCTGAAATCAGCAAGAAGAAACTAAAGAAGGAGAAATGGGGAAAAATTGTGTGTAGGGGCGATTGAGGTAGGGAGGGGACACTATTGGAAAGAAATAGAGCTGGAAGGAGATTTCAGTCTGTGGTTGGAGTTTCCTGGTACTTTGAGGGTAAAAAGTTCTACCATTTCCTCTAAAAAGTGGGAAGCACACAGTTCATCTACAAATCTAGGGGATCACCTCATTGAGACTCCACCTTTCAATTACCATAATAGGATTTCCCACCCTCTTAATATTCCCAGTGGGGACCAAGTTTCTAATAAATAAAACTTGGGGGGATACAATTAAGCTTCAGTGAGTTTTGGAGGGACATAATTCAATCCACTACATTCCATCCCTGGCCCCCCAAAACTCATGTCCTTTTCACATGCATAAACATTCATTTCATCCCCAAAGTCCTAACTTTTTTCAACTCGAGAGTCCAAAGTTCAAAGTCCCATCTGTGAAATCAATACAAGTTATCTACTTTCAAGATACAATGGTGGGACAAACATCGGGTACATATTCCAGTTTCAAAAGGGAGAAATAGGCCAAAAGAAAGGTGTAACAGGTCCAAAACAAGTCTGAAACCCAGCAGGGCAGGCATTAAATCTCAAAGCTAGCGAATCAGGTACCTTGACTCCATGTTCAATGTCCTCTGCACACTGGTACAAAGGTCCCCAAGTCCTCTAACAGCTCCGCTCCTATGGCTTTCCTGGTCTCAGGTGATGCTTTAGCTCTTGCAGGCTCACGTTGCACGCTGGTAGCTCCACAGTCTGGGGTCTCCATGGCAGTCCTACTCTTATGGCTCCACTAGACATGGCATTGATGGGGTTTCTCTGCCTCAACACTGTCCCCACATTTCTACTCTGCATTGCTCTAGCAAAGGTTGTCTGCGGTGACTTCGCACCTGTGACAGATCTCTTCCTGGGCCCCCAGACTTTTCCATACATCCTCTGAAATCGGGGTGGAGGCTCCCAAGCCTTCCCAGCTCTGGCATTCTGTGAGCCTGCAGACCTAACACCACATGGACGCCGCCAAGCCTTCAGGCTTATATTTTCCAAAGCTGCAGGTCCAGTCACACCTGGAGCCAATTTAGCCATGGCTGGAGCAGCCAAAGCAGTTGGGGTACTGGTGCTGGAAGCAGCTTCCTGAGGTGGTCCTGAGCAGTGAGCTCATGGAGGGCACCTCAGGCCTGTTCCCCAAGACCATTCTGTCTCCCTAGGCCTCTGGGCCTGAAGTGGAAAGGTTGGCCCCAGAGGCTCCTGAAATGTCTTCAGGGCCTTTTCCCCTTTCTCTTGATAATCCCTTTCTTTTGTACTAATCTTCTTAGCTAACGTTCGCTGGGCTGCACCATTGCATGCTCTCTGCTTCTCTACCACATGGCCAGGCTGCACATTTTCTAAATGTTTACACTCTTCTTCCCTTTTATATTCTGGCTTCATGTCATGCTTTGCCACCATAACTCAGAGTAGGCTGTTAGAAGTAGCCATGCAGCTTCTTTAATGCTTTGTTGCTTAGAAATTTCTTCTGCCAGGTACCCTGATTCACAACTATTAACTTCCACCTTCCACAAAATCCTAGGGCATGGACACAAGGCAGCCAAGTTCCTTGTCAGTTCACAGCAAGGATGATATTTGCCGCAATTTCAATAAACTTCTGATTTCTATCTGAGACCTCCTTAGAATGGTCTTTACAGTCCATATTTCTATCAGCATTCTGCTCACCACCACATAACCAGTCTCTAAGACAGTCCAAACTTTCCCTCATCTCTTTGTCTTCTTCTGAATCCTCCAAACTCCTCCAACTTTTGCCTAACACTCAGTTCCAAAGCTGCTTCCACATTTCCAAGTATTTGCTATAAGCAACACCCCACTCTCGATACCAATTTTCTGTTTTAGTCCATTACTGTTGCTTATAACAAAATACTTGAAACTGGGTGATTTATAAAGAAAAATAAAATTTATTGCTTATAGTTTCTGAGGCTGGGAAGTCCAAAGTCCATCTGATGGTGGCAACAGTGACCCAGGGGTCTCACATTGCAAGACGGTGGAAGCAGAGAGAACAGAGAGAGAGAGTAAGACAGACTCCTCTTCTTTTAAAGCTCTCAGAACCGCACCCCTAACCACAATTTTAAATCCATTCACTACTGCATGGTCTTACAATTTGATCACCTCTTCAAAGCTCCACCTTTCAATTACCATAATAGGATTCCCCACTCTCTTAACAGACAGAGTAGGGGCCAAGTTTCTAATACATAAAACTTGGGGGACACAATTAAGCTTCAGTGAATTTTGGAGGGACATAATTCAATCCACTACACCCCCAAAATTCAAGTTTGGGATCTTGGAGTGATAGGTGTGTGTGTGTGTGTGTGTGTGTGTGTGTGTGTGTGTGTGTGTGTGTGTCGGAGCAGAAAGTATCTTCTATATTAAAATATCTTCAGAATAAATCAGGACAAGGTTGCCAAATTCTAATGGTATACCAGGAGCAGTTCAGTTTACTTTCATTCTTTTTCTTAGAGGAGGAGAATTAGAGACTTACAACTGGGTGCAAAGCTCTATGATCTTAACTAGAAGTTGAGAGTGGAGAAGAAAGGAGAGACCCACAGAGAAACTTTAAAAAGCAGATTTCTACAAGCTGAAGGAATTCTTAAAATGTTTCTTACTATCTAATGGAGGGGAAATATCAAATAGGCAAAGAAATAAGGGGGAAAAAAAGTGCCCTTTAAATAATCAGTTCAGGAGACTCAGGAAAAACACTGGAACATGGAAAAGATGGGGAGAGCAGCAAGATGGGGAAATATTCCCCCTAAAAAGGGGGAAGTTGAGAGCAGATGAGGAAGGGAGAGGAGAGGGTGAGAGAGGAGGAAAAGACCAAAGCACAGAGCAACAAAGAAGCAGCCTGATCCTAATCGTGTAGGCAAAAGAGCACAAAGGTTAGACAGGCATTTATGAAATTTTATCAGAAGTATTCTTTGTTTGCATTACACAAAAGAAAAACCAGGAAAATACCATTCCCGATAGACAAAGAGGGCAGGCAGGTAACAGAGGATTCAAAATAGCGGATATTTGAATGTGCATTTTTACCCCTGTCTTTAACAAAAAATGTTACATTTTGGAGTAAGGTCTGTGGGTTACACTCAGAAAACAACCACAGGCAGAGGTTTTGTCTCGCACAGAATCAGCTCTCAACAATTCTCAGAATTGTCTCGCACAGAATCAGCTCTCAACAATTCTCAAGATTTCTGATTCCCTGTCAGCCCTACCCCCAGCAGATGAGTACAGAAGAATGTTTCTTCTTTGAGCTTCCCTTTGTCTTTAACCCCTGGGCTTGTTTGCCAGGCATGGAGTCCCACCCCATGTCACATGGCTGGGGCCAGTGCACCTGAAATAGACCAGCACATCCTTTGCAAAAAGCTGCCTGAAACTAAACCCACAGGAACTCATGACACTCAATTGAATGGATGTGGAGAATCGGCAGGGACCACTGGGGAGGGACCAGCAATTATTCTGAACCTTCACAGAGAAGGGGCTTACCTCAGAAGCTTCATAAAGAGCAAACATGATGCCCATCTTTTAGAAAGCAGAAGAAGATGACCACATTCCTTATAACCCGATGAGCTTAACCTGGCTTCTGGGGAAGATGCTAAAACAAATCATCAAGTAATCAATGTGCAGTCAGCCAGAAGGGGGCAAGGTCTGGGGAGCTTATAGACACAGCCATGTAAAGAGTAAATCAAGTCGGACCAATTTAATTTCCTTCTATGATAGAGTGACAGGCCATGTAGATAAGGTGGAAGCAATAGATGTAATCGACCTGAGACCTCAGCAAGGCATTTGCTTCTGCCCCACGTGACAGGCTCAGTGACAAGCTGACTTGCTGTGGTTCAGGCCAGGGGTCAACAGCCCCAGAGCTTACAAGATGGCAGTGGATCTAGTTCTAGCTACATGTTCCTCCTCTTTGCTCCATTGACTCTGCGTGCTGTTGACACCTAACAAATATTTGCTGAATGAATGAATGAATACATACATACATACTTAGGCATATGAGCAGTTGTGTTAGGAGACCCACACAAGGGAGCTTACCCCAGTCCATCCACTCCATTGCAAACAGACAACCAGCAAATATTCAGCAATTTGCTCCTCCATCCACTCAAAATGCCAGAATCCAGTATCCAGTTTTGTATTTATACCACACTAAGATTGGGTGTGGGTAGAATTGACAGCAGGATCTGCCTCCCAATGTTGGTCATTTCTGCAGAATTCATGGGGGGGGGGAGATGTTCTTCAGATTACTCTTCTTTATGTATGGGGTAGATGACAGAATTTTAACAATGCTAACTACCCACAGGTCATAACAAAAGGACTAAGTTGAACAAGGCACATAAAACAGACTGGTGCGACGGACACACATGAAACAAAGCTTAAGAACGACATTGAACTGCTCAGGCACAGATTGGTCTTTGTCCAGACTGTGGGTCAGGCTAGACTCCCCGACGGCAGGAGAAGCACATGGCTTCTCGGAATGGTGTAAGGTGATGTCATCTAGCCAGGACACCAAGGTGCTTCAGTGCCCCATGGAGCAGACCTTATGTGGCTTTTAGCCTCATTTCTTTGAAGGATGAGGAGAAACTGGAGTTTTGCAGAAGAAAATGACTGAAACGAAGTGGATGGAGAAATATCTGAAGTGCAAGAGAAATGGTAAAGAGTTAAACTAAAGAGAAGGCTGCCAGATATGACAACTGCTGTCAAGGGACACAGGAGTGATAAGCAAGGCATGGATGATTATTCTCCATCTCCCCTCTGGGTAAGGAAAAAGGAAATAGAAGATTTTATTTACCCCCCCTCCCAATAAGACATGCACACACTGTAAAATAAAAGAGTGCTAAAAGACTTATATCAAAAACCAGAAAACAACAACAATAACAACAAAACCCAGCAGTCCCCTGATCCTAATCCTTCCCATCCCCAACCTGCTCCCTGGGCAGATATTTTTTAAAACTATTTTAGCTGTTTCTTCAGTTATTTACTTTCAGATAATATGCTTATGCTATATTTCTCACTTTCCCTGATTTTTTTATATTGCTCATTGATTTTTATTATGGGATGAGATAACTTAGCTCTAATTTACTCCTCCTCTTCCTCTTTCCCACTCTCCCAGTGTAGTTACCTCACAGTCTGGGGTCAAGGCAACATTCAGGGTGTACATCATTATGACTGGGTAGCTGCTGTTTACCGCCGAGCCATGTGGTGTGCTGTAATCACATTTCCTTATTGTGTCTATCCAGGAGTGAGTTCTGGTTGGCCTAGTTTGCTGTGTACCTATCACTAATTTTTCCCAAACTCTCCAACAGAGCTATAAATCTTCTCTCTGTATCACCTTCCACTTGGGAAAATAGAAACTATAATGCATTAGTTTGGTTTTTCTCCTGAAGACACCATTTCTGGAGCCTCAGTCTTGCTGGTCCAAATGGATGGGTTGTTCACTAGGCTTGCTGTCTGGCTGTCATTCTGGGGCCACCCTCCCCAGTATCTGTTGATGTCCTTTCACCTCTGTATTAGTATGCTAGGATTGCCATAACAAAGTACCACGAATGAGTGGCTTAAACAACAGAAATGTGTTGTCTCACAGTTCCAGAGGCTGGAAGCCAGAGATTACTATGTCTGTAGGCCAAGCTCCCTCTGAAGGGAAGGGTCTGTGCCAGTCCTCTCTCCTTGCTTCTGAAGGGTTTTTTTTTTTTTTTGGCTTGTAAGAGCATCACTACAATCTTCACATTGTGTACTCCCTGTGTGGGCGGTGTCTCTTCACATGGCATTCTTTTTATAGGGACATCAGTCATATTGGATTAGGGACCCACCTTACTCCAGCATGACCTCATATTAACTAATTACACCTGCAACAACCCTACTTCCAAAGAAGGTCACATTCTGAGGTGCTGGGGTTAGGGCTTCAACACATGAGTTTTAAAGGGACACAATTCAACCCATAACAGCATCTCCCTTATATTTCTTGTCCCCCATATCTCAAGTCTCTTCTTTCTTGACAGACTTCTTCACTGGGGAGGAACACATTTCAGTCACTTCCTTCTAAAGGATGAATGAGAGAATATTTCATATCTTGTGTGTCCAAAAACACTCGGTTGCCTATGATGGGCACATTTTATTGATAATTTGGCTGGATTAAAAACTCTAAACTAAAAATCACTCTCCCTCGGAATTTTGATGGTGTTGTCCCAATGCCTTCCAGCTCTTGAGTTGCTGTAGGGAAATCTGACCCCATTCTGATTTCTAACACTTTTGTGGCATATTTCATTATATTAAGAACTTGGTTTTCCCTTTTAATTTAGAAACTCATATTATTCTATACAGAGAAGTTTTATTTTAATTATTTATTTTATGTCCTCAATTTTGGTTTTAATTTACAGTGATTCCTGTTAGTAATATCTGAGACCTATTAAAATTATTTCCTAATTTTCTGATCATTTTGATCCTGAGGATTGAGAAGCTGCCCCAACTCACTACTGCCTCGATAGTTTCTCATTTCCCACAGAGCTGGGGCCTGGTCCTGGGAATACTGTTGTAGGAATCCTTCATAACCTTGCTTGCCAGCAGGAAAATAATCTAAAGCATCAAGAAGATGGCCTCTACTCCCTTCCATCTTCCAAAGTTGTCGAATGCTTCTTATTGATGGAACCAAATTCTCTTCTCATACCCTAGCTGCAATGAAATCTGGGAAATGTTGGTTTCAGCTTTCCAGGTTTTAAAGTACATAAGACAGACTTCAAGGAGGCAGAAATGGAGCTGGGTGCTAATCCACCATATCCAAAACTCTGGTGATCCTGGCCTGTTTGTTCGTCTTTAAAAGTGTGGCAGGAAGAGCAGATTAGGTGGGAACCCTGCCTTTTTACTTGGGGGTGGGTTCCCCAAATGTTGTTAAAGAAGGTTCTTTCTCTAGGCCTTTCAGTTTCTTCAAAGAAGAGAAATCCTCAGTCTCCAGCCTGGGGTTATTAGCTGGCTGCCAAGCATTCGGGGAGCAGGAAATGTCATTTCTGGTGTGCAGTCCAGCCTTGCCCTGCTCTACTCCCCCTGTAGTCCTTGAGATAAGAGTCTCAGTTTCTAACCTAAAAATTCATATGAATTTCGTAATTAAGTTCATAATAAATCTTAGGCTGTTTTAATATAAAAATTTTCTCTGCCAAATCTTTGGGTGAGATAATTCTCCAGAAAGATGCTCCATGTTTAATTTGTATTTTAATAACTACCCCCTGATACAAGGCCACAGACACCTCCAGCTCCAGGTATGTCCATATCTTCCAGTTTGAGAAATACAGGCCTGGATTATTTCTCTAATATTCTAGGATCCTATGACTATTTTCTCTTCCTAGTAAGTAGGTACAAATGAAAAACAGCAAAGGGAATGAAGAGAAGCTCAAGGAAGAATGACCTGCCTCCTCTTTTAAAAATAAATCATAGCAGGAAAAAGCTGGAATGGAAAATTCAGAAAGGTGATCAATACTTAGAGAAAAGAAACCAAAAGGCCATGTTTTGTTGCACGATCCATGCATTGTGTGCAAGAAAGTATCTAGCTGTGAACACAGGTTTTCAGGGCTAGGAGGAGGTAAAGACAAACCCTTTTTCTATGAAAGGATTCAGTAAAGGCCTGCTGGAAGTCAATTCAGGGCTTCTGGAAAATGCCATAACCCTGCTTTGGGAAGCCCCCAGCCTACATTTTTTTTACTGCATGGGCACCAGACACAACAAATCATGAACTGTTTCCTTCCAGCCCTTGGAATGGCTGATGGTGACATATCTAAGACACCACCTATCACCGTGTTTGGGTGTCAGGTGGGGCAAAATCAGTTGGTATAGACTGGGTGAAAGACAGTGAAAATGGGAGCAGTGTACAGGGAAGTGAAAACAGAAAGATGTACGGTGACACTTCTAAATGGGAGATAAAAGGATGGAAAGATATGCAAGGAAGAGAATGCTTGGGTTTGTGTTCACTCAGTAGGCTATGAAGCACTTTGGTATAAAGCACTTTAGGCTATAAAACCCTAACTCTATTTTGGTAGACATGGCCTCATTCGACCCTCTCGATTCTGTCCAATAGGCCCATTTTATAGATGAGTACATGAAATCTGAGCCAAGTACATAGATTTGCTCAATGTTACAAAGATAGTAGATAGTAGACCATGGATTCAAACCCAGAACTATTAAATTGTCAGCTGGATGATCTTTGAACTACACTCATGTCTGAAAAGGAGAAGCCAGGAGGCTTGGAGGCCAGTCACATTCCCACCACTAACTGGCTGCACTGGGGCATGTTACTTAACCCTGGGCATTACTTAAACTCTCAATGTCTTCACCTTCACAATAGGGATAATAGTAGTATCTACCTCATTGGATAGGCAAAGGGATTAAATGAGATGATACGTGTAAAGTACTGGTACGTGGTAAGTGCTCAAGAAATGCTGGCTCCTCTTGATGTGCAAACACCTGGGAACTGTAGAATAAAGAGGAACATTCCATCAAAATATCGAACAGAAGAACACTAAATGTCATTTGAGGTAAGAGGCTGATCAGATTTATTTCCCAGCCCTCCTCTGCTATGCATGGAATTGCAAGGAGCAACAGTTCTTGAGCCCGTTTGCAAGTGGCTTCTATGTAGTTTTGGCCAATGGGAGGCTGTATCAGTCAGGATTCTCAGGTGAGACAGAGCCAATAAGAGATAGATAAATAGATAAAAAGATGATAGATAGATAATTGATAGATTTTGGAGAGATAGATGATATATGATGATAGATGGGTAGATGGATGGACGGATGATAGCTTTATTTCATCTGATTGTGAGGTCTGGCCAGTCTAAAACTTGTAACTCAGGCTGGCAAGGCTGCAAACTCAGGCAGAGTTGATGATGCAGTTTTGAGGCAGAATTTCTTCTCTGAGAAACCTGTTTTTGCTCTTACGGCCTTCAGCTGATTGGATGAGGCCCAGTCATACTACCGAGGGTAATCTACTTAAAGTCAACTGATTGTAGATGTTAGCCACGTCTACAAAGCTTCTTCACACAACACCTAGATAAGTGTTGGATTAAATGACCAGGTATAGCCTAGCTGAGGTGACACATAAACTGTCATGAGACATCACAGAATCATGACCAGAGTTGGGAGGGGAAGTGGGGAGAGGCCAGGGAAGACCTTCCCATCCTGGGCCCTGTCTCACCAAGCAGCTATATCCAGTGGTCCCAGCCCTCTCCAGACGGCCTAGGATCTGGGTTCTGGTGACAGGCCCTCCTCCCATGGCCTCTCCAGCCCTAGGGTGGTGGTGACTTCCTGCTTTTACCAGTCCCTGGGTTGATTCCTTGTCTCTGTTTGGCTTTCTCAGCACTTCCATCCCCTATGTCACCAACTCCCTGTGTATAGGACCTCAAGTGGGTTCTGCCTTGACCCCAACTAAATCAGAGCCCCTTTTGGTCAGAAGGGTTCTTGCCCAGCATGTCCCGAATTGCACCTTGGGCCTTCTGACCTTGCAGATTAATTCTGGGAATGAGTTTAGAGAAGTGAAGAAGACACATACAAAATAAGGACTTGTTCCATGACCACCCTCATAGCTGCCTTGTTGGAGCAATGGGAGGGAGGATAAAAGTCATGGTGCAGACCTCCTGAGGGCAGGGAAAGGACCAGAGACCTGATCCTGGTGTATTCCATTCACTTGCTAGTATTGGCTTCTCCAAAGTCATCACCAAAATCCTGCACATTTTGGTGGGCAGCTCAGCATTGTGCATGCCCAATACCTTCTCTGTCAAGACCAGAACTATTTCTGGGATAGGCCTCTGGATGCACGAAGTGGAAGCAGCGAGCAGCTGCTGGTCATTGCAGGTTTCCTATCTCCTGATGGTCTGCACAAGAAGCATCTGTCTGAAGACATTGGGGCTGGCCAGTTCAGTTCCTGAACTGAGGTGCTTATGTTTTCTCTACAGTACTTAGCAATCTCTGCCATACTGTACATTTTGATGATTTATTTGCTAATCTCCCTTCTCAGGAGTGTAAGCTCCATGAAGGCAGCCAGTTTTGTCTTGGTGGTCACTGCTTTATTTCCAGTGCATCCCACAGTGCCTGGCTCAGAGGTGCTCAGTGGATGTCAAATGAAAGGCACATCACCACCTTATCAACCCAAAGGATGTGCTTTCAGGAATCACCTTCTCAATCAAGTCTTAGCTCAGATGCTAACAGAGTCTAGGGCACGGCCATTCTCCCAGTGGTCTCTGTGGCAGAACCTTGGAGAAACAGTCCCAATTCCATGCTGGGTAGGGCAGGGAGGAGGTGGCCAGAAGAGCAAGGAAGAAAAGTTGCTTCCATTGCAGGAAACATGTATGTCAGACTAAAAGGGGAGGGGACTGTAGACCCAACCCCTCTGCGAGGCTCACATGCCCACAAATGACACGTGACACCTCTTGTCCCCTAGTCCCACTGCTTAATTAGAGCTGACAGGCTGTCTGACAGCAAATAGCCGTCTACTCTCCCCAGCTTTGACACCATTTCAGCTCTGCTCCCTTTCTTTTCTCGTCATCTCTCGGGCACTGTCCCTCTTCCAAAGTTAATAAATAGCAGAAGGGAAGGGAAGGACAGATGCCAGTGGGCAGCCCACCCTTCCAGCCCCTGCCTCCCAAACCCTCGCAGGACATAGCCCTTGAAGCTGTGGACTGTGTGAACCTCAAAGCATAGAGATTCAGTAGCAATGATTCTAGCAGGCACTGAGACTCTAGTACCTCTCCTCCTTCTGGTGAGGTAGCGTCCTCTTTTCCCTTCTGGAACCCAGCACTCCTGCAGTTTCCCCTGCTCAAGCCAGTGACCAGTGGCTCCAGCCCAGAGCAATAGACTCCTCATTAAAACCCTTTCACTCTCCCAGGTCTAGATCAAGTTCTACTGCTCCAGTAACACCAGACCCCTTCTCTGAAAAGGCAAAAGAAACACCAGCATAGCTATTTTCTCCTTGTGTGCTTCATCCTGTCTCCGATGAGACTTTAAAGCCACTTTGCATTTTCCTCATTTCCTCCCACCCATCACCTAGCCCAGTTGTGGACACATAGCGCATGATCAACTGCCAGGTTCCAATGCTTGATGGAGCTGCCTCAGGGGGAACCACTTTCTCACAGTTCCCTGAGAGTGAGATAACAGAATAAAAGGCACAATAACACCGATAGTTTAGCCAAGGCTACCAGCCATCTGTACTCCTTTTAATCATTGTGAAAGTAACACATGCTTGTTTTAGAAAATTTGGAACATACAGAAAATAATTTCTAAAAGTCACATGTCTTCTGGTGAATTTCCTGCCAGTATAAACAGGCACACATTTTCAAGGAAATTGGAATCATTCCACAGAGTTTTCTGTCCTTTTGCCTATATTATTTTATGGGGACATTTTTCATGCTGTTAAATATCTTTCAAAAGCATAATTTTTCATGGCTGCAAAACATGCTACTGCATAGATGTGCCTTGCTGTGTTGCTCTATTGCCCTGTTGGGCATTCCAGACATTTCCTGTTCCCAGGGGATCCTTGGAGTACACAGTCCCTACCTGCCCCCACTGCCTACAACCGTTAGCCCCATGACATGTCTACATAAGACATTCTCAGAACACCCCCTCCACCAACCTCCCCACCTTTCTCTCTCTCTTCCTACTTTTGTTCTCAGCCTTCCAGGAGAAGCTAATCCTTGGGACTTTCTTCCACTCTGCTTTAACTAGCCAGTCTCCCCAAAGGCCCCAAGTACCCTGAGCCCCCAGGGCCAGTGCCCATTCTGAGTCTCTTCTTTCTTGCCCTCTTTGAGCATCGGGCCTTTGATCATCCTCCTTTCTGAACTCCTCCCCTCCCTTGCTCCCATATTTCTTTCCTCTTCTTTGCAAGTACCTCCATGTCTACCGACCAAATGGGCATGTTCCTCAGGCCTTGTCCTCAAATCTCTTCTCTCTTTGTCACTAGCTTGCCACAACCCTGGTGCATAATAGTGAGAGCTGAGTAAGATGGTGCCATGAGAAGGGGATTCCCTACATGCCAACGGGTGGCCCAAACTCAGCTCATAGGTGCCTGTCCTCTCTAAAATGCCTGAGCTAAGGCTTCCAGAGCCTCCTTTTCCATTCTGAGGGGACTCACGCTGGATCTTGGGCAAGCTTGTTTCTATTTTAAAAGGGTGAGTTCTCCTCTCTCAAGGAATCTTAGGGGGCTGAGCAGAAGCAGCCATCGCCATTGTCAATGGACGAAGCCCTCATTCCTAAGAAGAAACGGCTGCTGGGTCACACCGCCTGGATTCACTTTCTAGCTGTGCAGTCTCAGAGCTTGGGCAAGTTACTTATTGTGGCCCAGATTCCTGTCTTAGAAAATGGAGATAAAGATTAAGGAGTAATGAGTAATGTAATAAATGTAACAATTAATGAGTAATAACATGGTTGAGTACATAACATGGTTAGAAAGTACCTGGCACGCAGTAAATATTCAATAAATATTAGCTATTATCGAAACCACATAACTGGTTTCAACCAGTCTTACTTCTTTATACCAGCATGTTGTTTTGCGAAAAACCCACTGAGCATTTCCAGGGGAGGAAGATAATGACCTTTAGCACTACAGGAACTAAGTTTGCCACTAGTGGAATCAAAAGGCAGGAAACTTAACCAATAGAGCCAATTTTGAAGTGAGAGGTACTACTATAAGGTAGATCTGGTGCACTGAGCAATCAAACTCTGCCAACTAGAAACTTCTTTGCTCCCCAACCCCTTAAAACACGCCCAGACCCTAGACTGGGGAGACAGATTTGAGCCTTGCCTCCTGTCTCTTTGCCAGTTGGCCTTGCAATAAAGCCTTTTCTTTTCTCCAAAACCAGTACAATAGTATTGGCTTCAATGTACATCAACATTATTACCGATGTTCTAAATCCTTCTCTCAGGGAGATGAGGAAAGAAAAAAGTATCCCTATCTCCTGCTTCACCCCTGCCTCCAGAACAGAGGGGACCCTGGGGATCAGAGAGGGCTGGATGGTCCAAATGCATCAACAAAGGTGGGGCTTAGAGGGTTGATTTCCAAACCTCAGTGTTTGGATCTGTAAGTATGTGGCTCTGTGCCTGTTTCGTCTCTCACACTGGACTGTGAGGTCCTTGTAGAGTGGGACTCTGATGAGCTCGTCTTACATCTCCATGCACAAAGCCTGCACACAATAGGTGCTCAATAAATGCAACAAATGGAAGAAGCTAAGGACGGTATTAAAAGAAAGAAAACCTGGGCCAAAGAAGCTGAGGGTGAAATCATCACTATTTGAAATTCTTCACCAATCCAGGAAGCTAGTTTCCTGGTCCTTACCCATGGGCCTGCAGTTTCTTGGGCTAAAGAGAACAAAGAGCTGAATAATCCCAAACAACAGGCTTTCTGCTTTCCATTATCCTCCTCTGTTGATTATGGAGGAAGTGAGGGAAAAAAAGAAAGGAGTCAGTTTCATTGGACATGACTTTAAGATGTTGGAAAATGAGCACCACTGACTGTTATTAAATTAAGTACAAGATTCAAGTGATAACCCAGGACTTATCAGGCAGTTGTTTGTGCATTAGCTGGACAGATGCATTAGCACATTTCTGTAAGAGATGAAATGGAGTTTGTGAAAAACCATATCTTGACTCAGGATTAGTAAAGTGGGAAAAAAATGATATACCTTGTTACAGGCATAGAGCAGACGGAGAAGTCTTCGGCCAGATGGAGAAGTCAGTGTGGGTCATCTCAGGGATGTCTGGCCTTCCTTTGCAGATACCTCTCCCCCTTTGGTGTTGCTCCATCCCTTTAGTCCACTGGGCCCGCGTGTGGAGCAAACTCCCAATCATGGGGCTTCAGGTGGACACTTACCTGTGCCCCAGGTACCTCCTCAACCTCCACCACCCTCTTTCTCAACAACCTGGCCAAAAACTATATTGCCAGTGTTGGGGTTGCATAGTATCCCCTAAATTACATGCTCACCTAGAACCTCATAATGTGAACTCATTTGGAAATAGGGTCTTTGCAGATGTAATCAGTCAAGGATCTCAAGATGCAATCATCCCAGATTTAGGGTGAGCCCTACATCTAGTGACTGTGTCCTTATTAGAAAGGGAGAGAACACACAGATAGACAGGTAGAGAAGGCCATGTGAAGGCAGACGTAGACAGAGACTGGAGTTATGCTGCCACAAACCAAGGAATACCTGCCACCACCAGAAGCTAGAAGAGGCAAGAAAGGACTTTTTCCTAGAGCTTTCAGAAGGAGGGCAGCCTTGCTGACACCATGACTTTGGACTTCGGGCCTCCAGAACTGTGAGAGAATAAAGTCTTATTTTTCTAAGTCACCAAGTTTATGATAATTTGTACAGCAGCCCTGGAGAACTAATACTAGAGCCAGATGAGATGCTAGTGACTAAAAATGGATAAATCTGTTACCCTTAGGAGTATTTACACTTTAAATCTAATCAACTGGAGAGCTGATGCCTTAAACCTAAAGGAATGAATCTCAGCTGGTGGCGTTTCCAGCACTATCGTGGGCCAGTTGGGTTTTTATGTAGGGGTCTTTCCCAAGTTCATCATAAATCATCCCATGAAGGCAGCCAATGCTCCCGGTGACATGCTCAAGCGAGTGGGCATGACTCCCTTACGAAGTGGTAAGAAGTTAATGAACACTGCTGTTCCAGGTTCCTGAAGTCATTGACTCGTATTTCTTTCAGATGAAGATTTCATTTCGAAGTGGAGCAATTTAGGTAGTATTTAGGAATTATAGTAAAAATGGTTAGAAAAATAGGGAATGATAATTGGCAAGAAATTTCCTCTTTGATCTGCAAATATTGACTGACTATTTTCAAAGCATTGCATTGAGAGGTAAGATATGAATACAAATATGATCTAAAGCAGACGGTTAACAACTCCACCTAAAAAAGAAAAAAAAATAGCCCTGAATCTGATCAAACCTTTAGACCTAACTACTAATTTACCTTAACTCTAGCAAAGAGTGGACCATGTTAGTGGACACCATACAGAGCAATCAGCAATGCCTTTTAAGCTTTAGCTCCATGAAAATCACCAGGGGAGCTCTTAGGGGCAATTCTGATTCATTAGGTTTGGGGTACGGTCTGAGACTTTGCCTTTCTAACAAGCCTCCATGTTACTTAGCCCACACTTTGAGGATCATTGCTGCAGAAGACAGTTTACTCAATGACAACCAAAATTACAAGAGAGTAAGAAAAAAAGAGGTAGAGGGGAAACATTTATATTAAAAAGGTGTAAGAGATAGGAGGGTACTTCAAAAAGTTCATGGAAAAAATAGAATTGGAAGATATAATACAACTCTTTCCATGAACTTTTTGAAGACTCCTTGTATATCAGACAAAACAAACTGTAGTCTGTGTGTGCACGTGTGTGTGCATGTGCCTGTGTGTGAGAGAGAATCAAGGAAATTTGAACGCTGAATTGGTTTTTATGATCTTAAGGAAATATGGTCAATGTTCTAGGTGTGATAATGTATATATTCTTAAACTAATCTTTATCTTGTAAAGATATGTGGATACTTTAAAACTGGATAATGGGTGTGTTAGAACTTCTGACTCCAAGCAAGGTGTTCATTCTGTTGTATCAGTTGTCATCACACTTTAGGAGGCAGAAGAATCACCTTGGGAATTTAAAATGCAGATTCCAGGGCTCCACCCTCAGAGTGTCTGATCCAGAGGATTTGCGGTGAGGCTCAAAAGTCTGTATTTTCAGTGTCTCCCAGGTGACTGTAATACAGGTGATTTGGGGACTGCACTTTGAGAAACATAGTGTTAGGTTGCTGAGTCAACTAAAATGAAGAATGATAGAACATCCAGTTTCCCCCAAAAGACATCTTAATTCAGAAGCCCAGAGTCCCAAGAGACAATTCTACCCATCTGTGGTTCATACTGTAGGTACTGGGGTGATTAATCCAACTTTGTTGGATTTCCAGGTCCTTCCACAGGGGCTAAACGATTAATGTTGTACCACTGTGGAAGGGACGGGATCTGAAACACCTAGAATGCTCTCTTCAAGGGTGTAGAGCTAAATGGCACAACTAACTCTGAAACAAGCACCCTGTACCATACTTCTCTCAAAGGAGCAGCTTCCCAGAGCTGTAAATATCAGCTGTTTTCCTCTTTGCCAAACAGAGAAAAGAGTTCTTGTCTCATTCTATCTTGTCCACTAATGCCTGCCAAAGCCTTTTTAATGAATGTTCTGGAGCTCTTGGTATTCTCTTGGAAATATTGATAGAGCAGCTGATGGGGTGAGTGTTGGGGGAGGAGGTCATGAATTTTGCTTAGAAATTTGGGAAAGGAAAGATGCCCCCTTCTGGTACCCCACCTCCCAATCAGAGGAGGCTCCCACCCAGTCTCATTTTTGCTAATGAGTGAGGTTTAGAAGCCAGATTAGACCTTCTATTTCAGTGATTCTGCATCTTGGCTATATATTCAAATCATCTGGAGAAATGTAAAAATCTCTGAATGCCTAGGACCCTCTCCAGTCAAATTATATCAGAATAGCTGCAAGTAGAATCCATGGTGTCTGTATATTTTAGAAATTCCCATGTAATTTACATGTGCAGCCAAGGTTGCTAACCACTCCCGATGGGATCAATATTGCCTCTTCCTTTGAGAACCTGTTTCCAGACAGTTGATACATGAGCTCCAGAGACCAGATCCCTCTTCTCCTTGTGTCTTCCTCAGCATTCAGAACCATGGTGTAGATGTTGTCCTCAACAAATACTTTATTTATTCAAGGAATATTCATGGGACTTAGTGTATGTCCAGATGTGGGGAATATATAATCGTTCATCACACATAGTCCTGGCTTTGTAGAAACTTGTAGTGAAGTTGGGGAGAGAAGTTACACAAACATAAAAGTTAAAATAGTATGAAAGAATTAAATAGCAACTCAAGATACTTTGCTGCAGCTGCTTGTGAAATGTGTATCTACTGAAGGTTTTAGAATAGACAGTAGTTTTGGGGATGATCCCAGGAGTCTTTACCTAAGAGACAGGTCTCGTTGATACGGAATATTTGGGCAGTGGAAGGAGAAATGAGGGAAAGGAGAGAAGGGCTGGAGACAGGCAGGGAGGTCCACATTCTGGTCTCCACGCCAAGCATCACATGATCAAGTTCTTCACTTCTAGAACATGTTGGCATTTTAGGGTGTCTAATTTTTACTTTGAGAATACAGAGTGATCAATTGGAAAGAGGACTGTACTGTGAGTTATGATACCAGATGGGGACGGGCAAGTCTCAATCCCTCTAGTCCTTGGTCTCTGTTAAATGAGAGGCAGGAACTAAGAGAATTTAAGGTCCTCTTTCCATATGAGATTCTGTAATTCAGGTCCCAGGACCATGAGACACAAACTGTTTTTGAAATATGCCTTATTGGGGTATAATTTATAGACAGTAAAATGCATTAAAGTATGCATTTTGATGAGTTTTGACAAATTAATATACTCACACCATCACACAGAGAGAGGACATTCCATCATCCCCAGAAGTCCCTCCATGCCCTTTCTCAGTCACTTGCCACTTCTTTCCATCCAGTCTCAAGTAACCAATGACCCACTTTCACTATAGATTAGTTTTGTCTTCTCTAGAGTTTAATAAATACAATCACATAGTCTTTTCTGCCTATCCTTTTTCAACATGTTTTAAAATTCATTCATCAGTATGCATAAGGGTACTTCAAAATATTTTTGGAAAAATGGAATTAAAAGATAACACAAATCTTTCCATGAAGTTTCAAAAGTACCCTCATATCAGTAGTCCATTCCTTTTTAATGCTGAAGAGCATTCCACTGAGTGGGTATACCACAATTGTTCATACATTCATCTGCTAATGGACGGTTGGGTTGCTCCCAGTTTTGTGTCATTATGAATAAAGCTGCTGTAAACTTTCACGTCCAAGTCTATGTGTGAACATGTATTTTCATTTCCCTTGGGCAAATACCTAAAAATGAAATTGCCTGATGGTCACATCATAAGTATATATTTAACTTTGTAAGAAATTAAATATGTTTTTCAAAGTGGCTGTACCATTTTGCGTTCCCACCATTAATACCTGAGTGTTCCATTTGCTCTAAATTATTGACAACTCTTGATATTGTCAGTCTTTTTAGTTTCAGCCATAGGGGTTCTGTTTTGATCTAAGATTTTAGGTTAAGCCTACACAGGAAGGGACAGAAGGGCCCTTAGAGCATTTCAGTGGGACCCCTGCGTTACGCTGCTTGGATCCAGGAGGGGTTTGGCCTTGAAAGTATAGGGGTCTCGGTGTTCTTTAAAGTCCAAATACACTGGTCAGTTTCAGCAGAAGTTAAGAGGCTGAGTTAAGGCTGAGCCTGCTGTATTGACTCAGTCTTCACCACTCACGAGTGGGTAATGCCGTAGGTTTCTCTGCAGTTTGATTTCACACCCCTACTGCCCCAGTTAATGCTTCCCTAGGCTCACCTAGGGGGCTGCTAATACATTCTAATGAAGAGAGGATCTTTTGGGTACCAGGAAGTTTTTCTTCCCACTCATGCCAACCGCTTCATTTTGTGGCATATTTTAATGAGGAAGGATGAGGGGAGAAAATGAGTGCCAGATGTATCTGGAATGGGTCTGAACAGTAATTACATTCTGCAGTGAAATTACAGAAAGGCTTTGTTCAATATGCTTTGGAGAGGGCTGGCAGGAGGGAACTGTGTGTTCCTGAAAGCACGACTAAAGGAGCACAGTTTAAAGCTCTAGTATAAAAAAGATGTCTGAAATACTTGAAGAAAGCTGAAGTTTAACACGCCCCTTTCCTTTTTCAAAAGAAAAAAATATGAGTTGAAGTGACAGATGTGAACACTCAGACCTGCCACACAGTAGATTCCTCTCCACACCAGATTCTAAAACAGGGAGGATGATGGGTCCATCCCACCTCCTCAGCCTTGGGAGAACTGGGTCAATGTAGGTCAGGTACCTGCCCAGAATCCAGAGATTGGAGCACCCCTGATGGGTCAGGCAGCTTGCTCCCCCTCAGCCAGACATCACTTGTACACAACTAAAGGCAAAGAGCTGGAGACAAATATAAGCTGCATCTCTGCTCTTGGAGGGTGACCACCAAGAGGCACAGTGCTCTTGACACTCCCAGGGAGACCTGATGCACCCATCTGGGGGTGCAGATGCTCCCAAGAAGGTGTGGTCTGTGCCTTGAAAGTCCAATATTTCCTCTGTGCAGCTGTATGTGTGGGCAGCAGAGGCCAATTTAAAGTGGAAAGGTCCCATCGCCCCAGCCAATCCCCTTAGAACTCTGAAAATTCTAGGGTCTGTACTTTGAACAAAAGGCAGAAAATAGACATTTTAAAAGACCCATCCAGAATCAGATTTTATGGATCAAATAGTATGACTTATTTGTCAGGATTCTCCAGAGAAACAGAACCAGCAATGTATATTTATTGTAAGAAATTGGCTGACATGATTGTGAAGGGTGAGAAGTCCCGAGATCTGCAGTCCAAAGGCCTGAACCAGGACAGTGGATTGTGTAAGCTTCAGTCCAAATCCAAAGACTGGAGAAGACGAATGTTCCTGCTCAAAGACCACCAAGCAGAGAATGAATTCTCTCTTGCTCAGCCTTTTGTTCTATTCAGGCCTTCAATGGATTGGATGAAGACTACCCACACTGGGGAGGGCTATCTCATCTACTCACTCTACAGATGCAAATGTTAATCTCATCCAGAAACACCCAAAATAATGCTTAACCAAATAACCCAGGTACCCCATGGCCCAGTCAAGTTGATATATGAAATTAACAATCACAACTTTGAACAAAGTTACTTCACCTCTCTATGCCTCGGTTTCCTCATCAGTCAAATGGGCATGATGACAGCACCTTCCTCACCCGGTTGGTGACAAATTTATGAGAGGCCAAACATACAAAATACTTAGTAGAATGCTTGGAATGTAGTACGTGCCCCAGCTCCTGGGGAGAAGTAGAAAAGGAGCAAGAAGGAATTGGAGAAGGCCTTCCTGAGCTAACTTACCTCCAATTTAACTATTTCTCCACCCTTGACTCCAGTGCCCCTTCTCTCCTTACTTCTTTCTCCTTTTGTAGCAATTCTGATACTTACATTTAAATAGGTTCTGATCCCCCTGCATGATATTTCCTTAATCTCCCTTTTTAGGCAGCCTCTCTTCATTGAAAATCTAAATGATTCACTCCGAATTTTTGATCAAGACCAAGACAACAAGAGGAGTGGGCGGGTCATGGGGACACTATTGTCTGCAGCCCTGACATTTGATATTGTGGGGGCGAATGGCTGTCTCCTAAGCCATCTAATTGCTGTTGACAAAACGCAAGACGTCCAAAGGCATTTCCTGCATTCTGAACCGTCTCCTCGCACTGCTGTGCTTATCCAAATGACCATGGCACAAAATATCGCCGTGGAGACAGTTATGCAGTAATATTACAAGCTGGGGATTATGCCTTACAATGCAAACCACGGAGACAAGAGGAGGCAGGAGTGGAAATGGTTTATGTGGAAGAACTCTTCCCTTTACACACAAATATCTAAAAACTATTAATTTTGGGCAGCAGCAAGGAAGAAATACATGAAAGGAAAATTGATTTCTATTTAAATGGTATGTTTTCATCACCCTTCTTCAGAGCCTAAGCATTCATCTTTGAGTACCTGTGCTAATTGATTTCAGATGCAATTCAACACAATCACTGTAGAATAATAAATCTCAGGGCAAAGATGCTAAAGGAGGGAACTTCAGCCAAACAGGAAGGAGATATAACATGTGCATTTGAAAGGTGTGTTTGTGTCATCCTGGGGTAAGCTCAGAAACAGTACCCTGATGGTAGGTGGAATGGTCCTGACATCAGGGGCTGCTTGGTTATTAGTATAATGGATAATCCCTTGAACTTGAAATCCTTCGACTGATACAGGGACTGTCAACTTCTGGGCGATTGCCTGGGGCTCAGGTGGTCCATCCCCAGGCATGCTGTGGCTCTCTCTGAAGGAGAAAGGCACTCTTGGGGACACTCTTCCATTCCTCCTTGTAGTACCTGTTGCCTTCTTTCCCAGGGGCCTCCCAAAGGCCTGTTCTTCCTGGCAAGCCTCTTTCTTAGACGCTCTTCTTCCTAAACTTAGTGTTCTTTCCTCCTTAATGGGCTTACTTTGGAAGGCAAGTGGCTGAGCTGGTTCCTGGAAGGTAGGATAGAGCCACGCTAGAGACCCCGAACCCTACCATGGATGGAGTGATGAATCTCAAAATGATGGGAATCCAGACTCCATGGCTGGCCACAGCAGACATGTTGACCCTCTGGGTTTCATCCAGGTGGTCCCCTATAGGTGCTTGACCACCTGTACTAGAGTCTTGCCATTGTTCATTCCTGAGAGAGATGAGGGCTGCAGGGGTGGTATGAGGGCTAGGTTGCAAGACTGAGGAGAAAGAAGAGGAATCAATAAGGGTTCTTACTTACTCAGTAGCCGTGCGGCAACTCAATGTTTCTTCCCTGAGTAGGAAGATAGCAGATAAAGAGAAACATGAATACGTCAAAATGTCCTTTGCAAAAAAGCTGAACAATTGCATAAAAGTGATATTTTCACTCCTGAAAATAATTCTTGGGAGCTGGGCCTAATCTCTGAGCACTGGGTCATCAGGTGGTTCAAATCGGAAGGAGAGAGCAGCTGGAGTGTTGAGGCTGCAGGAGCCGGGAAAGAGCTGGAACCCAAGTCTCAAACCCACCTAGAGACCAACTGTGTCTTGGTGGACTCGTATAGTAGCTGGCTGTCGTGTTTGGGCAGGGCATGATCCAATCCTCATCAGCGTCAAATCTTTATGATTAGCCACTCAGAACTCTCAGACTCTGCTAAGGCAGAACAACGTCTAGCAGAAGTGACCTGTCTCAAAGGATTTTTCTCTAAATGATTGAGATCAGGAGTTTATTTCTGAGAATGAACAATCCTATTCAGGAGGTATCTACTTTACCCAGAAGCAACATCTATATCAAATCAAAATACAAAGCCATTTCAATCACTTTGGGTACAAAGGCAGTTAATCCAAATTTCTAGTGGAAAAGCAAATCCTCCCAAGACTGAGTTATTAATGCACTTCGTGGTTTATGTTTATATGGATATCACTTCCTTCTTTATGGTAAACATTTCAGGTGTCACATAAATGTATTCAAATTTAAAGGTTATTTCTGTTTTATTCAACATGAAATGAACTGGGTCCTCATGCCCTGCATCTCTCTTCATTACTGTCTCATTCATTCATTCACTGTCTCTGTCCTCATGGAGTTTACTGTTTGGTGGGGAAGGCAAACATTAAGCAGATAAGCATTTCTTCCTGGGTCGTGGGTCTTTGATAAGGGAGATTTAAAGCACAAAGGCCTGGCCACTGGCAAAGCTTTCCTTTTCCCCAGCTTGCCAGGACGTAGTCTCTGTTTCTGTCGTCTCTCCACCTGCCAACTGCCCATGTGGCCCATTGACTTCTGACATGTCATGATGTAAAATGACACGTAGTGATAGCATTTGGTGTAATGCTGACAAAGGTAAAAGAAAACCCTTTCTGGCTCATGCTGAGAGTCCCTTCTCCTTACAGCTGCTGTCCACTGTAGCCAGTTCCTGAATTTCATTTACAGCTGGGAGGGAACGGCAGCAAAGACACCCCACTGAGTGGGGGAGAGAGATAAAATTTCTTTTGGGCCCATTGATCTCTCCTCTGAGCAATTTAATGGTCAGGGAGGTGGAGAAGCCCCAGAGAGAAGCGCTTATGTGCTTGTTATCTCACTTCTGAGGGGCAGGGACAACCGTAAGTGAATCTGCGACTCGCTGAACTCACACCCCAGCTGACAGTCCCTTGGTGACAAACCCTGACACTGTGGCTCCAGAATAGAGAAAAAGGAGGCAGGAAATAATTCAAAATGGGAAAGAACAGGCATTAACAAGATTGGATTTACAAATATGGATTTACAAATATTCAAAAGGTGATTGGGGGCCTGGGCTGGAAGCTGTGATGGAGGCTGGGCCTCCTCAGCCAAGCTTTGCTCCAGTTGGGGCAGAAATGAACAAGGACTCATCATCTCCCTAGCAAGGACCAGCAGGCACCGGGAAAATGTTCACCAGCCTTTCCTCTGCACTGGGCAAAGTACAGCTTCCCATCAGGAAGAAAACCAACCTTTTTCCGGCCGAGAGTGAGCTCTGCTACCTCACTCCTTTGTCCTGGGGTCTGTGCTGTGAGGCGTGGCCAGAATTCTGAGCCTGTCTCATTGGCTCCCAGTTAGGAAGTTTATCACCCTTTACAACCCAGAACTGCCTATCCCCCCACTAAGACTAAGAAAATCCTTAGTCTTAGTATATGGCATTCCATTATATACTAAAACCGAGAAGGAATTTGGGGGGTTTTCCATAATTACCCGAAAGCTGGGTGGAATCTGGACCAAATGTCACTGAGTTCAACAGAGGCATCTATGAGTGGTCAGGTCTGGACTTCACAGAAAGGAGAGGAATTTGACCTTGCTCAGTAAGCCCCTCTTCCACCCCCAGTCTGGGTGCTGTCCCCTTCTCACTACTCCCTGGCCCTTGCAAAAGCCCCCAGTCTCTTCCCTGTGGCTAACACCACACCTTCCAGGAGCCTGGATCTCTCATTTGCCCTCTGCCAGGCAGCTTTTGAAGGGGAAATCAGCATTTTAACTACAATCCAAGCCTTCAGACAAAGGGAGGAAGCTCCATCCAAGGGGGTTGGGGTGGAGCATCAGACATGAGAGGACACTTTGGACTCTTGGGCCTCCTGGTGGAGCTGGAACAATACCATGCGGGCGATCACCTGTGTGCAGCTGGCCCGAGGTCCTGATGTGTGTTAGACATTGCTGGAGTTGAAACCTGCTGAGCCCCCTACTCCTTGTCTCCAGTGTGACAAAATGAGAGTGACAGTTTTTGTAGCCAGTGGATATAAGACTCCAGGATGGTGCCAGCTTATTGTAGGTGGCCACCTCCTGGGTGTCCAAAACCTACTGTGGATTCAGGAGGCTCCACAATGAACTCTATTCAGTGGGTAAAACTTGAAATATTTGTACACAGCTCTCCTGCCCTCTCCAGTCTGCTTTTTCCTGAGGTTGGCTCTCAGTTCTTCCATGAGTCTTCTGGTTCCTTTTACTCTGGACCTCCAAGTTTGCTTCAGGATGTCACATTTAGGGCCAAGTGTCTCTGACATACTAGAGGGAGTCTTTCCAGGTGCAAGTCAAGAAATTCAAGGAGCTGGTCTCTTCAATTCATTCATCTGGGGAGGAGACAGTTCCTATTTCTGAGGGACGAGTAGCCGTCCAAGTGGTATTTTTTTTTTTTCAGTGCAATCATAACTTCAATGTAATCCAACTCAATTACTTGAACAGATATTCACTGGGCATCTACTATATGCCAGGCTCTCTGATGACAGTTGTAAACAAGCTGAGTTAGACCCTGCCCGCATGGAACAATTAAGATAGAAGATGAAAGGAGATACAACAGGAAAACAGAGCATTCTAATACAGTGTGATGAGGACACTAACACGGAAAGCAGGATGGGAAACATAAGTTCCCAATCATCCGGTTCAGGCTATAAGTGCTGTCCAAGAAGGACAGAGGTTGCAGAAGGGCTTCAGAGCTCCTGAGGGAGGCCAGCAAGCAAGAAGTGCTTTCAATCCAAGCTAAAGCTTAGAGGATGAGCTGTAGTCAGCTGGTGAAGGGAAGGAGGGAAAAGGGAAGGACAGAGAGAAGAGAGCTGCAAGAAGAAAGAACATGTGCAAAAGATGGGAGGCAAGAGAGTGGGCGTAGTATGAACAACTGCAAAAGTGTGGGGCGGCTGGAGCTTGGACGATGGAGGATGAAGGAAATGGGGAAAGATGGAGCTGGAGAAATCATGAGGGTGCACATGAAAGAGCTTAACAAGCCTGACGGGCGGATTGGGCTTCATCTCTCCTAAGGTACTGAGAGGCTAGTGGGAAGTTTTAAAACAAGGAAGTGATAGATTCGGATCTGAGTTTCAGAAAGATCTTTCTGGCTGCAACAAAGGGAGGGAGTTAGCAGTGAGTAAACAGGGAGATCTGGTTGAAAGCTCCTGTACAGCCCAGACAAGAGATGCACCAGGGAGCATCAGTGGGGAGGACCATGGAAAAGCAATTGAGAAGGGCAAATGACAATCTCATTGAGACCTAAAATAGGGAATCCAAGAAAAGGGAATCTGGAGTGAGATAAAGTCTCTCAAGTGCAGGACTAGATGCTAGAATACCGTGCACCCTGTGCCACATCAGGCACAGAGGAAATTATACAGACACTGAACTCCTTGTCATCAGACGATGTGTCCAGCTCTATCTTTGTGTCCCCAGCACATGGAATATAACAGGTGATAAAAACGTTTATTAGATGCATTCATGAATAAATTCATGAATGCATTCATAAATGAATTTAAGGCAGAGTCTCTAACTTCAAAGTTCTTACAGTCTTATTGCAAGACAAGATTATCCTACATCAAACAATTAAAGAACAGCATAAGTTAGAACATAATTAAGTTCTAAATCATCCAGTTCAGGCTATAAGTGCTGCAGTTTCAGAGAAGGGAAAGATCAATGTGGGCTGGAGGAGTTAAGGATGGCTTAAATATAATTCCCTGACATTACAGTACCGTGGAAACAACAGTGCTGGTCTTAAAACTGAAGAGATGAAAGCCAACACACACAGCCTTATTTACCCAGTGTTGTACAGCAGACCACCATGGTATTGGGGGACTAAATTAATAATATTGGCCTTAGGATTAACGATGTTCAAGTGGACTTATTCTTGTACAATTAATAATGGGTTCTGACATAATTAATTCTCACTTATTTTAAAAAAAATTTTTTTTATTTAGGTAAAATTCATATAATAAAAATTTAATCATTTTCAAGTGTATAATTCAGTGGCATTTAGTACATTTACATTGTGCAACTACCACATACAGATTCGAAGCATTTCCATCACTCCCAAAAGAAAACCTTGTTCACTGTGCTCTTGAACTAACAATGCAATATGATAGACTGAAAAAAAAACCCTGGAGTATGAAACCTTGAGCTCTCATCTGAGATCTAAAAGTAAATAGCTCAAATTTGACTCTAGGCAGGTCACCAATGATTTCTGGGTCTCAGTTCCAAGACAATACCCAAGATTTCGTCTAGCTGTATAACACTGTAATTCTAAATACAATAGATTGATTGAATATAATAAAATCATAGAATATAGTGTGTGTTTGTGTGTGTGTGTTAAGGGGCAGGGATGGGAGAAGGCTAAAATGGAAACAGAGTGATATATTAGTAAAGAATGTGAATTGAGGGAGATTATCTAGCTGGCTATTCCATTTTTTGCTGAATTGTATATGTTATTATTTAACTTCTTATTGGACTCTGGTTGAATTCAGCCATTGAAAGGGCTTGTTCCAGAGCTGCACGAAGTGCTACTAATGAGCTCTATTTGCATTCTGAATAATTTTATATGTAATAATTCCAAGACTAAAAATTTCTTTCTTTCTTCCAGCCCAAAATCTTTAATTACCACTCTCTTTACCAACTTCTCCTTGCCATTTCATTTCCCCAGTTTTCAGAGTCTCAAATTTGCACATAGTCCTTACAGTTCAAGAAAGTGAATGGAATCTCAAAACTCATGGAGCAAGAAAGGGGCAATCATGTGCTAAGTCCCCTGGGTCATGGGGAGTCTTCTAAAATCCAGTTGCTAGTTAGAAGTAGTCTCTTGCTGGGATAGTTAATTTTATGTGTCAACTTCACTGGGCTAAGGAATGCCCAGATAGCTGCTAAAACATTATTTCTGGATTTGTCTGCAAATATTTGAATTGGTAGATTGAGTATAGAAGATCATTCTCACCAATGTGGATGGATATCATCCAATCCATTGAGGGCCTGAATAGAACAAAATGGTGGAGGAAGGGTAAATTCACTCTCTTGGCTTGAGCTGGGAATGCATCTTCTCTTGCCCTTGGATGTAGCTGCTCCCAGTTCTTGGGCTTTCAGGCTCAGACCAGGAGTTATACCATCAGGCCCCCTGATTCTCAGGCCTTACAATTCAGACTGAATTACACCACTGGCTTTCCTATTTGCCAGCTTGCCTACGGCATGTTGTGGGAATTCTCAGCCTCCATAACTGTGTAAGCCCATTTGTATAATAAATATCCTTCTATATGTAGCTATATCTTTCTTATTGGTTTTGCTTCTCTGGAGAACCTTGACTAATACACTTGCCAAAATTTGAAGCTCAAGATTGGAGCTCAGGGTTGGATTGCTTCTACATGCTGGTTTGGGTAAAGATACTAAAGATAGGTGTAAAATATTGGGCCTAGGAGCCACAGAGCTGTGCCAGGGTCCTCAAAATCATAAGAGCAAAATGCACAGTCAAAAGTCAGAATAAATACATACATAGGTTGTTAACAGGACAGATTCTTGTGCAAGGCTGACTGGGTTTCATTTCCAGTTTATCCACTTAATAGTTGGGTGATTAAGGGCAACTTACTTAACCTCTTTTGTGTCAGTCAGCCTAGGCTAAATTATGCTGCAGTAACAAACAACCATCAAATCTCAGTAGCATAAACAAACAAGCAAAACTATTATTTCTCATTCAGTATCCAGGTCTTTACTCTGGTACCCAAGTTGAAGAAGCAGCCCCTATCTGGGACATGCTGACCTCGTAGCACAATGAAAAGAGAAATGACAGAATCATGTAATGACTCTTGAAGTTTCTGCTCAGAAGTAGATTGCATACTCCTGCTCATATTTTATTAGCCAAAACAAGTCATACAGACAAGCCAGGCATCAACAAGGTGGAGAAGGGCAGCAAATACTTGAGAACAATACAATCTACTACAGAAGTGCCCTGTTTCCCTATCTGTATAATGAGACTAATAACAGTATTTACCTTACAAGTTTGTAATAAGATTCAATGAGATCGTATTTGTAAAGTGCCTGGCATGTAGTAAGTACTAAAATGATATTAGCTATTATTATAATCTTGCCCACATATATCTGTAAGAGGTTCTGTTAAAATATTTTTGTTATGAAAGTAATATAACCATAGAAAAATAGGAAATACACATAAGTAGACAGAAAAAGAATCGGAATCACTTTTAACCTGATCATCCAGCAGAAACTATCATAAGTATTTTAGAGTACATCTTTAAGACTTTATACACATACATTACGCACACACAGATGTATGTTACAAAAAATTAATAATGTTATACAAGTTGTGTTGTAATCTTTTTTCTCACTTAACATTATAGTAGTTCTGGTCAAGATGGCAGAATAGATGGTTCCCAGCGTCACTCTCTCTCACAAATCAACAAATTTACAACTATAAAAATGTAACATCAGCCAAGCTGGGGCCACTAGAGCTCAGGGGAAGAGGAAGAGAGACCTATGGAGTTCATGAAGTGGGAGAAACCACGATGAGAGAAAGAAAAAACTGCTCTGAGCATTTTGGACCACAGCCACTTTAAGGCTCCAGCTGCTGAGTGCATTAAGCAGGAACTGGCAGAAGCTGCAGCTGTGCCCTTCAGATGGAGTTATTTGGAGGTGGCAGGGGAGAAGAGGGCCTTGGTGGCCTCCAGGGCAGCAAGACCACTAATAGGGTTCCCGTGGACCCACGCAGGAGCGAGGAGCCAGAACAACCGAGATGCCATTGAAACCAAGGCAGAAGATTGGGGCCATGCCTGGAGGTGGGCCACCTGCATGGGCACTTCCAGCATTTGACCAGCCCAGACAAGTGAGGCAGTTTAGTGTCAAGTACAGTACTTAGAACTAAGGAGAGAAAAAAAGCTTAAATGACTGAATTTTTCACTATTCAAGGCATTTCTTCGAAGTATGTCAGAAGCACCTTATGTAGACATGTATGTCACTGTGAGGTCTTTGATGTTCTTATGAGTAGGCTTATGCATGCACAAAAGACTATTTCCGGTTTGGTTTTTGAAATAAGATTTTCTGTTGATTAGTAATGAATGCTAACATTTAATGAATTCTTATTATATGGCAGGAACTACTCTAAGAAGTTACATCTATTACCTTATTTAGTGCTCTGTTAATATTCTGTTAATGTCAGCACTCACCTTTTACAGGCGAGGATACTGAGGCACAGCCAGCTAATCTAACTGCCTGGCATATACAACAGTTAAGCGGCAATGCTAGGTTTTAAACCCTGGCCGTTTGGCTCCAGCAGCCAAGCTCTTACCCACTTACATGCTACTGTTTATCCTTAAAGAGCCAAATTTTAAAACCTATTCTTTCCCTCAGCTTGTACATTTAGCTTATATATCTCATTATTCTACGTGTAAGTCTAACAAATTTTAATGTCACTTTAAGGGAGACTTTGATTCATGGTTGGTTCCATTTATAAACTTGGTCAATTAAACTATTTTAAACATTTTAAACTGTGGTTATAAATTGAATATGTTCTATTTCCTTTTTAGGTTCCTTACTTGACTGATAAACAAAATCTTCCCAGATACTTAAATTCTTATAAATCTAATAAATTAAGTTTATGAAATGGTGACCCCTACATTCTCCTAAATATTCTAAAACCGTATGTCTTACAATTTAGTAAGATTTCCATTTAAGAGCACAAGTCTAATGAATCACTCGGTTCACATTTAAACTAATATCACAAGACTGAACTGTTACTACAGTAGGCAAATTCTCTTAAACATTACAAACTTAAGATAGCAAATATGTACAAAATTCCCTAATACAAAAATACCAATGCTATCGGTTTGATTCTTTTAGACATTTGTATTTTTAACTTAAAAAATCACTGAGTTAAGACACCCTGTGCTCTAAGGAAACAATTTTTTCATTCTAAACTAATTTGGGGTTGCCTTCCCAGGTTTTCATTCCCCTCTACTAGCTTAGGTTTCTATGATCAGGGGTGTTAGCCATAATTTGACCAGATTTTTGTTCACATCTAGGCTAAAGCCACTTTTACAATCACTGTGTCATAATTTTTAAAACTCAAAGAGTGGGATGATCACAGAGTCCTGGTCCCCCTGGGTTATGATCTTAGCTAATTTTTAAGTCACACAGTGTCTATAACTTCTCTTCAGGTAGCCACATACTTGGTGGGGCTCAAGAATCTACTTGCCACTCCATTCCACCCTAATTGTCTTTTAATTATTCCTCTCTGTTAGGACAATGCAACTTGTACAGATGGGAATACAGTGACTGAATTCGGCATGTCTACTGTGGTCTTGTCTGATGTGAACAACTTGTCCCAGCAACATTCAGGCACACACCCACCACACTCACTCGCACATCCTGAGGTATTTTTAGGCTTGCTTGGTGTCATGGACAATCTATTGGCCAACTTTGAATATCCAAGAGAATCATAACTCTGGACATCGGCTCAGGTGAGCTAGAGGAAGATAAATAAGAACGTGCACAATGTGAACGTGAAGGTTCTCGCTACTAAACATGCGTTTGATTGAAGAATTGAAATGAAATTTCAGACCAGCTTGGGAAATGCAAATTAGTCGGCGGCACAACGTTCACCTCTAACCCACCCCAGCAGGAAAGTATTTCCTTTTTACTTTAAGACTTTTAAAAACAACGTGAGGGATTCAGAAGTTCACTCTCTTTCCTCCAGACCGATGCTTAAGCCCCTTGTACTTGAATTATCATAAAGCCTCAGTAATTGCTTGAACATGTTAATTTATCCTGCAACTCGCTGGTTTTATCTGACTGTATTTAAAGGATTTGAGGGGTGACAAAGAACAGCTGGGACGACGGTGTCTGGTCGGTGAATGTGGAGAGTCTGAGCTCAGAGATGGATGTGTCCAGACTCAAGTCTGCTCAGAGCGATGACATGGAGTTGCTCACATCTTTTCTCTCCTCCCCCCTCCTGAGTCCATCTCTCCCTCCCTCCCTCCGTTCTGCTCCCTCATCTACCCTCCCTCCATCCAGAAATTGTAACCTTGCAAGAGAGTGGCAGATCGCCACCCCCACCCCCAGTCTCATTATTGTTGCTACAGCCAGAGCCAGGGCGGCGGGAATGCACATATTGACAATCGCAGCTGGGATTGCATAAGCAAAATAAAACCAGTACCATAAGAGCAGGGGGACAGTCCGAGACCGTAGAAAACCCATCGATTGTTGCTGCGGTTTCTTTCCGTGTGGCAGAAGGAGCATGGAAGAGCTGAGCTCCGGGTTATTTCTAGCAAACAATGTGCTGCAGAGCGTTATTTGTAGGGCCTGAAAATCGAAGTGGAACCCCCAGCTCCCCACAGAACATGCTTCGTTCCTATGGAACAAAAGGCTGTTGCCGGCGGCTGGGTACAGCATTTCCCGTTTTGCAGCCTAATGGGGGGTGGGGGTGGGGCAACAGGTGCAGCGAAAGCTCAGGAGGCTGTGCTGACCACGTCCCCACATCAGAGAGGGCCCCAAGACAGAGGAGAGCCACCCCCTCCTCAGCGTAGGACCTGCCCTTAGTGAAGTCAGACACCAGCCCTGGCACTAACTACACAACTAGCCGTGGGATCTCTGGCAGCTGCTCGTCCCAGCACCTTGCTTCCTTTCTCTTCCATCACATTGTTCTTGTGAGGATCAAATATGACAGGGTGATGTAAAGGCATCTATTTTGTATGCATTTATGTGATTGTAGAGATACGCCCAGCATCAGGATGGGGCAGAGTATGTATCAGGGACTGCCTTGTCAGGTCCCAGAGGAGACAGGTGGCATGCTCGATTGGGGTACCTAGAGGGCAGTTTGATGAAAGGACTCTTATAAAGTATGGACAAGGTTAAGAGAAGCCAACAAAGGATGACGAAGCACCCGGGACTAGCACAGAAGAGAGAGGTTCCACCCCTAGGTCAAAAAAGGCTAAAAGAGGAAGCAGGTTCCAGAACCTGGGGAGAGCTGCACCTGCAGCTGTCAAAGAGGGCTGCCCACAAAAGCCCTGGCCTTTGCTAGGAAAGCGGAGCCACTCCAAAGAGTGGCTCATGCAAGGAGAAAATGGGGGTGGGGGTCGATACCTCAGTCTCACTCTCCTCCCACGCTCTGATCTCCTGGCAGAAAGTTGCATTGGCCCAACGAACTGGGAGCCAGAGGACAAGGAAACACATCCTAAATCTCCCTGGTCAGCCTTCCAGACCCAGAGCAGCTGGAGATGCGTGGAGAGTGCTTCTGGAAATGTCTGGCACAGCAGCCTTGCCCTATGTCCCCAGATCCACCAGGGCATTTGCCATAGTCTTTGACACTTACCCATTCATATTCCATTTGTCCACATGAGACCCTCCGAAGCAGGGGCTATACCTATATCAGTGAATTCAACACATAAGAAGTCATTGGAAGGTTTGAGGCTGCTGGTTTTGGTTCAACAACAGTGTCCTGTAGGCATCTCTGTGATTCTCTTGGCCTTTCCTTCATGCTGGTCACTTCATGGTGACATGACCAGGCATCTCATCATTCTTTCCTCAGTGCCTAACATGGGGTCCCTGGAGCCCGAGGATATGCAATAAATTAGGAGTGACTGAAGAAACCAATAACTGAAGACAGTAAAGAGGGAAAAGCTTGCTTTACCTGTGAGCACAGTGCTCTCAGGATACTTTCTGAGCACAGACCACATGTTCAGGAACCTTCAAGAGACCCATCACGTGTCCTCTGACACTCCTCACCATGTCTTGTATTCCTTGAGCACATCCGCAGCATGACATCTTAACCTGCATGGTGTACTCCTGCTGTCTCTCATATTCACCTCGAGTTCTTTGAGAGTAGACTCCATCCTGGTCCATCCTGGTCATTCTCATGCCCAACACAGTGATGAATAAATTCAGTTCCTTCTTACAGATGAGAAACTGTCTCAAGATCATTGTGTTCTAGGCCAGCAGGTTCTTCATGATCTTCCTACAGAACACAACTAGAGGCTTCAGCATGGGGAAAAAGAAAACAGTCTGCTCCCATAGTCTCCCACCCTCAACCTTTTGCACCTTCCGACAGACAGCTGCTCAGAACGTAGGCTCTTTAATGCAATCTTAAAAAAAAAAAAAAAAGAGGCAGGGGTGGAGAAACAGAGGAAGGAGAAGGAGAAAGAGAGGGGAAGAGAGGAGGAAAAGGAAAAAGAAGAGGAAGAAGAGCAGGGGGAGGAGAACTCAAAGAAGAAATCATGCCCCCAGCTCCTAGGATTGATCTAGAGCAGCCCAAAGACACGACCCCATACTCCAGTTTCTTTGGCTACTTGCCACAGTAACCAGATTCCTCTGTGTGGCAGGAGGCAGAGTCCTCTCTTCCAGGTTTTTCAAGGGAAATATCAATTCCAAAGAGTTGTGGATACTAAATAGGCCTTCTCTCCAAACCAGCAATTCACAGAATTCTCCGGGGGTGGGTGTGGGGGGCCATAGTGTAAAGCCGAAGTCAACACAGCATTTGTCTTGAGGCACAGATGCGCTTCCTTTGACCCACAAGGCATTTTGACAGTGGGATGAGTTACTATGTTAGTTACAGAATCACCCAGGGGTAACAAACCCAAAGTAAGAACGCTTGAGCAAGATAAAAACGTATTTTTATCTCATGTTACATCCAGCCCCTCCACAGCATCAGGGACCCAGGCTCCTGCCATCTTGCTGGTCTGCCGTTCCTAGTGTGTTTATTTTGTCCATATACTCCAAAACGGTCACCACTGTGTCTGCATGTCTGCCAGTAGGAATGGGGGCAGGGTAGGCAAGGCCACACCCCTGTGTTTAAGGGCAAGATTGGGGATGTGAGCACATGACCTCCACTTGCATTCTGTTGGCCACAGGTTAGTCACATGGCAACCCTGAGCTGCAAGGAAGGCTGGGAGATGTAGTCTTTATTCTCTGTGGCCATGATTAACTAAATATTATTTCACCAGGGAAGAAGGAGAAAATATTTTTAGGGACAATTAGCAGTCCCTACTACAGTTGCCAAAATACAATAATGGGGCTATTTTACACAAAAAGGCAGATTTTAAACTTCTCTTTAAAAAGTTGGAGGATCTGACAATATCGGGAGATATTCCTGCAGGGTGAGAATCAGCTGGACCAAGGAGAAGCTGAGCTCTTTCCAATAGGCCAGGTTTTGCCCAGTTCCCACCTGGAACTGAGAAGCGTCTGGAACTCAATGATGCCCTTTGATGTCCCTTAGGGATAGCAAAGCATGATAAAGTGACAGTATGGATTAAATCCAATCTCAAGAGATCAATCCTTTTCTAGTACTCCCTCCCCTGTTGTAAACTCCATCTCCACCACCACCACCACAGTCATCACTGTAGGAACAACAGTGGTTGGAATCAACATTAAATCATAGAATCCATTTGCTCATTTATTCAGCACACATTACGTGAGCACCTACTGTGTGCTAGTCCTTGTTCCAGGCCCATGGAGACAAAGTTGAATAAGACACAGTTCTTGTCTTCAAAGAGTTCTTATTTTGTTGAAACATTTTTTTTTCTTCTTCCTCTTTTTCAAACCCACAAGTTACCTTTAAAATTAAATTAGCTACTATGATAATATGCTTATTAATTCTTCACTGTGAGCTCAACACCATAATAGGAGCTGTCAGGGAGGTATTTATGTCATACATGAAAAGATCTAAGTTCAAATAGTAGCTTTACAACAAAAACGCTGGAAGATTTTAGACACATTACTTAATCTTTCTAAAGTACAGCTGACTTCTCTTTCAAATGAAGATAATGATGATTAACAACAAAAGATTGTTGGAAGAAATCATTCATTCATTCAACAGATATTTTTGAGCTCCTACTATGTTCTAGGGGCTATGTTCAAGCACTGGCAAAACTGTCACAAAATTCTGCTTTCACACGACTTATATTCTAGAGAGTAAACAAGTGAATGCATGTAAGGGTTAACCTTAAATGTGGCCAGAGTATTATTGTAACAGAAGCTAGCAGAAGTTTCCACTATGCTCCAGGAGACTTGAACACCCTCTAGGGTCTGGGACCATGGAGGAAGTCCCTATTGTCCTAGACCTCAAAGGGAAACCATTCTGTCCAGTCATTCACTCTTAGATCCTACTGACTCAATGTGTTGCCCTCAAGAGGGCTTGCATTTTTCAAGAAGATGTCTTGGAGTTGCTCAAGAACAATGACCCCAATACATATATGTTTTAAAAAAGCAAGAAAGAATGAGTGAAAGCATATGCATAAAACACCAATGGTGAAACTTCAGGCACTGAGATATTTTGGGACGTGAGTTATTTGGTGGAAGAAGCCTCAGTGGTCCCCTCAGATCACAATCAGAAAGATATCGACTTCTGCCTCTACATAATGTTACACCTGCCTTGAACCTTCTTATTCTAAAAAGAATTGAGGCAACTTCCCTCCCTTAGCCCTCAGGGAAGCTAGATTACTCTGTGAATCCTATCACTGCCTTAACGGGAAGGCAAATCCACTGTGTTGCAGCATTTTCATTGCATTTGGGGCATCTGCATGCTAAATTGGGTCAGAAACGATTGAAAATGGAAAAGTACTCAGGAGTGATTCTCTTGACAGACCTTGGGCGGCCTCCCCTATGCACTGGTGCTGGCAGGCGCAGGTGGGAGAGGGGAGGGAGAGTTTTGTTCCAAACACCTCCGCTCTGCCAGGCGGATTGGGGAGAACGTGAATAAACGACATGTGCCTGAATAGCAACCAAGGAAAGGATGAGCCCACTCTTGCCCTGAGGCCTCTCTATTTACCAGCTAAGGATTTCTAGGAAAATCAAACCTGCTCGGCTGGTTTCTCTGGAAGAGAAGTGGGCAGAGGCTTTGTGATCCGCAGTCATTCGGCAATAATCAAGGTCAGTAGCAGGTAGCAGGTGTCAAGTAGGTCTAGTTATATTCATTACAGTCCAAGCAGGGTAAGAGCCAGTAGCCCTGTGGTTTATTGGTACTCAGCCGCCCTGGCAGTCAGGAAAGAGGGTCCAGAAAATTAAAATGACCAAACACAACTGACCTAAAAAAGGGGAAAATGAGTGGGCCAGAGTGTCTCCTGTCAGAGCCTCAGGGTTATTTCTAAGACCCCTCCTGTGTTTTTGCTTGGTTTGAGCTTAAATGTTTTCTTTAATATATTAGTTTATGAGGGTTTCATTGATTATCATAAGATAAATGATGTCACTTTGAAAAACATTTTCTCTCTTTCATCATTTTAAATAAAGGGGATGATATATCAAGTGTCAAAAACTCTCCTTGGGTTTGGGTTCTTTCTGGGTCCATATATTTTGCAAAATAGATTTTTCAACTCACTGGAAAGAGACCCAGAATGGGAAAGAAAAATGGAAGGGTTCCCTCTGCTCTTCTTGCCAATTTCCTTGAAGTTGAAAATCCATCTTGCCTGGCCAGTGTGGGCTAATTGCCAAATTGGGTTGCTGTCTCCTGGCTTTCCTACTTATTTAGCTTCTTGGATGGTCTCCAGACCCGGCTCAAAAAGGGCCACAAAGGGGTTGAAATGAGCTTTTTTCCTGGGCCTCATTCAGGCGGGCCCCTGGGCTAAGCCAGCCGTGTCCATGGCAACCATTTGCTCCCAGCAATAAATCCCCCTCTGTGCCACCAGGCCCAAGGACAGGGCAGGACGCTGCCCATTAGCGGTCCACATGGCCAGCTGTCTGCGTGGCTCCCCGCACCATTCACTGGCCCCTCGCTGAGGTTCATGGCCAAACATCAGCCTGTTGGGGTGGGGGATTGAAGCCACCCTTTTCCTAGCTGCTTTGAAGTATCAATTCTTAAGGCATTTCCTAAATGCCTCTCAGATGTATTGAAGACAAATATTGGGGAAATGGCTTCTATGATTAGGTAAAATGCCCTTATGAGACTTTGGTTCATATCAGCTTTTCGTGTTCACCCTCACGACCAGGTATGCCAAGAAGCAGCTGTGATACAGGGTCAGAGCTCTGAACCTGGGGTCAGGAAACCTGGTCTGGTCTGAGCCCAGCTCTGCCCCAGGTCCACCATTAATTTAACATGTAAAATGGGCAAGTTATTCATGCTTCTCACTCTACACAGAGCTGTTGTGAGGACCACATGACACCACAATTTTCAGTCACAGAAGATCTTAGAAAACAGGATTTGGGGTTAAGTGAGGAGCAGCCAGGCCCTACTAGTCTTGGGGCTGCAGGAAGAGCCCCCAGTTAGGGACACCCCAGCCTCTTCCAGGTGCACATCTCACACCCACAGTGAAGGTGTGAATACGCAGGAAAGACTTACATGGCAGTTCTGGAAATGCCACCTTCATTGTGTCACTTCCCTGTGCCCATGGTTTCCAGTGCATTCCATGCTCCCTCGTTCAGCATTCAAGACCCTCACAATAGGACCTTGGCTGTCCACCCAGGCTGTTCTCTTACTGTGTAATCCTCCTTTCCATCCAGAACGGCCCACTCACTGTCCCCAGGACACAGCCCTCTTTTCTCCACTGCTCTCCACAGGATCCCGTCCTTTTTGGGCTCAGATTCCATCTCAATCCTCATTGTCTAGGGCATCTTCTCTCCCCAGCCCGTGCACCTGGGTCTCTACCTCCCCTGGGGTGGGCACTTGTCCCCACTCATCAGACAAAAATCATGCCCTGCCCCATGTTAGGATATTTCAAGCTGTAATTCAACTCTTGGATCAAGATTGAACTTTTTCTGAGTTTTTACCTTGTTTCTATAAGCAGGTTGGGAACTCCTCCGGGGACAGAAACTGTATCTAATTCATCTTTGTATCCCCTGGCAGACAGTAGGTGTTCAATCGATGTGCACTGAGTGATCAATATGGAAATCACGCTATTTCCAGAACTTCGTTAAGATCTGAAAAACAGAAAGAGCGCAAAACAATCTAACTCATGGACCTAGGTGAGGACTCTCATGTGCCGTGATTATATGCCTGGAAAAAATGCTGTACCTCAATTTACCCCACCTCCTCCAATGCTCCAATGTACTCTAAGTGATGCCTTACTCCTAACACAATGTGTTTTACAGAATCAGGATGGTGAAGCCCAGCAACTAGACCCCATCCCCATCCTCCTCTCCTTATTTCCTCCAAAATAGCTGGTGACTCACAACTTGATGTAGCTTAATAATTGCTAACATTTATTGAGTGCCTATTGTATGCTCAGCATGGTTCTTAGCAATTCCCATGTGCCAACCCTTTGAGATAGGTTCTATTCCCCTCTTTAAAGATACTGAAAGCAGCAGGGACTTCATGGCTCAGAGTCACATAGCTAGTGGAAGCACAGCCCCCCTCAGTCTTATTCTAGAATCCCCTATCTTAAACATACTGTAAACTGCAATGTGAATTCTTCATCTTGTGGGATGAGGACATCCCAGACCACATGCTCCAGCAATTTCTTCATAGATTCCAGGAGCCAGGATGAAATCCTTCAAGGTGGTTACCCCAGAGAAGAGAGAGAAATCGAAGTCACCTCCACTGACACCAAAGAACAAGTCAATTGATTCATTTAGGGGTACAGCACATCTTCTTCTGTGCCACATCATAAGGGAGGTGAGTGACACTATCATGTGGTATTGTAGAAAATGCACTACTGACCAGCAGAACATACACAGCATGTGTTCACTCAGTCACACAGCAAGTGTTTACTCAGTGTCTACATATTCCAGGTACTGTGCTGAGACCTGGGGGTAAAAAATAATCAACCCTTGGCCTTGAGGAGCTCACTACCTAGAAAGAAAACAGATATGTAGGCACATAGTCACAGAGCTGGATCAAGGACTGAGCAATGTCTGCAGGAGCCCAGGTGAGGGAGAAACCCACTGTGTTCAGGGAGGTCAGGGAGGCCCTGGGGTCCTGCTCTCTGTTGGCACAGATTTTCATGCACATTCATGTTGATACCCGGTTGCCTCTTCCCACCTCCCCACCCTCTCCCATTACACTGACAGATTCCACCACGCTCTTTGGAGGAGAAGGGAACTTTGACTGTCAGCTCAACCTAGAAGCTCTGGGAACTGGCACAAAGTTGTAATAGCAGTTCTGAGCAGAAGGTGTGGGTGGGAGAAAAAGAAAGGTAGGAGGAAAGAGAGTGGGAGGGGGAGACAGCAGACGAAATGGACCACTCACCTGGGTGCACCTGAGACTCTCTCTGGATCTCTGCACTCTCTGGCCACTTCTGGAAGCAAACAAACTGAATGCATTTATACATGCACACACATGTATACACAAATACATAATATATATATGTATAATACATATATTATACATAATATATGTAATAAATATATCAGAATCTCATGTGCTATGATTACTTCCCCACTAAGCTTAGTATACTTTATCTTGTTCTAACCATACACATCCCAAAATGGTCTAAATCCCTATTGTAGGTGGTTTGAGATCTCATCTGGCTTTAAGCCATCTGGAACCCATTGGCAGGCTTGCCTACTTTTTTGCCTAAGAAGCAACTATGGGAGAAGTTAATTCAGCAGAGCCAAGCTCATGATGAAAGTGGAAAGAATGAAGCAATTGAATCATTCATATGTATTTGATGAACAAGAACCTTGAATAAACGAACCTTTATTGAGGCCCCCCTATGTACCAGACCTGTGCCAGGAATGTTTAAGAGTATCACTTATTTTAATCCTCATACTAACTTTATGAGGTAAAGATTATTGTCTTCAGTTTGGCGGCAAAGATCCTGAGGGTCAGAGTGGATATATGACTTTTGAAGACAACACAAAAATGCTATTAAGTGGCCAAGGTGGAGTGTAGTGGATTCTCTATTGCTCCACAGCTGATTGTTGAAACCATATGCCCCACCGGATGGGAAAGGAGTTAAATATATAAGACATGGCCTTGACTTGAAGAGCTCACAGATTGGTGTAGATAATATGCCTTTCAGATACAATGCAGTGGAGGGCAAGTGAAGTCATTTACTTACAACAGATCATAGGATGAGGTGGGCCACACGGACACAGGGATGAGGGCTCAGGTTCAGCCCAGGGCCTCTGCAGAAGCTATGCAGAAGCACAAAGCTCTAAGCTCAGAAGAGCATGTTGTTTTCTTCATGAGTGCCAGATTGGTCTGGTGCAGGTCTGGGCAGATTAGATGTATGGAGGAGCAAAATAGCCCAGAAACAGACCCATGTATAAAAATAATCTACTCAGTGATAAAGATGGCATTTCAAGTTAGTGTAGATAGGATGATTTAGTCAATAAATAGTTTGGGAACTGGATAGCCATTTGCTATAAAGAAAAGCCATATTCTGGCTTCGTATAGTACATAAAAATAAACTCCAAAAGAATTAAGGATTTACATGAGAATAATTATAAAAGAACTAGAAGAAAATATAGATGAATATTACAAAGGCTAATCATTTCTAATCATGTTTGCAAAGAAAGATTTAAAAATAAGAAAACAGATTTAGCTCCATAAAAATTTTAAATTCCTATAAATCAAATCAAATACCATTAAAATTTAAGTGGTCAACAACAAACTGGGGAAAACATTTGAAACATATAGAAAAGACAGAGATTAGTATTTTAATGTAGGATGCACTTACAATCAATAAGAAAAAAAGCCTCAATTATTAAAAAAAAATTGGCAAAGGATATGAATGGCGTAATTCCCAAATAAGAAATGCAAATGGTCAATAGGGCTATGAAAAAAGATCTAAATTTATAAATATTTTAAAGGCAAATTAAAATTTTAAATAGTAAAAGTGAGTGGTTTTATTTATTTTAGTTTTTGAATGGTAAATATATTTATGTACTTCCAAAATTAAAAAACAAAGAATACAATGAATAGTCTTCCTCCCAATCCCCTCCCCCACATGCCTAGAACTCACCACACCCTAAAGAGGTAACCACCATTATGAATGCCTTATGTATCTTTCCAGAGTTTCTTTTTATATATAAGGAAAATACCGATATGCATTATTATTTATGATTTTCCTCCCTTTTAAATAAAACATAGCATGTTACATATATGAGGCGTCTTCAAAAAATTCATGGAAATATTTGTGTTGTCTTTTAATTCAAGTTTTCCATGAACTTTTTGAAGTACCCTGTACAGTCTTATACCTTGCTTTTTCCTCTTAACAATACATTTTAGAGAACTTTTCATACTGGTGTATTAAAAGTTTCCTCCTTACTTATCACTAAATATGTTTTCATTGCTTAGATGTATAATAATTTACTTAGACGGTTTCCAATCTTTTATTCTTATAAACAATACTGCAATGAATAAATCTGAACATACTTCATTTCTCTGTTATGACAGGGCATCTGTAGAATGAATTCCAAGAAGTGAAATTACTAGGACCAAGGATATATGCGTTTTTAATTCTAAAAGCTGTTGCCAAATTGCCTTCTACAAGTGTTTTTATTCATTTACAAACCCACCCAAAAGGTGAGTGCACATGTTTCTCCACAGCCTGCGTAATAGAGCTTATTATCAAGCTTCTGGAATTTACCAAATACATGGGTAAAAAGTGGTACCTCAGGGTAGTTTCAATTTGCATTTCTCCTATGATAAGTAAGTCTTGGCATCTTTCCATATATTAAACAGCCATTATTATTTCCTTTCCTATGAAATATATGTTTACATTTTTCAAATTGTCCCCCGTTTTTTCTTTTAAGAATGATATCTAGGGAATATGAGATTACTAGGACCCAGACACAGACTTTAAGTAGGAGTAAAAATTGATATAAATTTTTTTCAAGGGTCATTTGGCAATATATATCAGAATCCTTAAAATGTGAATATTCTTTGACCCAGAAACTTTGCTTGCAGAAACTCATAATAAAAAAAGAATTATAGATGTAGAAAGATGTGCATGTGTAAGGATGTTCATTAAAGCACTGTCTATCATGTCAAAAAACTAGATTCTGTGCCTGTCTGGGTCCTCTTGGGTCTCACCAATGTTTCTGTCTGCACCTTTCTCCTGCTTTTCTTCAGCCTGGCTTTTCTGATGCTGTCACCATCAATGACTGATCACTGTCTCCTACAGCAGCTTCAGTAGCCAAGGCGATCCACACCAGCTGACAGTTTTACATCAGTGCCCGTGCCGGCAATTAAGTGACTCAGCCTCTCTGAAACCCAATCCCAAATCCCTGGGAGAGGTAATATCATTGTTTCGGGAAGGCTCTGGAGTCAACTTTTGGTCTAGAAAATTACAGTTTCTTGCTTTGATATGACATTTGAAGAAGAGATACTTGTCAAGCAACCCCAAGAATAGAGTCATGCCCTGGCGGTTAGGGCTTTGGAACATCCGAAGCATGCAAGTATTTATTGCTTCCACCTAAGCCCCTGCCAGGGCCCCAGACCTGGTAAGGAGGTTCCAGATCTCAGAAGTGTAAAGAAGAAAAATTTGTGCAACGGTCCATAGAATTCATTATATTATAATTACTATTTCTTCAATTGTTGGCATTTCAAAACCAAAGCATATCAAATGAAACCACAATTCCCATGATTTTATGGTTCAACCTAGGAGCCTCTTCTTGTGAACAGGGAAGAAAACATCTCAGCTATAGTGTACAGAAATGTAGAGAAAGAACATTTCTCTGAAGTTTTGAGAGCATTTTGCACCTGCAAAACCTCCATGCCATTGTGTGTGTGTGTGTGTGTGTGTGTGTGTGTGTGTGTGTGTGTGTGTGTGTGTGTGCATGCAAGGGAAAGGCTTGCATAATTTCTTTGCTGGAGGAAGAAGGGCCTCGTGAGTTGAGGACTTTCCATCAATATCTCCTAAGCCCAGGGGACAGATTTGAGAGCCATTTCAAAGTTAGAAGACTTGAATAATTCACTGTGCTGGGTGAAATAAAAGAGAGAAATCTGCTCTGGAGTTTCCAGCTTGGGAAGTTGGGTGGATTATGGTAACATGGATTGATCCAGAATGCAGAGAAGGATAGAGGCAGAAATTAATATAATTGATTCAAGATTACATTGATCTTGAGATGATACAGGTATATAGGTGCTCTAGGTCTGGAGATCTGAAGTGAGTCTGGCACTAGAATTTCTGCCATGGAGTATTCTAGGTTGGGTTCCCACAAAAAAAGAATCTGAGACACAGACATGGGTGCACGTAGTTTAGCTGGTAGGTGGTGCCAGGAAGCAGAGTGAAGAAGAGGTGAGAATGAGAGAGGTAAAGAAGAAAAACCAGTAAAGGGTGTGTTGTTGAGTTGCTTTTATCAGTGAGCAACTGGAACTCAATCTTCCTGGAGATTCTCTGAGGAACAACGTAGACAGCACCTCAGAACTATCCCTCTAAAGGATGGGATGCTGGAGCTTTTAATCCCCTTACTCACATCCCTAATTGGTTGAAGTTTGCACCTACGGAGTGTTAACTCCTTCATACTGCCTCCACTCAAGCTGAGCCTTCCACAGCTCCAGAAAGAGCCCTGAGGCAGGACAGTGCAGAGACACCCAGAGTGTTCTTTTGCATGAACAGAACTGTTTAGATGGCTGCACTAGAATCCAATGGGCTAAGGAGGTGTGGTGCATTGTATGTACAGGAGTCAGGGGGATTTGGGTCACATTTGACCTCATGGAGTAGGTAAGACTGGTGAATCTAGAAAGAAGAGGCACAAGGACAGAAACTCAGGACACAGAGGAAAGGGCAAAAAGTGATCAGAGAGGGAGGAGGACCAAAATTGTGTCACATCAGCCAGAGGAGACATGATTATTAAGAAGGAGACGTCAACAGCACCAGGTGCTGCAGAGTTCAAGTGCACTGAGATCATCCGTGACCTTCATAGTATGAGTGGAGGCAAAAAGAACCGTGCTGGAACAGGCAGGAGCCATGCTCCATGGGACCCTCAGCCCAGGCCAATCCCTGCTGTCCAGAATTGGCAGTCACTTCAGGATCCAGGCCAGACATCAGGGTGGAATGAGTGGACCATGATACCCCCATGCCACAATGACTAAACAACAAAGGAAAGATACAAAAAATATGAAAAATCAATAAAGTACATCATGACCAAAGGAAAATAATAACTCTCAAACTCTAGATCCTGTAGAACAGGAAGTCCTTGAAATGACTGATGAGAAATTTTGAGCAACAATTCTAGGGAACCTAAATGAGATACAAGAAAACTCAGTTAGACAGCACAATGAAATGAGAAAAAATATACCGGACCTGAAAGAAGAAATGTACAAAGAAATCAATGCCCTGAAAAAGAATGTAGCAGAGCTTGTGGAGCTGAAAGATTCATTCAACAAAATAAAAACAAAACAGAGTGTCTAACCAGCAGGCTAGAACAAGCAGAAGAGAGAATTTCTGACCTTGAAGATGGGCTGTTTGAATTAACACAGGCAGACCAGAAAAAAGAAAAAGAGAATTTTAAAAAATGGAAGAAAGTCTAGGAGAGATAACAGACAACCTTAAGCACTCAAATATTCAAATCATGAGTATTCCAGAAGGGGAGGAAAAAGGAAATGGCATTGAAAACATAGTCAATGAAATAATAGCAGAAAACTTCCCAGACATAGGGAAAGTCACAGATCGTCAGATTCAGGAGGCCCAAAGATCCCCAAATATATTCAATCCAAAAATGTCCTCTCCAAGACATGTTATAGTCAAACTGGTAAAACTCAAAGACAAAGAGAGAATCTTAAAAGCTGTAAGAGAGAAGCAGCAAGTCACCTAAAATGGAGCCCTGATCAGACTAACATCAGACTTTTCATCAGAAACCCTAAAAGCCAGAAAAGAATGGAATGACATATTCAAAATACTAAAGGAAAAAAATTGCCAGCCAAGAATACTTTACCCAGCAAAGCTATCCTTCCAAAATGAAGGACAAATAGTATATTTCTCAGACAAACAAAAACTGTGGGAATTCACTACCACACGACCAGGCTTACAAGAAATTCTCAAGGAAGTATTGGGCTTGATACCTGAAAAACAACCATCATTGCCATGAATGCTCAAGGAAGAGCAAAACCTACAAATAAAACAAAAATGCTAACAATAAAGAGAAAAAATAGTTTATCTACCACCCCAAGAAACCAACAAACACAGAAGACAAACAGAAAATCAGAAAGAAAGGAACAAAAGATACTTAAGACATCTAAACAAAAATCAATAAAATGCTAGGAGTAAATCAACACCTTTCAATAATAATTCTAAATGTAAAAAGATTAAATTCCCCACTCAAAACACACTGACTGATTGGATTAAAAAGATGGACCCAACAATATGTTGCCTTCAAGAGACTCACCTCACCTGTAAAGACACACATAGACTAAGAGTGAAAGGATAGAAAAAGACATGCCATGCAAATAGAAATGAAAACTGAGTTGAAGTAGCTATTCTTATATGAGATAAAATAGACTTTAAACCAAAAACCATAAAAAGAGATAAAGAAGGCCACTATATAATGATAAAAGAATCCATACATTGAGAAGACATAACAATCATAAATATATATGCACCCAATATCGGAGCAGCCAGATTTATAAAGCAAACACTATTAGATATGAAGAATGAGATAGATAGACACTAACACCATAATAGTAGGGGACCTGAACACCCCACTCTCAACATTGGACAGATCATCTAGGCAAAAAATCAACAGAGAAACACAAGATCTAAACAACACTTTAGACCAATTAGACTTGGCAGATATCTACAGAACATTCCATCCAACAACCTCAGAATATTCATTCTTCTCATCAGCACATGGAACATTCTCCAGGATAGATCACATGTTAGGACACAAAGCAAGTCTCAACAAATTTAAAAAAATTGGAATTATTCCATGTATTTTTTCAGATCACAATGGATTAAAATTAAAAATCAATAACAAATGAAACTCTGGAAACTATACAAACAAATGGAAATTAAACAACACTCTACTTAATGACATATGAGTCCAAGAAGAAATTAATCAGGAAATCAAAAAATTTCTTGAAAGTAATGAAAATAATGACACATCATAACAAAACCTGTGGAATGCTGCAAAAACAGTACTTAGGGGGAAATTTATTGCATTATTTGCTTACTTCAGAAGAATGGAAAGATGAGAGGTGGCAAAAGCTTCATAGCTTTTGGAAATGAACAGATGTTTTGGTGATAAGGGAGGTTGAGAAGTTAAGCCACTCTTTCAAGACCTTTGATTTTGAAGGGAGGAAGAGATATGCTGGTAGTTTGAAATGTGGAAGTGGGAGCACTAGTATGCTGGTAAATTTTAACAACAGTTTCTCCAGAAACAAAAAATAAAGCCCCGATTTGTAGCATTTGCTGGTGTCTGTAGTGTACATACTGCTGCCATGGCTGATTTCAAACTACTAAACGTGATGTCAACTATCTTGCTAAGTTCCTGAAATGTTAGCTGTCAGCTCTTGTGAGCTGGTAGGAGTTAGCTCCTGCACACCACCGGGTGGGAGATCCAACAGTGCTGTCACTGTTGTTCTTGTTGTTAACGAGGAAAATTTTAATGGAAGGGACTGAGACAATGGAGGGAGAGAGATGGAAAGTATGGGAGAAAGAGTACAGTGAAATTCTTGGAAGGAAGCTGCACGGGATAAAATAAAAAGCACAATGACTAATTGCCTTGGAATGGAGCAGAGATAGGACTGAAGCCCATGAAGAGTTTGGAGGTAGAAAGAAGAGGCATTGAGGAAGTGAAGGGCATGTGTTGGGCACGGGGCATCCATTTTTAACAGGTGACATCATCTGCTGAGAGTCCAGGCAGAAGTAAGAGTTGCAAGCACATAGAACCTACTGTGGAAAGAAGATACATTTGGGAGGCCACAGACATGAATGAGAGAACCAGCTCCACAGGTCACCCACCGAGCCTGGATTTCCTCAGCAATAAAACTTGGATAAAATGCCTGTTTCTTTTTTTTTTTTTTTTTGTCTTTTTCGTGACCGGTACTCAGCCAGTGAGTGCACCGGCCATACCTATATAGGATCCGAACCCGCGGCGGGAGCGTCTCCGCACTCCCAGCGCCGCACTCTCCCGAGTGCACCATGGGCTCGGCCCTAAAATGCCTGTTTCAAAGGATTGTCATAAGGGTTAAAGAGGTAAGTATGTGATAGTAACTAGCTGAAAATAATAGTAGCTAGCATTTGGTGAGCACTTAACTATATGTCAAGCACAGACTAAGCACTTTCATGATAATCTCATTTGATCCTTACGGTAATCCAATGAGGGAATTCTGTTAGATCCCAATTTAACAGGTGACAAAACAGCCTCAGAGAGGCCAGGTAACTCTTCTAAATTCGTAGAGCTGGTATTTAGTAGAGCCAGAAATTGAAATTGAACAGTTTGGCACCTACTTGAATATTAATTGCTGCACAAAACTACCTCCCACGATGTCTGGCACATGGAAGCCAAGTGACATGACAATTTTGTCCCTCCATGAGAAGGGAGAGCAGGGTTTGGAAGAGCTAACAAGACGCTCACAGAAGGTGTTCAATAAGAGATGAATAAAAGAATCACTTCATAGTATTCACAGGTGAGATCAGAAATCATAAAATTAGTCCTGGTGCCAATCAGTACAGTCTAGAAAAGTTTGACCAGTTGAATGAGATGCTAACTTCTTTCCTGTGATTTGGTTTTGACTAAGGTGGCTGGAGGGATAGGAGGGAACTGGGACTCTGGGGTGGGGAGGGCAGGGGAGACACAGAGAGGCAGGGCTGGAAACTTTCACCTTCCTTCACTAGATTGGGCCTTACCTATGTGTTTGCTAGAAGGACAAGTTGAAGTTACACGGAAATCAAGCAGGTGCAGAGATTTTAATAAGAATCATGATCAAACCTACCCTTGCACCCAAGTCATCATTACCAAGATATGGTCTTGGTGCCTTTCCTTCTTATTCAGTTTGGGATGGAAAAAGAAAGGCAATTCTTAAGTGCTCTGGAAACTCGAAGCCAGAAAACTGACCCTCAATGACTGTCACCTAGCACCACAAAGATAACAGTGATGACTGAGTTCTGGACACCTGGTGCTGCTTATCTCCTAAGGCAACATGAACCTTGGTAACATGACCTGATTGTTTGGCTCTTCTAGGCAGTTTCTTATAAGACTTGAAAGAAGAGAGATCCAGAGCTTAGACAAATGGCCTAGACTTTGTGTTTCCTTGAGAAGCAATCTGCTTCCCACAGAGGCAGAAAGGGGACTCAGAAAGCCATCTGATATTCTCTGCAGCTGCAGATGGTACAGAGTGTGTAATTTTATTTACTTGCTCAGGCATCTAGTTAACTGAGGCCAGTGTTCCACCTAAGAGCAGCTGTCAGAAAAAGTGTCAGTAGGTTGCAGCTTTGCCTTCTGAGGACAAAACTCTTCCCTGACCCATCTTTCGGGGGGAGCCTCCGGCTGAAGGATGTTGAGTGGAGGGGGTCACTTCTCATCCCCTGTAACAAAGAGGTTGCAGGCAGGCCCAGCAGTTGTGAGTATGACAAACTGTCTCATATTTTTTAATGAAAAAATGATACTTCATCTTTCTAATGACAGAGAACTTGGAGGTGGCTTACAGTAATATATGCCTTTTTTAATACATGGTTCATCATCTCAGGGCAATGGCGGTATGAAGGATGGAGCAGCAGACAAAAGGTTAATAGAGCATTGGGCCTGTATTAATTGAAAAAATGACTGAGGGACCCCACGGCAGACTGAGTGGTAATAGTATTCCAGCCTGTAAGTACCAAGGTGGAGACTTACGATTCATTCGGGGGTAGAGGAAAACCCTGTCCCTGAGCCTCAATATGAATGGAAGTCTATTCCCAAGGAGGCTAATGAGCAATAACATAGTATTTTTCAAAAAAAAGATATATGTATTTTAAAAATACACCTGTCTCTTTTTTGTTGTTCTTAACTCCTATTAACTTCTAAGAAATGGACACATCATGTGTTGACCCAATTTTTATCAATTATTTTTTTGTCAACATGTCAGACCCAAATTTAGTCAGATTTTTAGTTTTACCAGCCCTTATTCTGGGCAAAGTTTTATTTATTTTTTCACTTGAGCAATCAAAAAACATTTTTTTTTAACTTCAAAGAGCACTCTCTGAAAGGATCCAAAGTGAGGCAGAAAATGAATCATTTTTGATCAGCTGAAGATGTAAAGATGAGATAAGAGCTGAAGAAGTGCTTTGAGGTGTAAATATGTGAATATGAACTTCTCCTGCAGCTTGGTTGTCATGGAACTGCATCCGTTCCCATCAGGGTCTTCAGTATCTCCTGGGAGACCCAGAATCTGTATCCATTTGAGGCAAGTGGTACTGGGGCTGAGCCCGTGAGTGGGTGTGCATGTGAACGGCTCAGCCAGAAGTAGGCGCAGGCTGCCACTCAACCCGAGGCCTCTTTGCGTGGCCCCAGCACTTCCCAACCCAACAGGATGGGCCTATTTGGAGGAGGACTTGGTGAACTGGCCAGGCAATGGAGGGGTCAGCAGTGGAGCTGATGGGACACAAAGAGGCTGTCACAAAGCCATCCCCAGCTCACGATGGGGCAGTCCCCTCAGCCCACCATGCTTCTATGCCACCACTGGCTGACCTCTTGTAACCCTTTACACAGACAAGGAGAAATGGAGTGATTAAATGGACACGGTGAACATCAGGCATCTCTGCCTGTACACAAGGCCCAGGACAAGGCATTACCGCAGAGGATGTGAGGGTGAGCAGACAGTGGTCCTCCCAGCAAAGAGCTTACAATGTAGCAACTACTGACACAATCACTGGGAGGCTTCTGAGACTTTCCAAGCCCCAAAGAAGCTATTTTCCAGCCTGAGTTACCAGAACATGTGCTGTCAGCAATTCTTTGCACACAGACAGAAAGCCTTCTAAGGGACACTACTGCGCCTTAGAAGCCAAGTGAGAATTTATTTACACTCCTGATAGCTCAAAACTTGTCTTCTGACTACTAGCCTAGAAAGGCAACTTTGTCAAAGGGTTTTTCTGGTTCTGGAATGGACATGAGGCATCTAGTAATGATTATTGCATAAGCATGACCTTGCAGCCACCTCCTTTGCAATGTCCCAGCAGGTCTCATAGGATGCACAGCAGCTCTGTTGTTATTCCACCTTTAGTTCATGGAAATGCCATGATTTTCAAAGGCAAAGTAAAAAATAAATAAATAAAGTTTGCCTTTCTGCTTTAAAACAATTATGGAGTTTTGATACTCCAGTCCTAGACTGAGTATCTCCAAAAGATAAACTGGTGTAAAGAAGGGCATTTGGGCTCTCTGAAAAGCTAAAACTTCACATTTTGTTCACTTAAGCCCCCCACTGTCCAGAACAGACACGAATCGGGAGTAGAAGGTTTGACAGCACCTGCATGAACATTTTTGGGCCGATTGATGAGGATTTAATTGGCGCTCATTTCAAATGCACAAGCTAGAAAACTTGTCCCTGGAGAACCTACAGCAGCATCGTCACTCCCCACCGCTGAGAGATGACGGCCCCCAGCTCATTGTCGGTTGCTCTGGGGATCTCCGAGAAATGATATGTACATGGACCCAACAGCAAACATAAAAATAATAAATGAAACTAATAATGCAAAAAGCGTTTGGGAAATAAGGAGCCCCTTCTGACATGAGCACTGCTGGAAGCATCAGGGGAAGAAAGCTGGAATACTAAATGAAAGATGTAAATTGTAGAAATTGGAGCCATAAATTTTCCTTTGGAAGAAGGGGGGAGTCAACAGTTCTGTTCAGAGAGATCTGAGCTCACAGGAGCTGGTTTTCCATCCACATTCAATCCAAGGAGGGCAGCCCCCACCTTATCTCCTCAAAGAGAAAGCAGGGGCTCAGGAGCAGGGAGGCGTGGGGACGGAGAGGGGCACGGGTCGGCAGGACCCGCAATCTGACGTCCTTGTTAAATCAAATGTGCTGTTTCTATGGGGGCTGCAGGGGCCCAACGGCAATGCAGGGCCAGCAGCTCCTTGTTGAACCTCTCCTTTCTCAGCCACAGCCCCTCTCCCCTGAGATGGCTTACCAGGGAAATAATGCCACAGTGGTCAAGTGAGAAATCTTGACAAGGATGAACAGAAAAACCTAATGAAGCAAACCTGTTTGAATTTGATCAAAAGGTATTTCCAGGTGAGCTCAGGGCCACAGGATGGAAACATGAAAATGTTTGGGCTGCTTTGCTCTGAAAAGAGAAGGAAAGAAAGGAGGGGTTGGAGGAACCATTTTTGTAAAGAGGAGAGTGTTGTTGCTAAGTATTTGTCTCTGTTGATGGTTTTCTGATCTTAGTCCAGGTGATGACTTAATTTCATGTGGTTGTTCATTTTCAACTCAAAGCTCATTGGGAATACTCAGACATTCTCTGGGCTGCAGCAACCCAGAGAAGCCAGCCTGGGTTCGTCTGTCCCTCCTCTTCTTGCCACCCCCATTCATTCTCCTATCAGCAGATGGAAAATGGAGGCCTCTGAGCTGTGAGGTCAACAGCAGAGGCCCATGGCTCTTTGCCCAGCCTGGTCCCTCAGAACTGCTCCCTGCCTCCATCCCAGGTGCAAAGGATGAGAGCGATTGGGGTTGACAGCACTTCCCTGGCATATTATGCCTCCCACCCCCAAAGTGAGCATTAAATGGCATGTAAAGGACAGACCTGGGGGCCAGTCCTTTGGCTCACCAGCTCAGCACACGGCCTTCACTTATTAATTTATTACCCACTCATTCAGTAAATCTTTACCGAACACCAAGCATGTGCTAGGCACTGGCTCTACAGTAGTGACACAGACATGGCCAATGGCCTCGTGGGGCTTTGTGCAATAAACACCCAACACTGAGCACCTGAAGTAGGTGGAAGAAGAGAAGATTCCTGCTCTCCAAAGGTCTCCGTCCACTTGAGGAGATTATGCCAAGCTCTTCAAGTACAGAAAAATTCCAAGACAGTGCATCCTTATTTTGCAGATGTCTTAGTCTGTTTTCTGCTGCTGCTATAACAGAATACCACAGACTGGGTAATTTAGAATGAAAAAAGATTTGCCTCATGATGCTGGGAAGTTCAAGATTGAGGGCTGCATCTGCTGAGGCCTTCTTGCTGCATCATCCCATGGTGAATAGTGGAAGCCAGCATGTAAGACAGAGAGGGATGGGGGCCAAGTTTCACCTTTGTGTCAGGAGTCCACTCCCCCCATCACTAACCCCCTCCAGCGATAATGGCACTAATCTATTCATGAGGGTGAAGCTCTCACAGCAAAAGCATCTCTTAAAGGTCCCACCCGTCAACACAGCCACATGGCAATCAAATTTCAATATGAGTTTTGGAGGGGACATTCAATCCAGAGCAACAGAGGAGAGAAGTCTGGTTTACCATGGTGAGTGGGGGAGCTGGGGTTGGAAGCTCAGTCTTCCAGCTCTAAGTCTGCAGCTCCGCATGGCTGCAGCATGTGAGAAAGCACAGTTTGAAATGCTTTCTTCAGGGGACACTGGTCCCTGCAGTGATTCCGCCCTGGTCTGCCCCTCCCCTCCAGGCCCTCACAACCACAGCACAGCCCAAAGAATCCTCACTAACAAGCAGGCAGTGTCCCTGTAAGTGCCATGGTCCCCACCTCAGTGTAAAGCAGCTGCCTTCGTTTTCTACAGCTGCTGTAACAAGGCACCACAAACGGGGTGGCTTAACACAAGAGAAATTTATTTTCTCCCAGTTCTGGAGGCTACAAGTCCAAAATCGAGATGCCAGCAGGGCCGTGTTCCCTCTGAGACTCTGGGTAGACTCCTTCCTTGAGTCTTCCCAGTTTCTGGTGGTGGCTGACGATCCTCAGCATTCCTTGGCTGGCAGCTGTGTCACTCCAATCTCTGCCTCCGTCATCACATGGTCTTCTCCCTGCGTGTGTCAATCTCTGTGTCTAAATTCCCCCTTCTTATAAGGACACCAGGTCTATTGGATTAAGGGCCCATCCTACTCCAGTATGATCTCATCTTAACTATATCTACAATGACCTTATTTCCAAATAAGTCACATTCCGAGGTACTTGGAGTTAGAACCTCAACATATCTTTTGTGGGGACACAATTCAATCCATAACACCAGGCCACCAATAAGAGTCTCTTGAGGAAGCTTCCAGAACTGTTGTTCTGTAAGGGAGAAGAGAAACAGCCTTTATATCTCCCCTCCTGCACCATGACCACTGTGTAGCAGAAGGCACCTCCAATCAATACTTATTGAACAATTCTTTCCAATCTCCTAATATCCTCACCTCAATCATCAGTGTACCTGTTTTTAAAACCACAGAGGCAGCTAAGTCTCTCGAAAGTGCAGCTTAATTTAATAAAGTCCCCTCATTTTCTCCTCCAATATTTATTATTAATAATTATTGTACATTTGCTCTTTGAAAGACACCATGCTAAGTACTGTGGGGCCTACAGAATCTTTTTAAAAAGGTGTTTACCTGAAGTAATAATGGTGGTAAAGATAAAATAAGAAAACAATTGACCTTTGGCATGCCAAGAGTTTTAACACCTGCTTTCTCTTCTTTGGGAAGTAAGCTGAAATTTCCATGAGGTATGTATTCGAATCATGCACCATGACTTCACGGATACGAGTGCAAAGCAGAGGTTGTTTAGCCAGTGAGTAAGCTTAGCCTCCCACGTGTGTGTTTCTCTTCTTGTTAGTGTCTATGCCTGCATGGTCCAAAATCGGGGTCACTAGCCACATGTGTCTATTTACATTGAATATTAAGTAAGTTAAAATTAAAGTTTCAAATTCAGTTCTTCAGTCACAGTAGCCACATTTCACTTGTTCAATAACATATGCAACTACCCTGTTGGACAGCACAGATGTAGATCCACCACTGCAGAAAGTTCTACAAGACACGCTAGTTAGTGCAGTAACTGGAGTGAAGGGGTATAAACATTGTTGTTTTGTAAATACAACAAGGTTCCCATAAGAAAGTAAGTGCTTGGACAAGGGAGGAGAGTGAAAAAGAAGCCAAGATAGTTGTTGGATGGAACATCAAATCTGCACGAAGTAATTATCCATAGTGATGAATGGAAATTATGATTTGGCACCTGCAAAGGTTCTGAGCACCTCCCCTGTGAATGTCATGTGTTCATTGTGTAGCCATTGTGCTGTTCAGGAGGTGGCCACTAGAGAGGGCACCTCCAGCTGTGGTTGCATGCCCAGCCTGGAGGCACCTTCTGGCTGAAGGATCAGGGAAATCTTGGAGACCCAGTATCTGAGATGGCCCTGGAAGGTGAGGTGGGGTTCAGGCCTGCAGAGGTGAGGGCAGGGCATTGCAAGCTGAGGGAGTGGTGTGCTCCCCAGATGCAAAACAGCAAGGGAGAGTGGCTTGCCCCTCATTGGGTTTCCAGAAACTATAGTGGGTGCACATGTCTTTAAAGACTCACAATGCAAATGATTTCTACTGGTATATAATAAGGCATGTAAGACCTACAAATTGTTGGTAAATGAGGTAAATATCCTCGGTGGGATCCATTCCTCAACAGCCCAGTTTTTAAGTACTGTTAACTGCCTTCGGTTCTACTAGTTCTTGCTCAAAGGCTGTAGGAGTTAGAAAGCAGGAGTCACTGCTTCTCCAGTCCTGGTTTCCCTCAGCCAGGCTAAGAAACTAATTCTAACATTTATCAAAGCAACCGCTTACTATGCATTTTACCATACACTGTACTAAACCTGTGTTGGGGGACCCCGTGGCATTTCCTTGATTACTACCCACCCCCTTTTGAAGCCCAAGTCCTTCCTGATGATTTCTGTGACCTCCTACAGGCTCCCCCTCCCTCATTGTCCCCTGTTGTCTTGGGTCCTGGGCCACCTGCCTCCAAGGCTCCTACTCCTTCACCAGTGTCTGTGAGGCATCCAGCCTCACCAAGTGTTTCTTGAATGTTTCAGATTCTCTGGAAGATTTGGGGGAGAAGTCACTCGGAAGGGTGCTCTGGACCCTTTATCTGCCCATTTATCTGCCATTCCCCATTTATCTGCCCTTTTGTTCTCCCATCTCTACTTACTCCAGACTCAATTCCCCTCCCTCTCCTCTGCGGTGTAGCTTCTGAAGTCTGGACATGGTCGACATCCAGGCTCTGGGAGCTCCAACTCAGGTGAGCTAAACAGGACATTCTTTCCACATCAGAGCTCTCTATCTTACTAGCCCTGAAGAAAAGAGGATGTTCTCCACCTTGATTCATATTCAGTACCTCACACAAGCTTCTTTCCAGTCCTCATTTTGCAAAGGAGGAAACTGAGGCTCAGAGAGGTCAACTGATGCAATTCAGGTCATGTATCAGGAAAGCAATGGGACCAGTTTATAAACACAGGTTTGGCAAGTTCCAAATCCCTTAGCCTGACTCTCTCCCACTGCCTGAATTGATTCGGTACCTTCTCCCCAGGCTGCCTCAAGGGGAATGGGAACAAATCAATCAAAATACAGTGGGGTTTATGAAAGCTCTTTCCAAGCCCTTTAAAACAACTGGGAAAAGAAGACCCTCTGGAAGACAAGAGAGATGCCACCTGGCAAGACTTCTAACAAGTCTGTAGGTGCTGCTGTGCACATCTGGATGATACATCTGTGGGCCAGGAATGAGGGATTTATTCCATCCGTGAATCCAAGAATAACTATTGTTATTATTTAGCATTGATTAATTGTTCCTTCGGCCCCTCTAGGCTTCTCCACACAGTTCTTAGAAAATCATTAAGCTTCAGGAATGGCCAGAGCCTCACATTCCGGATAAAGCAGCCGTACTGTGAACCCTTCAAGGATAAGCCGGATCTCAAATGGCCCAGCAAAGGGACCATACAAAAGAGACAGTCCAGCTCACAGCAGGCTGCTCCCACGGGCCCCTCACCCATGTCCTGGCCTCGCAGCCACTCCCGGGAGGTCACCGCAGGGACCCAAGCAGGGGAACAGAAATCACAGACCTCCACTTCCTTACAGAGAAAACCAAGCAGGCTCCAACCATCTTCCATGTTGAGGACATTGGGAAATGTGTAAATATTGCGAAATTACTAATGAGAAGGGATAACCCTTCAGGGGTAATTACAGCAGCCAACGCCTCAGACACATCGGTGTGGGCCTGGTTAAATGTAACATTGTAAAGGGAGCCGAGCAGTGAATTTCCATCCTGACATCCAATAACGCTCTCGACCCTTTGGATATTGTCCTCCCGAGAGGTCAAAGATATGAATAAATTATGGTTCTGACAACCTTGACACAGAATGGAGGTGGGGTGAAAAGCTCTCAGGGAAAAAAATCTGACATTACTTTAGTGATCACAGAGAATAAAGGAAAATCCATATCCTAATTTTGCTAAATTTAGGCTTGACGGGAAGAACAGAGAATAACCTTTGATGTTATGTTTATTCAGAAGGCCAGGGACTCTCGGAGCTCAAAGCCAAGATACATAGTCCGTCATTCAATGTGAGGCGAGGAGTTACTGGCTTCTGCTGACAATTTTTATTGATTAAGAATTATCAGCCCAGGGACAATGCCATCCAAAGGAGTTGGCTGCGCAACAATATTGTTAAATAGTCAGTGGTGGTGCTTCCAGTTAGGTAAAATGTATGTCCAGAGTGTGGGGCCATCCGTCATGTGCGAGGAGCCTCATTTACAGAGACAACAGAGCCAAGGCAATCAGCCTGAAATCTGCTAAGCTGGGAATTTATAACAGCTCGGCAGAGGAAGGTTGTCTCTTGTTTTAGGTTCTGTCAGTGGAAGGGGGAGGAGCCGACATCAAGGCCTGGAAGGAGAGGAGTGAATTACGCAGGTGGCCTTGGGGAGGCCGTCTTTCGGATGAAGGGTAGGGGTCAATGTAGAGAGACCATCCATCCATCCATCCCAGCCTGGAGCCTCTCAGCCTCAAGTTCAGAGACCCAGCATTAGGGACATAAAACCTACCAGATTTGTCATTTAAGCAGCTGGGAAAATGTCCAGGCAGGAGCTCTACATCACTCAAAAAGGCTGAATTGATAGCAAGAGAGGGACAAGCAGACACCCTTGTCCTTGGACATCATGACCTTGATTCGACTGTGTCAATGGCAGCACGGTAACCTGCTCAGCGGCCAAGGCAGGCTCCCTACTCTCCTGACCTGAGTCCTGCAAGGTCCACACACCACAGACACAGACCCAGAACACCATGACCCAGCTCTTGGCTGTGTGCAGCACTGTTGGCGTTTAGTCTCCCAAAGCAATGAGCAGCTCTGACTTTGCACCATGGCACTCCGTACACCCTTTCCCACTTTTCCTGGGTGCTCAACTCTGTTCCTTCCATCATTCCTCTCCCACAAATTACTTCTGGATACTTCCAGGCAGCAGAGGGCAATGGTTAAGCATCCAGGCTGTGGAGTTCCACTGCCTAGGTCATAACTCGGCCTCCCTTCTGCCTGGGTGTAGTGGACACTGTGGGGTGCCCTTGGACATCCCCTCAGGATCAAGCCACTCTGTTCCCCAGCTGCAGGGAATGCCATGCCAACCACACTGCAGCCCATGGCAAAAGGAAACATCAGTACTACTGCTCCTGTTTTACTTAAAAATTTGGGAAATGTTTGTTTGTGGGGGGTTGCATTAATTTTAATATTTTAATAATTTTGGATCAAAATATTACTTATCTTGATTGCTGAGGCTTGGCAGCCCCTGAAATTTATTTTGCACCTGAGTGAGTGCCTTACTTCTCCTATCCTGGTCTCAGCCCTGGCAGGGAGTGTTGGCTGCTGCTGACGCACAGCTGAGCACCTCTCCAGGAATAACCCCGGACCAGAGGAAGCTTCTTTACCCCAGCTTATGCCCCTCGGATGTGAGGGGCTGCCCACATCCAGTGACTGGTCAATGAGGAGGTTCAATGACCCAGCCCCAGCACTCCACTGCAACAACCCTAAAGGGCCATCCCAGCCCTAGAGCTCCCCATGGGCTTGTGTGTGTTGGTTTCATTGCCTGCCACAACAAAGTACCACAAACTGGGTGATTCAGAACAACATGCATTTATTGTCTCACAGTTCTGAGGCCCAGAAGTTGGAAATCAAGGTGTGAGTAGAGCCATCCTCCCTCTGCAGGCTCTAGGAAAGGGTGTGTTCCAGGCCTCTCTCCTTGCTCCTGGTAGTTCTTTGACTTGAGGCAGCATCAGTCCTATCTTCACAAGGTGTTCTTTTTATAAGGGCACCACTCATACTGGAGTAGGGGCTCATCCTACTCCCGAATCACCTCATCTAAACTAATTACCTCTGCAACAACCCTGTTTCTAAATAAGGTCACATTGAGAGGTTCTGGAGGTTAGGACTTTGACATAAGTTTGAGGGGACACAATTCAGCCCATGACGTCAGCTGAACTGCACCACAGCCAACCTCTCCCTCTGCCCAGCCCTGTCCCGCCTTTCCTCACTCCCTTACAGGTGTGAACCCCAGGGTAGCTTGCCAATTACTTTCAGTTATTTAAAAAGACCCACCTACTCCAAAGTTAATCCAGCTTGAAACTTCAACCTCATGTCCAATTTAACACTCACATGACCTCCTCCACCCAGTATTTTGGACTTGGACAGGAGGGATCACGGTTTCTTATTCTTCCCCTTACTTCAGCCCTTACCCTGCCTTTTTCTTCTTTTGCCCTTGATCTTTGACCCTGTCCTCCCTCAGGCATCAGGGTGGGGAGAAGCAGCTCTCACCTTCCTGAAGCTGCCGAGGTCTTCTCTTTACTAACAATGACCTGCCATGCATAGCCCTTTGTGACAGGCCTCTTGGGCACACGTGGGAGTTGTCGAGGGAGTTTTGGGTAAGGGAAGTGGGTTCCTGGCCTGGGCACCCACCCCAGCCAGCTCTTGCCTCTGGGTGGGTATCAACCCAGCTACCTCCCATCATCTCTGCTTGGCCCCCAGGGAGCTTCCCACCGCCTTGCTCCCCAAACCGCGGGAGTGCAGGGCACAGCGTCAACTCCTCTCTCTGCCCACCTGCATCTCTCCTCGAGACTCTTCTCCCCTCCTGAGTGACACCCAGGGAGGAGATCAGCGGGTCTGCAGCATGAGCATGAGCAATCAGAAAACGAGATGTCAGGCCCCCTTCCAGCAGCCATGCCCAATCTCCACGAGGGCTTCTTTAAAAGCCCCAAGGGAATCGCAGCAGTCTCCACTGAACCAACAAACCTCAAATTCTTGCTGGTTCCTTTCCCTCCCCTGCCTTTCGTACCCAGTTGATTCCTCGTGTTGCCTGGGCTGGAGCGGGATTGGGGGAGAGGTGAGGAGAGTCTCTGGGGTGAGGAGGGGCATCTCTTGGTGGACCGCAGAGGCACCTGACAGCCAACTGTGCACATCTCTCTTCAGGACCTCTGTCTTCACCTGTGTTGCAGGCCTAGTTGCTGATCCCAATGTTACAGAAAAGGACCACTCAACATTCCATTCTAGGATTCTCCAAGGGATCTGAGTCCTGTGGCCCAGGAGACAGTCTCTAAGGTAGTGTGTCAACAGCCAGAGTCTCTCTCCATGAGGACAGGCTGCCGTTGTTGTCACTGTTGCCCTGACCTCAACAGGAAAGTGGTCTGTACTTTACTCATCCAGGGAGATGCATCACCCCTGTCATTTCAGCATGGCTTCCAGTAGCACACCTGGCTAATGACTCTCAAGAGCACTGAGTCTGCACAAGCTCAGTTTTCTGCAGACTCCATGCACTTTCTGAGTCTAAAGTGGCTGCTTTAAAGTTAGCACTTCCTAACCTGATCAGGGATTGGTGACTGCCAGGCTGGTACCAGAGGCATCCCACCTCCTGCACCCACCCAGGAACTCACATTGGCTTGTTGTCTAGGACCATCTTCAGTGCAAAACCCCAACGCAGGCACCATCCCCAGCTTTGCCTCACTGAGGCCATCATAATAAGAGTCACTTCAGGAAACATCATTTATTGAGCCCTCGCTGTGTGCCAAGAACTTTGTATGCACTATCTCATTTTGTTCTCATAAAAAACTGAAGAAGGAGGTATTATGATTTTTCTCATCTCACAGACGGGGAAACTGAGTCTGGACAAAGTTAAATCACTCGCCGCGAGTCATACATCCAACAGCGGTGGCGTCTGGATTTGAATTCGGTTCTCTCCGACATTAAAGTCAATGCTTCGTCCTTCTGCTTCCCTGGGGCTTTGTGCAGGTGCGCCGTCTCCCAGAAGGAGGAAGAGGAGCGTGGCAGTGCTGCAGCCCTCAGCTCCCCCAGCTTCAGCACCTGCCCTTGCAGAAGTGCAGTGACGCTGGGACGTCCTGAAGGACGTTCTCAGTGGGTGGTGTTTCCCTGGGCCCAGGGTCCTCAGTCAGATACTCTTGGATCTCCTCTCCTTTTCCAGTCTTCAAACAGTGAGAAATCAATGCCCCACGGATTCTGTTTCCTTTGAATTCCAAGCACATAGGTAGACAAGGAATTGGTATTGCAGGGTGAGCACTGAGGACTCCGGCAGCTGGTCCATGTGAGAGGGCCGAGCAGATGATGCCCCTTGGAATGAAGGGCTGCTCTGTCACACACGTAAATCTGCAGGCACTGCTTGGACGCTCACACCTAGTAACTCCCACATTTTTTGAACATGACAAGTGGAAATAAGGAAAATTAGAGACTGGATTAATATTTTATCTCATTTATTCCTTAGGAAAAAACCTGTGTGAAGATCAAGAAGATGAATTTGACCTTGAAATTAGCATGCAGATCCTTCTCATCTGATAGATCCCAAAGTGTCCCAACCTCTACTCCCTGGCGTAATTCTTCTTGTTGCTTGTTCTAGGTTTGGTACAGTTGTGGTACCTTCTCCCCTGCCTCAACTTCAAGTTAAGCTCTTTGTTGAGTGGCTTTCTCTCCTTGGCATCTGTTCAAACATTAGCCCAAGGTTAGAAACTTTGGGTTTCATAGGAACTCACTCTTTCTGTGGAGAAAATATTGTTCCTGGAGCCCTTTGCAAATGGTGCTCTCTGTCTGTGTTGCCTTTTCAGGAAATTTTAAAACCCAAGAGAGAAGGAGGAATTCGGGAGCCAATCCCAGGTTGGGCCTCCAGATGGCTAGTTCTCTCTGGGAACAAAGTGAGTTTGAATAAAGAACAAATATTATCCCTTCTAGGAGAAAAACAGATTCCTCCAATTCCCACCCCACCTTCTCCCCAGATTCCAGGAGCTTAGTCCTAGAGCTTGGGGTGGGATGGGACACTTAATCTCCCCTTGACCCAGTGGCAAATTACGAACAATAACCATGGAGTTTGGAGTCAGTTAGGCCGGGACTCAATGACTACAGTCCAGCTCTGTCATGTACTAACTGTGAGCTTGAGGAAGGAACTTGGTCCCTCTGTTCCTATGGTCGGGACAATGCAGGGGCATTTGCAATTTTATCAGCATTGGATTCTAAAGTCAATGTCTAAGGAAGGAATCCCTATGGGTTGGAGCTACCCTTGAAACTCCCTTAAACCAGTCACAGTTCAGTAATAGAATCTCCCTTCTCACTGGAGATCAACACAGCATCTCTTACTACACAGATCGGGTTTCTTCAGCTCATCAAGAGGGGATATGGTTGCTTTGTCTTTGTGACAAATATCCTTCTTAAAATATTTTAATCAAATTCTACACAGTGAGATGCTCACCTTTTTGAAGGCACGTGGGAACTGAACCTAAGTGGGGAGAAAAGAAAGTTTGTCTCCTGTCTCACCCTTTCTCTCTGCAGGCATCTTCCAGTGGAAAGACAGTGGAATAGCCTTCACTGCATGTGTCTCTCTCTTTACTGAGTGTATGCACTTAGTTATGGGTTGAATTGTGTCCTCCCAAAAAATATATCTCAAAGTTGTAACCTCTATTACCTCAGAATATGACATTATTTGGAGATAGGGCCTTTACAGAGGTAATCAGCTTTAAATGAAGTCATTAGGGTGGGCCCTAATCCAATACGACCAATGTCATTATAAAAAGGGGAAATCTGGACACAGAGACGTACAAAGGGAAGGTGATATGGAGACACAGGGGAAAGAGGGCCATCTACAAGCCAAGGATTGCCCAAGGCTACCAAGCTGGGAGAGAGGCATAGCACACATTCCCCCTCACGGCCCTCAGAATGAACCAAGCTTGCAAAACCTTGATTTCAGACTGCCAGCCCCCAGAACCACAAGATAATACATTTCTGATTAAGCCACCCAGTTTGTGGTACTTTGTTATGGCAGCCCCCAGGAAGCTAATACACTGCTGTATTTGCAAAAGTCAAATGTGCTTTTGATGAGAACCCCCTGAAATACCTACTTTGTAGGAAGTTTGTGAGGATCCAATGAGCTAATATATATGCAGTTCTTAGTTCTGAACCTAGGACATATGAAATATAGAGTCTGAGCTCTCTATTATTACCCCCTTTAATTCAGGTAAAGAGCACTGGCCAAGGAGCCGTGAGTCCTTTGGTGTTGGTGATCAGAAGTGAGTAAGTGAGGGACATCTCCGAGCTCAGTTTCCTCCTGGGCAAAATGGAAGTTTGGACATGTGCATCTCCTTCCAGCACCAACACTCTGGAGCTCCATAACACAAGCCACAGGACATCAAGCAAGATGCTGTGTTCAACTTCAGGGTCTGCTTGACCATGAATGGGGCACCAGGGCAATCACACTGTAAATATTTCAAGGTCATTCTTGTCCAGAAATTGCTGGCCAGAAGCTGACATACATTGACCTCCTTGGGCTTGTTGTACAGAAATGAAAAATTCAAAAGGACAAAATTCTGTGTCTTGAGATTGAAGCCTGTAATACCTCTCCCTTTCCCATCTGTTAACTGCTATTGCTTCGCTTCTCTGGTTTGTGATGTTTGTAGAGAAAAGTTGCTTTTTCTACTGATTTGCATTTTTTTTTCCAGACAGAAAATATGGATTCCACTGTATTCTAAAAAGTCTTCAGCTGGGTGAGGCCAAAGCATTGGAATCCCTTCACCTAAGACAGTCCTTACCCCATTTCCCCCAATCATCACCATGTTCTATTTCCTAATAAATACAGTTGTTCCCATCAATCTAAGAACCTAAACAGAGCCAGCTTCCTCATCAGCTGGGCTCAGGGCAAGATGAAAATGCTGTGCCCTGGCCATGGGCAGGGAGGTCAATCTCCCCTTCCCATAGGCCTTGGCTCCCCAACCCCCCACAGACAAGCTACCCCCAAAGGGTCACAATTTCTGCACCTGCATGAGCTCAGCATCTGAACTGAGGACAAAAGAGAGGCCCCAGCTGAGCCATCTGCCAAATACAACCATGGCCTTGCTAGCCAGGATGGGATAGCAGCCACCAACTTCAGATGCTGATGGGCACACAACTGACATTTGTCCTCTCTGTGCCCATACTGGGGCCCTGCCAGAGGCAATAGCAGGACACAGCCCTCCCTGTCAACACCCAGGGGGAGAGTGGCAGTGGTTGACAGGGGGACAGGGAGAAGGAGAGGGAGGCTGGGCAGGGCTTGAGATGCAAGGCGACTGAGAAGTGGGCAGCTGACAACCTGTCCAGAGGAGGCAGGGAGGCCATGAGAGGTGGCACTGTGCTGGCCCAAGGCTCCAAGTCCCCAGCACATGTGCCATTGTCCCATTGGTCTTCACTTACAAAACACAGACCCAAAGACCAAACAACTAAGGAATTTAAGACTCAGCAACCACAGATCATCAAACCCCACATACGAGGCCTTTCTGGGCTGGCCTGTGGGACACATGGCTGAATGCCCCAACATACCCATTGTTCAAAACAAAGGCGATTGAGCTCATTGCTTGATAGCTACAGAGCCTGGCAGAGAGGCGAAGGCCTGAGCTTTGGACGGGGCCAGGCATCAGTTCAAACTCTGGTTCTCCCCCTTTTTCCTGGGTGATCTGAAGATGGAAACCAATTGCACAGCACAGAGGCTGCACTAGTGAGGGCTCAGTAAGTGGTAGCTGTCCCTGGTGGAGTGATGGGGTCCTACAACAGTGCTTCAGAAGCTGAGTCCAGTCCTACAAGGTGCTCCTGTGAGTCTGGTAGGAATCCAGGAAACGGAGAGAAGAGGATATAGTCACACAGAAAAGACTGCGCAGAGACCAGCTTATAAGGGCCTGGGAGAAAGTAAGAGAACATCATCCTTCTATTTAGCGAGCAGTGAAGTCACAAAGCTGTGACTGGTTGCCTTGGACTGAGTGTCCCTCCAAAACTTGACCCCCACCGTGACAATGTTAAGAGGGTAGGAAATTCTATTATGGTAATTGAAGAGGTGATTAGATTGTAGGACCATGCCATAGTGAATGGATTAAAAACAGTGGGCATGGGCGTGGTTCTGAGGGCTTTATCAGGAGTGTGAATAAGGAAATTAGTCTCTCTTTCTCTGCCCCATAATTTTCTGCCATGTGAGACCCCTGGGTCACTGTTGCCACCACCAAGACCTTCACCAGCTGTGTTCCCTGGACTTTGGATTTCCCAGCCTCTGAAACTGTAAGCGATAAATTTTGTTTTCTTTATAAATCACCCAGTTCTGTATACACAGGTCAAAAAAGACACTCATGGTAGTCTCTAAAAATGAAAAAATAGACATCCAGTGGGGGGTGGGGGTGAGGGGTAGGGACAATGACAAGAAATAATCAGTCATTTGGGGAAAATTAAGCTTGTTGTCTGTGAATTTAAATATCCTTTTGAATATAGCCAAAATGCTTTGGAATCCAGTGCTTGAAAGTAATTATGGTGATGGATTTTGCATTTTGTCACACAATGCAATTAAGGGGTAGGATTCGGCCAGATTCTTAGGTCTATTAAGAGGTCGGGATGGAAGCTGTCTATGTTCTCAGTGACTCGAATGAGACCGTGTCTTATTTGTGGTGCTCTCCTGCAAAATGGGCCATCCAGCCGTGATCTGGGCCTGGGCACCCAGCTCGGCCACACACCACAGAAAGCAGCCGACAGCAGAGCTACAACTGTCCAGCCTGTTCCCCCGTGACTCTGCAGCACTTTAATACATCACTATTGTGGCCCCTGTCACCTTTGACAGCAAATATGATTTTAGCTGTCAGGCAGCTGACAGAAAACAAAACATTATTTACAGCCGAATTCGGCCTATAGAAGCGCACACCTGGCTCCCAGCGGCAAGAGCTCTAGAAACACACCCAAGGGCAGAATTTGGCTGGGCTGGCTGAGATTGGGTGAGCCCCACTCCCAGGGCTTGCTGCTGGAGGGAGGGGAAAATGGGGATGTACTACTATAATTTCTGAAATACACTTGAGAATTTTATTATTAATAATATGTTCTGCCATAATTATACTGCTAGCAATAAATTGCTTACTGAAATGAGGCTTTTTGTTGTTGTTGCTAATTCCAAGGGGAAAATTTCTTTCTAGTGTCTGCTTTGCAGATTGAGTCTTCTAAAGTGACATGGGGGACACGATTTGAAAGTCTCAAATTCTGGGCTGACCCCATGGCTCACTCGGGAGAGTGCGGCGCTGGGAGTGCAGCAGCGCTCCCGCCGCGGGTTCCGATCCTATATAGGGATGGCCGGTTCGCTCGCTGGCTGAGAGCAGTCACAAAAAAAGGACCAAAAAAAAAAAAAAAGAAAGTCTCAAATTCTCACACTGGCTGCTTGAGGTTGGAGGGCATAGAAAGTGGTTGGAAGAAACATCTGGGAAAAGATTGAAACTCAGAGGCATCAATATCCATTTTCCAGCTTGGCAATGCGCTCTCAGAATTGAACGGTGTCAGTGTATATGTGTATGTGTTTGTATGTGTCCTAAAGGACACAAATTTGCAACCAAAATAAATAGAATGAGCTGTTTGCGAAACTGGAAAATGTTGGCTGTTTTTTTTTTTTTTTTTTTTACTTTTATTTGCATTTATTTCATGCTGAATTTATTCTCACACCATAAGTTTGTGTTTCTTAAGTTTCTTCTGGGGTATCTTTTTCATCTGTGCAACATCCTCTTCTGGTTTGGGAACAATTTGTTCCTTTTCAGTGAGGATCATCTCAATGTGGCAGGGGAAGCTCGTGTATGGGTTGATCCAATCATGAGCTCTGTAAGTGCGGCAGCACATCTTGGGTGCTTTGTTCACCTGGCTATGCTCAATAACCAGAGAATCTACATCTAAACCCTTAAGTTTGGCATTAAACTCTGCATTTTTAAGCATGTGCAGCAAAAATATAGCACTCTTTTTGGGCCACCGACCCTGCGTCCAACCCCACTATTTGGCCTGGGCACACCTACCAACTCCACCGTTGTAATGCCTGAATGGTACACATTGTTTCTGTAAGGTGACATCCTTCAGATACTTGGTGGCTTTATGGATATGCATACCCTTGATGGCCTGAGCAGTTTCACGAGTGTTCTTAAAGTGAACATGAAGATTTGAACCTCTTGATTTGCATGATTTTGTGGGGTTTTCTGGGTCAAGCAAATCGCAAACCATTTTCAAAGATCACCTTAGGCCGCTTACTCGACTGTGGATTTTTTTAAAGGATGCTCATCAGCTGCACCAGGGCTCTGGGCCCTGACCCCAGGGCAAGAAAATCTGGCTTCTACTCTGGTTTGCTCTTAATTCCTTGTGCAACCACTATTCTATATAGGGTGGTAATAAAGCACTGTCAGTAGCTGGACCAGTTAGGCCTACCTGGGTTCAAATCCTGGTTTCTTCATTTACCAGCTTTCTGACCTTGGGCAAGTCACCTAATCTTGGTAAGCCTCAGCTCTCTCATCTGTAAATGCACATGGTAAGTATACCTACTGCAGAAGGTGCCAAATTCAATGAGATAAAGTATGTTAAGGTGCAAAACACAGTGACAAGCATAAAGTAGCTACTCAATAAATGGTGCTATACATGCCAAATATTGGTTCGTTCAATAAGCAATCATTGAGCACCTCTTATGAGCAGGCACATCGAATTATACAGAGGTTAAGAGTACGGGCCCTGCTTTCAAGGAGCTTAGCAGGGAAACAGATTACAAGGTGAGAAGAGGTAAGACCTAGGAGAGTAACATCTGGACAAAGTGCTGCGGAGTTGGGAAGATGAGGAAGGAAAACAAGTCAGGGAAGTGTGCCTATCGCTTAATCTTTTTTTTTTTTTTTTGGTTGTTTAATTCTATTTTTAGTTGTATGTCTACTTGGTGTTCACTTAATCTACTTATTATCTCCCCATCTATACAAGGGAATAAGGACCCTCTCTGTCCTTACCTTTTGGAGTTGGTATGAGACCCCAATCAAATTATAGATATAAACCAATATTGGAAAATGCAACACACTCTAAAATCCAGTGAGTACGATGAGGGTGATGATGACAGTGTCATTAGGAAGAGTGAGAAGGATTCCTGGAAACGTTGTAAATTGGCAGTTTGGGAAAACCATAGGCAGTTAGTCCCCAAGTGCTCCAACTTCACAGAAGATCACCTGGGGCTCTAGAATTGAGTCAGTATTTCAAATTCCCAACTTCACTGTAGTGCAGGCCTTCAATAGAAACATTCAACTGCATACACACTTATAAATGAGAAGCGGAAAAATTGCATGGAAAACGTGGTATAGAACAAAAACTTGTCTCTCCCCAGAAGCTTCCCACTGCTGAAAGAGCTGCTTACTGAACCTCCCAGGGAGTTCAAGAACATGGGTCGATTAGAAACCCAAGTGCAGTCTATGCAGCCACCAGACCTTGTGATGACTCTGGCTTGAATCACAAGTTTGATCATTAATAGCCTCAATTTTATTTAAAAATATATCCTCCCATTTGTGTATTATCCAATACAGCTTCCACACCTATTTATATGTGCCTGGAAGGGATAAAGAGGGAAAGTGTTCATTAATAAATAAGCCACAGACACAGATTGCTATCTTCCTATTTCATCCATTTAATCCTTAACAAGCATTTATTGAAGGGTGTTAGGAATTGAATTGTGTCCTCCAAAATTCATACATTCAAGTCCTAACCCCTAGTACCTTAGAATGTGACTGCATTTGGAGATAGGGTCTTTAAAGAGGTAATTAAATGAGGTCACTGAGCAAGCCCTAATCCAATCTGATTGGTGTGCTTATAAGAAGAGAACATTTGGACAGAGATGGGTACAGAGGGAAGATGCTGTGAAGACACAGGGAGAAGACGGCCACCTGCAAGCCAAGGAGAGAGGCATCAGGAGAAACCAGCCCTGTGGACACCTTGATCTCGGGCTTCCACCCTCCAGAACTGTGAGACGATAAATGTCTGTTGTTTAAGCCACCCAGCCTGTGTTATCTTGTTATGGCAGCCCTAGCAGACTAATTACAGGGCTCTTATGTGCCAGGCACATTGCCAGGCATTGGAGAGACAAGGAAGAATGGAACATACACACCTCAGAGAATTCATAATCTAGTGAGGGCGGCAAAAACTTACAAACACGGTGTGGCTGAGGCTGGGCTTGAACCCCACCAGGAAGGAACAGGGGCAAAAAGAAGAGCATGACTGCTCTGTATTGGGGTGGTGGGGCAGGGCGGAGGGCTGGAATGCCAGCATAAAGGGCTCCAAACTGTGCCATGCCTGGCTCGTTCCTCAGTCCCAGTTTTGTGTGGGACAATCTTTAATTAAGGAAACAATTCTTGGTGTAGCAGCTAGGTTATTTACCTCCTGGACTTGTCCTTTGGGGCAGTAAATAAGCATTGAATTCATGGGACTGCAAGGTCTCTTAGAGTTTTCTGATTCCATTGGGGAGCCTGCTGAGAGGCAAAGTCACTGCCATTCCAGATGGCCAATCAATGGGATCAGGAACATCTGCCTAGGGACAGCCTCAAGGCAGAAGGAAGGAGGGAAGGAGGGAAGGAGGGAGGATCTGTGTTCACATTTCATACAACTCTGAAGATAAAGGCTGTGTCCACCCCAAACATCCATACACCATGTGGGTAAAGTCAATTGTTAGAATGTTTGATCTATAAGCAGCCAAGTAAATATCAGAGGGTTGCTTTTATTTTCTCTGTCGCCCTCCCTTTCCATCTCCTGTCTGTTCCACAGCGGATGTGCAACCGTGACATACTTGTATGTTGTGTGTGTGGTTGTTGGGAGCAACAAAAGGCTGGTCCAAGACAAATAGTCAAAGAGCTAAATAAATTTCAAGATTCAAATTCAATTGGAAACTGGAGTTTTAGCCCAAATTAATACCTGTGTAATTACTTGTGCTTCTATCAACTTCTATTTATGACCGGTAGTACCATAAGCTTTAGCTCACAACAGACCATTTTATTCATATCCATTTAGGGTTAAGAAAATTATCTTTTTAAGATTATCAGAGGAATCCAAGGAGGAGGTGATTTCCCCCTCCTGTGCTTGAACTTGGGAAGACTTTCAACATAATGGTTGACATATAAAAGACATTTATAATAATTACTTAGGCACTAATGGCAGTTTGGACAATAAGAAGCCTGGTTCCAAACTTCCTTGATAGCAGTGTTTGCTGTGACTAAGGGCCATGTAGACGGTAGGCACTGACTTTGACTAACCTTTGCACTTGTAATAAAAATGCAATAAAGTAATTGGTTAAAATAGAGACATGTCTGATAAACAATATTTGCTTTTTAAGGTAACTGGCTAAAATAGGAGCATATCTGATAAATGACTTTATGGGGGAGCAGAAGGCCATGCCTTACTAATTAGTCAAGATTCTGTTTCCTACATGGCTTCTTTCTTTACAATGGAAGCAATGGAATGATGAAAACGTTCTATAGTACTAAAAAACATATAACACAGGTACTCATCAAAGAACAGACAGTCGTTTACATGTTATAACACATATTTTTAGATTCTCTTGCTTCACAACACTGGAAGATCAGCATTCTACAGCATATTTAATCACAAAACTGTGATTCTCATCAGGACACCGATATACTTTGACCTTCTTTGCCATAAAGCAGAAGACACTGACATGTAGGAAGAGACTATAAATCCTCCCATTTCTTTATTCATTGTGATCAACACCAGAGTTGGAAAACCATGAATGTCTTGATCAATTTTATTTTTCTCGAGAATTTACATTTGGTCCCTTTTAAAAAGTTCCAATTTTTAACTAGAATTTTATTTTTTAACAATTAAATATATAAGGATGACATTTAGTATAATTATAGGTAGACCAGAATACATTTAACATCACAAAAGTCATAAGAATAAGAACAAGGGCATTATAAATAAGCATGCACTGATCATTCACCTTTTTGTGTCCCCCAGTAGCAATCAATGAACCTAGAAGGCAGCCATATTGGCTCTGGACACTGGATAAAAGGAAGGCCCCAAGCGTCCAGGAATTGTGCTCACTAAGCTGCTCTGGGCTTGTCCGCCGTCATTAACTTCACTGCAGATACTTGAGATTACGATCTTTTCCTGCTGAGATAAACTATCTCTTCCGAAGAGGCTCCCAACCTTGGGCTGACTTGTGGGGAGCTGCAGCAAGTGAAATAATCTTTGGGGACCTGCTCTTACAGCAAAGGAGCCGTTCTTTACAGAACCCAGAAAAGGGAGATAAAATTCCCAAGTCATGGTACAACCTGATCTCGAACCGAACCTGAGAACCTCAAATATGAGTAACAGCCGAGACAAGGTAAGCCCTCTCCTTCACAATCAATTGCAACTTAGGGAGTGTCTGCATAGATATAACACTCTTCTTGGAAGTGTGCCACCCAGATGAAACCTTTTAGATGCCTGATCCTTCCAACCATGTCACGTGCTCTCTTTCTCTCATAGCTAGAAACAGACGTATTTTTCAAGACTTGATCATTTAATGAGGACTCTCAATGAACCAGAACTCACTTATTTAGAATCTTTGGTTAACTGGACAGTCTCCCCTTGAATAAAAACTTTTAATAATTTGCGTAGTACCTACCACGTGCCAGGCACCACACGAAGCACTCTACATTTAAGCTGCATGATAACTATACGAGACATGCTCTGTAATTATCTCAGTTTCATAGATGACAAGGCTGAAGCTCAGAGATGTCACTACATGCACCCCTGCAGGACTAGAGGGTGAGCATTAGCCTCAGAACAGATCTTCTTTTTAAGTTCGAAACATCCTCAATTAGTAAAGGTGTAATTCTGGTCCCCAAAGTGGGCTTTTCAAAGGCCAGAGAAAACTTGGAGGCTTGAGGAAGTTTTAAAAACATCAAGTGTGCAAATTGAATGATGAATCTTTAGTTCTCCCAGAAGTGAAATTATCTTATGTTTTCCATTAATTATCTGGTTCTCGACATTCCCTCTACATAGCCCTCCCTGACCCTGTGGTTCAGCCATCTGAGGACTAAAGTGGCCCCACATCCAAAATGACTTCCCATTTTCAGGCACTAGAAGATTTGGGACGCCAGCATCAACACAGAACACTCCAGACTCCCACTCCAGCTCTCAGCGTTATTTAAGCATCATACTGATGCCAAGCTGGACTGAAAGGAAGTCTCAAAGATTACTTTCATAGATGCCCAAATGATTAAGGCTGGTTTCTACTGTCTCCACTTCTAGCCTTAAAAGGAGTAGTCTGACCCCTGTGGGGTCTTTTAAAGCATCCTCAGGCCCTGAAAGAAATAATGGAACTATTTTATCAGCAAGGAGAATAACTAAAGCTGTGAGGGGGACTGGTGACATTGTCAAGTTAAAGGAAGTGAAGTCATTCTCTACTCCTTCCCCACTCACCACGCCCATCCATAATCTGTAGTAGTAATATACACTACTAATGCATTTATTGAGCATTTACTGTCTTCCAGGCTTTATTCAAAGTCCTATACCTGTATTATGCCATTTGATCCTCATAACAACCGTATGAGGTGGATTCTAGTATCACCCCACTTTACAGATCGAAAAACTGGGGTCAATATGTTAAGTAACTTATCTACAGTTAATAGCTGAAGAAAGATTCAGTCTCAGACAAGCTGACCCCAGAACACCTAGGACAAAAGTATGTGCTTGATAAATGACTATAGATTTATTAACTGAGAGATTACTGTGCTTTGGTTATTCTTGTACCATAGGTGCAAAGAACTGAATGTTTGTGTACTCCCGTTCAACAAATTCACATGTTTAAATTCTAACCCTGAATATGATGGTATTAGGTGGTCAAACCTTTGGGAGGTAATTAGGTCTTGAGGGTAGAGCCTTCATAATGGGATCAGAGCCCCTTTGAAATGACCCTCTTTTCTACCATGTGAGGACACATATGGGAAAGTAGTAGTCTGCAACCCAGAACAGGGCACTCACCAGAACACTCGATCTTGACTTGCAGCTTCCAGAACTGTGAGAAATCAATTTCTGTTGTTACAAGCCACTCAGTCTGTGGCACTTTTTTACAGCAGCCCAAACAGACTAAGACAATAAGTAAATGTTAAGTTCATAAAAGACAAACATTTGGCCTGCTCTCTGATAAGGCTGGAATGTCCAGTTACGAAAACACGAGGCCGACCTCTTCTGAGAGAAATGAAGGAAATGATTAGAAGGAGTTGCCAGAGGCTGAAGGGCAGAGCGCGGCACTGTGATGACGCCTGTACCAAACGTTTGGCGGTGTCCCAGGGGCCTGGCTGGTGTCAAACTCCATTTCAAAGACCCCTGGTCTGGGGAAAGTCCACACCTTCTCTACAAATGTCCTCTGAGGGCTGAGGAGAGCTGTCCTCTCACCCTACTGGTTGTATCTGAAGCCAGGAAATTTGGGGACTGGAAAAAGCCCTGGTCCCTCCTCATGTTTTTCCCTTTAGCAGGCCACAGGATGCACATGTGGGAAGCACATCTCAGAAACAGTCATGCTCTCCTAAAGTTCTTAAGAGCTGATAGGCAAGTTAAATAACAGTGCAGTGGCTCATATTCACTGGGGACTGGAAACCCACTCCATACAAATCCACCTCGAGATGTCCCCAGACTGCCTGATGTCCTCCTGAAATGTCTCTCCCTCCTATGGCATATTATGTGCCAATATAATACCAATGTTTCGGACTCTGTGGGATGACTCAATGCTGCTCTGGGCATGCTCAGTGTAAGCCACATTCCTCTTGTCTGCAAATCTGAAAGCGGAGGGGAAAGCTGCCCGGGGGCAGTGCCCCAGACATGGGCTCCTTTCTTTGGGTCTCCACACACTACCCTCCAATTCAGGTACTCTATGGAAGACTCTGGAGGAAAACTCAGCAACGGCAACTTGCTTGTGCTGCCGCCCCCTTTACACTTTCCTACATTTGAATTGTGATAATCGAGCTAAGCTTTCAAAGTTGACATTTTAGTTAAATGTCAATTTCCTAAATCATAAGTTTGCACAAATGGTTAAAACCAAAAGGCAGTAAATACACTAAAGATGGACTTACTCTGCCTAAGTGGTTAATTCTATGGGAGTTCCCTAAGAAAACATTCTTTTCAACACCTGATGAAGCTGACACTTTAGGGAATGTTTACCTTGGGTGATGCACCCAATTCGGAGATTTTTCAAGAGAGATTTTGGGGTCTATGAGCCGCAGACAATGCATATCTCTCTTGTTATCTTCTCAGTGGTCCATTTTTGCCATTATGCCAATTCTCTGACCTCTTCTTCCCTGAGTGTACAGTTAACAACTGAGGATAAAGATACAAAAGCTTACAGGTGACCCCTATATGAGTCTAACTCAATGTGGTGAGAAGCAAGAATTGAGTCATCCAGGTCTCTGATTTGCCCCTACACCATGGAATTGCCAATTTGGTTGATGCTATTTACTAAATTAAATTGTTTTTTCACACTGAATTGACCAGCTCTAGCAACAGCCAGGGCATGAAGACTGTATTAGGAATATTTCTTGTGGTTAACTAGGTTAGGTTCCCCTATGAATTTTCAGACCTTAGGATAGAACAGTCCCTGCTGTAAAATATTTAACCCGACTTCTCACAACCACGTCCCTCTGCAACTGCTGTGAGTTTGGGAGCCTCTCAACCACTCGTCTGTTCCACTGACCTATTTATTTCTGCTTTTGGCTCCTTTTGCAGCAAGGGAAGGAAGAAGGTGTTCTAGCAACCGTAGCTTCATAATCCTAAATCCTTTCTAAAAGGGAAGCAGTAATAAGAAAAATGCAGTTTCATGAATGTTAATCTATTCATGTACACAGGAATCAGCTTGTTAGACAGTTAGTGGCAACCCACAAAGAAACATCAGATTCTTTTTTCCTAGGCCCCTCAGTTTTTGGCTGGTCTCCTGGGATTGTCCAGGTTCTAAATGAGCCATGTGCAGGTTCCCAGAGGCTTCCTGGAATGCAGAAGCAGGTGGAGAACCACAATTAAGGCTCCACTTAAGGCACAAGCACAAAGACAGTTCAAAGTACTTCCCCACCCAGGCAGTTGCTCAGGTGGCAGTGATTGAGGACAAAGAAAAGTGACAGGTGCTAGATACCAGCCTAATGAGAACACGCTAAGACTTTGGGGATCTGCAGGGCAGGAGAGCACTGCTCATCCTCTTGTGCACAGCTAAGTGTGCTCTTGAAGTAAAGTGAATTGCTGATGCACCTGGAGGTGGGCTTCAGAGCAGAAAACCAGGGTGTAGGCCAAACAGACCTACCTCCTCCAACCCCTCTCAGTTCCCCAGCAACACTCAACAGGCTGATTTGGAAAAATGATTTCCCTTACCCTGTGCCCAATGTCCTTATATATCAAAGGACATTGCCATATCTGGGCATTTAGACGAGGTTGGGAGAATAACACCAAAGCAATCTCTCTTACACCTATAACCCACCTAGCCTGGGAATTTGCCTCATGGGAATTATGCTCCTCATTTAAACTGAGCCATCAGGAGGCCATGAAACTAGCCTTTGCTCATCCAGGCACTATGAACTCCAAAGCTGATCCAAGACCAAGAGGCATCTGGGGCTACAAAGTTACTCTTTACCTCCCTTTGTAAAGAAGAAAAGAATTGAACTGCTCACATTAACCCCCTCTTCTCTGGCTGGTAGACCTTGAGGAGGAAGAATCACAGAGTTCAGAAGGGCATGACCCCACCTTTCCTAACTTCTACTGTCCCGCCTCTTCCTCTTTACCTCAGCATCCCACGCATTTATCTTTCAAACTAAGGGAATGGCACTGTTAGCCTATTAGGAGTCCTTGACGAATTGATTCAGGAAAATTAATTTCATTGAAATAAGCTCAACCTCCAGAACCCAAACTTTAGCAGCTGGATCCTTGGAAGCCAGTAACTGCTCCATCCCATGGAACCTTCAGTGACATGTGCATGCAAACGGTCAGACACTTTCCTTCCATGTTGGGCATATGAATTGAATCGGATCATTAGTACCACCCTTCCTCACTCTCCACAGCTCAAAAGCTCCCCTAGGAGAAGAACAATCTGAGTTTTCTTGGTTGGTAACAGAACCTGTGGACATTGGCAAGCTGCCTTGTAAGAATTTGAATTGAAAGAGCCTGTAAAGAAGGAAGGAGCCAGAAGAGAGATTTATAAAGCCCTTTCCAGTTTGGCATTCCTTAATTCCATGGCACTCTCTAAAGGAATGACCATTTAAAGTCTCCCGAGGATTTAGGACTTGGGGATATGGATGCTTCTTCTTAGAAACTGGATTTAGAACCAAGATCCAGGCTTCCAAAACTGGCCAACGAACAGAAGAATTAAGGGGAATTGACAGCAACATCTTTTAGAATAATTTGAAGCAATTCTCATATAATTTCTGATTCAGTGGGGATCCAGCCCACCAATAAGACTTTTAAAAAGAATTTAGACTATTTTGCTGTTTAACATGAAATCAAAGAGAGAAATCAGTGTCACGGTCTATGTCTCTGCTACTGCAAATTAGCAGGTACCCTTCTCTCAAGATATCCAAAGGCTTTTGTTGTGCAGCCAAAATTGATCAAAGGTTACTGCAATCTAAAAACAAAAGAAAGAAAGGGAGAGAGAATTCTCCAGTTGCCTGGTTGCTAAGCAACCATAGTCTGTTCTGGTAACTGGGTCCAGGGGGTCTTTGCTTTCGTTTGCCGCTGACTTTCATTCCATATATAATATATACCAGCATGTTTATTCTCCTGTAAATGCCCAGCAAATAAAAAGCGATAAAGCCCTTTCACTGAAATTATTCATGTGCTAAAAGCTTTTATCCACATCACTGGTGTGACTGACAATATCATACCAGCAAGCTTCCCGAATTAGTTCTTGTTCTGGTATTGTACTCCTGGGCTTTCTTTCTTTAATAAAAGGAAAAGAGCTACAGTTTTATTTAAGCTTTCTGTAGTCTGACATTACAGCTCCTCAGTACCAATGATTAAGATGTCATGTCTATTCCAGGCACGTTTATTCTTCTAGTTGCTGTCAACTTTCTAGAGAAACTACCTCTCACATGATTCTCCCCCTTGCCCCCCTTAAAAACTTTGGTCTGCCTTTAGAACCAATCTGTCGAAGAGAACGTGAATGAGTTATTTGTCCATTCTGGGATATTTTAAGGAAACCCAAATGGTATACAATATCCCTAACACTGTTTCTCAAAGCATGTTCCAAGAATAGCTTATATCAATATCAAAATTCAGGGGCTGGACTCAGGAATCTGCATTTTATCAATCATCATGCCCTCCTCCTTACCTGGTAACTGACGCACACTGAAGTTTGAGCACCACTCCTGAGAGAACCCGAATGGTTTATTCATCATTCCTGGGCAAACCTGTATTTTAGAATCAGAGATGAGAAGTCTCTATTTGGGCAAAGACTTCAGGGCCCTTTGGAAATGATTGATTCCTATAACTAATGGCTGTGGTCACTGACTGGCAAGCAGGCTGGTCACCCTCCTGCCAGGGGAGTATGGCATGTTACTAGACAGGAGCCTTCGCGGTGGAGATGGCCACACACGCTGGCCTGGCTTCAGACCACAGCACAGAAGGGGGGAGCTTGTTGGGGAGCTGTGTTGCTGGTCAACCCCTTTCCCCTTTTTCCTTTAACTAAAGATTTTACCTTGACACTAAAGATTGGTCAAAGAGTGTATGTAGTGGGTACAAATCTCTTAAGTCAAAAACTCAAGGGTAAGAAAGTATAACTTTTTTTTTTTTTTTTTTTTTTTTAACCATCTTAACAGGATTTAATTTCTCTATCAATACCCCATTTCTACCTGATGGCCAGAAATGCAATCTTTTAAGTCCAGGAAAACAGTCATATTCGGTGAAGTCTCAAACCATTTCTGGTTTAAAACTTAGTCACATTCAGAATTTCTTGCCCTCCCTTGTGCCCTCCTGGGGCTGATCCTAAGCTCCAGGGGAGGAGGGAGTGGGGTTTGTGTGACATTGCTGTGGCCCATGGGGATGACTCTCTCAGCCTTGATCCATCTCTACCCTCTGCCCCTATGTGGCTATCGTAGGTGGTCTCCTCATCCTCCCTCGTTCTGGCTGCAAGAAGACCTCTTGTGGGCCAGCCAGCCCTCATGCTCCCCAGAGATTGAGCTGGTCCTCACCCCTCCACATGCCTCACCCCATTCGTGTCTACCCTTCCACACCTGCCCTGATGATTTGGAGAACTTGTCAATGAGCATCGCTGGGTCGCTGGGCTTCGTGCTGGATGTGAGTCACATGAGTCCTCTCCACCCTCAGATTTCCAAATTTTAAAAGAGATTCCAAGAAGAGGGAAAGGTCAGACTCCCTACCCTGAACCTAACTCCTATCATCTTTCTCATCAATTTCTCCTCCCTCCAACCTAGAAGCTTCCACTTCCTTGTCTGGGTGAACACAGGGGAGATACATGGCTCATATCAGAACTTGGGCCCTTAGAAGTTTAAATCTAAGAGAAAATAAGGAAGGAAATGAGTAAGGGGCAAGTAAAAGAACTGCAAGGATAACAACCACCACCCACAGAGGATAATCCTTCCATCTCGTCACAACACACATATTCTGGGTCCCTGGCACTACATTTTTTTAAAATATAAACTTATTTATCTGTTTTTTAATTATACTTTTTTATGGGGTACAGTTTGTTGTTTCAATACATGCATTATGGTGCCCAATGAAAATATACACATAGTGTGAATGAAAACATCTTTAAGTGTACTATGACTTCTGGTTATGACAGAGCTCTTTGGTTAAATATCCGGTAAAGTGTCTCTGTAGCAGATGTCAAAGTCTTTCTTATCTTGCTGTCAAGTTGTGGAAGTCAAGGAGGCTTTTGTGATAGTCTCCTAATTGACTGTACTAGTCAGGACTGCCATGACGACATGGGACAAAGCTCTACCTCCAGGCAATTTAAGCTAAAGGGGTGGGGGGTGGGGAACTTATTGACTTGCATAATGTAGACTTGTAGCAGTTTCAGGCACAGCTGGATCCAGCACAAGTGATGTTGTCAGGGCTCAATTCCTCCATCTCTCAGCTCTGCCTATCACTGCCTGTCAGTCTGCCTGCTGTGTTATGTCAGATGGTTGCTGGTAGCTCCAAACTCACATCCCCCTTGCTGAACAATCCCCGTGGAAATAGGGGTTGACATATCTCTGGCAGAAAAGTGCCAAGGAAGGTTCTCATTGCCTTAGCTTGAGGTATGCTCCCAACTCTGCACTAAGCACTGAGCCAGAGGGATGGGTATTTGGACAAAAATTAACAGATTCTGTTCAAGAAGAAGGAGTTCTGTGGCCAGATGAGAAGGAATGTTCTGAACAAATGCCCACCACCCCAGAGACCTCACTGATCTTCTGTCACCCCTCGGCATCAATAGTTCACTCTTCTAAAGCATGAATAAAACCTCATGACTCCTCACCTCAATAGTCATTCCTACATGTAATAAGTATTTGTGGAACACCCACAATGTGCCAGGTGGATCTTGAAAACATCAGCGAGCAAACAGACAAGGTCCTTTTACTTCTACAAGGGCATTTACTTCTGCTCAAGATGCCCCTCCAAGCCCTGCTCCCTGCCCCTCTCTCCAGCCTGGCTTCCTTCTCTGTCCCACCAATCACCAGCTCCAGCCACAGGGGACTCGCCCCCCGCGTCTGTTTCCTTGTGGTTCCATGTTACACTGTCAGTCTGGACCAGGTCTTCTTGTCCACACGTACATTTAAACACTTCCTACCTGCTCTCCCTTTCACACCTGACTCATCCTTCTAGGCCAGAACGAGTGTGTCCTCTTTGTGGAGCCCTCCCCCATCAGCCTTATGAACTAATCGTTCCTCCCTCTGCATGTCCACGACCCCAGAGTTCATCCCCAGGTTTCATACCTCTCTCATCCTGTCCCATATTCTGGTTAGTTGCACATCTGCTTTCTCCAGTGGATTAGTGTCCAGGAGGTAATCCTGTCTTTTTAGTCCTTGATTCTCTCCCCATCCTCTACACCAAGCTCAGCTCAGTTCTGTGCGTAAAAAGTGCTGCATAGTGTCAGCTATGAAGACCAGGTGTCCGCTAAATATTAGTTATATGATATAACAAAGGCTAAGCAAAATATATTTCAGTGGTGTCTGCCCTCACCTTGACCACTGGCTGGTGTTGAGCCAGGCCACCGTGTGATGTACACGTGGTTATAATACATCCCGAGCTTCTCTGGTGAAACAAAGTTGAATGCCATCTTCATCCCCACTTGTAAACATGATGTCCCATAACCTGGTGGTAGAGCCATGTGGCAGAATGTGGGGTAAGGTTTCTCCTGTTGTCCCAGAATTCCAGCAAGGATCCAAGGTTGGGGACAAAAGGTGATAAAATAGCCCACATTTTCAGCTCAGAAAACCCCTGGTAGTTGGAATCCTTCTTCCAGGGTGGACTGAGGGGCATTATTTTGAAATCAGCCCCAATCAGTACACAAAGAGCATTGAACTATAGGAAAGGCTCAGCATTTGGAGAAGGGCATCCTTTTTAAGGATGGGGGAAGGAAAATGTCATGCTTCCCCTCCCTGATCCAAGGGAAGCAGCTCCATGAAACTTTATGAAAATTGGGGTGTCTGTAGGAAGGACTCTCTTTATGTAACTCAGGTCTCAAAAACAATCTGCAAAACCTCATAAAAACAAGATCCTAAACAACCCATGACCTCCCCACCTCTCTGTTTCCCAGGCATTTTGTGAACTTGAGTGGATTTGAGCATGTTTTGGCCTTTCTCAAGACATCTGTGAGGCCAAACTGGTGAAGGCATTCTTCGCAGTCAACACATATGCAGCACTTTATACTTTTCAAAGGCGTCCACACATAATTGCTCATTTAATTCTCAGGGAAAGTGTAACTTACCCTAGCTTAGACACCAGTTTAAGGTGACCAACTGGAACCTGGTCATCCTAACTCCTGGATCTGCGAGTGCTCCTTACAATGGAAAATGCAGATATGTTCCTGGTTCTATCTTTGGGCTGTGCTCATGCAGCCAATAGACACATGACCAGTGCTTAGGCCTGAGTACAACTGTCTGGTGCAGAGCCAGTGGTGGCCACCTTCCCGTCACTACTGCTCCTTCAACCAAATCTGGAGAATTTTTGTAAAACATGGTATTTCTGCAAGTAGGATCAGTGGCCTATGCAATCACAAAAACTTGTATCTAAGCCATATCTACTTTGTTCCAGGCACTGGGCTGAGCCCATGGCATCCACTCTTTCTTATTCTTTGAAACCCTGGGAAGTAGATATCATAATCTGTCCTTCACAGATGAAGAAACCAAGGCTCAGAGAGGTTAAGCAACATGTCCAAGAGCTCCCAGATAAGAAGTGGTAGGACCTTCCACACTGGCCCAACATTGCTCTACCTCAAATCCAACACTCTGTGAATAGAGGACATGCTTGTCCGGCGTCTAAAATTCCTCCCCATATGCCACTTGAATCAGTTCGTTTCTGTTGATTATGATGGAATACCCAAAACTGGGTGATTTATAAATAAAAAAAATTTATTTCCTACAGTTTCAGAGGCTGGGAAGTCCAAGGTCCCGGGAACACATCTGGTGAGGGCCTTCTTCTGGGTGGTGACTCTCTATAGCAACTCAGGGTGTCACATGGTGACAGAAAACAGCATGAGCAAGAGAGCATCTCCTCCCTGTCCTTATAAAGCCATCAGAACTATGTCCATGACAACTTATTAAACCATCAACCCATTACTCCATGAATGGATTGATCCAATCATGAGGGCATGGTCCTCATGATCCTATCACTCTTAAAGGCCCCACTTTCCACCACCATATTGGGGGTTAAGTTACAACATGAGCTTGGGGGGACATTCAAACCACAGCACCACAACTTTGGGTTGCACTGTTACCTACAAAAGGTCACTGGTCAAATAAAAAGCAGTTGATGTAGAGGTAATACGTAACATGGACAAGTAGGTAAGGAAGGTCTTGAGAGGATGGGACATTGGACAGATGCTCCATGATGGAGAGAAGAAGATTGAGGAAGGTGTGGTGGCTCGGTCAGGTCTAAATAAGATTTCACAGTGGGGCCAGGACCCCAGGGGGTAACAGGAGTGTATTTGAAAACAGCACATAGCAGGATAGCCTGGGAAGGCACAGATGCAAGAAGCTTCCACTGGTTCAGGTTTGGCCCGGGCCAGCCTTCTTTCCCAGAATCAACCTTTGGACAAGCTCAACTCTGTGACTTCCATCTTGCTTCTTCCCCTTCTAACAGGCTGTCATGGCCACTAGCTCAGGAGTAACAGGAATCCTCTCCCCTAGCAGGTCACCATAACCAGCATCCCCAAAGAAAGTGTTAGACACTTTGCAAGCATTGGGTGGTTTAAATAGTCACTGTCTTCACACATAACCCTCTTTTATCACCATCTTTTATAAGGCATTAATTATTTTTCCTTTTCTTTCATTGAAAAAGCTTTCAACCAGAGAGAATCCTAATTAATTTGAAGCAAGAATAATTTTTCCTACATCTTGCTGCTTCCAGTCTGTGATTAAAAGGAGCAATTTCAAAGTGGGCATATTCAAACCTCGCATGTAGTATTGAGTGGCTCTGCTAAATAGCTTTTAGATGTGCTGCTCATGTGTAATTTTGATAAGAGCTGGTGATGGTCTTAATTTCCGATAGAATGCTACAGAATGCTCTTTCTGACTAATAGATATCTTTGTGCAAAAGAAGGACTCAACACCTCATTTAGTCAGATCCAGTTATTTTTGCCATGACATCGCCTGTGATCCTTCTTCTGTAAACTCCCTCACAGGCTGCCTTGGGATGTTATTTCTTTTACACATATCTATTTTGCCTTTTCACCCGGATTATAGTCTTCAGGGTGGGGCCAAGTTTTTTCCTAACACAATACATTGGATTGTCTTGATTAAAAGTACCATGTCAATTCTGCCAGCTTGAATAGAAAATAGAGACCACTTAATTTATACAGAGTCATGTATGTTTTGTGGCCTTTTTGGGGGGCCTGGCACGAGAAGTGGAAAGCCATTCTGACCACAACAGGTGGGTATGCAGGCCTGGTGGGGGTTCGAATCTGGATCTCATTGGCAGTTAGAAGGTTATGGAAGTGAAGGGTACGAATGAAATCGCCTAGGGAAGGAGTGTAATGTGAGACAGGAGTGACAGCTTAGGGATAGTTTCTGAGCAATACTATTTAGTGGCTAGATAGAGGGAATGTGCCCCCAAAGGGACAGAGGAGAATGGCTAAGACAAAGAGAAAGAATAGTACAGCCTACTATGATGGGGAAAGGTGTGGTTTGACACAGGTCAACTGTGTTCAATGCTGTAAGAGAAGGAAAGATGTCCTGTTGGACTTCGCTACGTGGAGTCTTCAGTGAGAAATGCTTTTGTGGAATGGAAGTGAAAGCCAGGAGTGGGTGACATATTAGAGTGAGGTAAAGAAATAGATGCAGCAAATATGAACAAGACTTTCAAGAAGTTTGCCTACGAAGAGGAGGAAAGAACAAAGGAGGTAGATGAAGGGAACCAGGATCAGGGGAAGCTTTTCTCCCACTTTTGGAATGATCACATCATAAAAAAGGAAGGGTTCCAGAGAAATGATAACAGAGAGCATCCTCTTTAAATATTCACCTTCCCCATCTTCCCCCACTCCCAACACACACACATATACACACAGTTATGTAGCACACCAGTTCTTGGTCTTTCTAACAGGAAAATTCTCCAGATAAAAAAGTAAATTCCAAAGCTATTGCTTTGGCATCAACATCCCGCCCAGCTATTGTGATTGGTGGGCCACTTGCATAATGATGTTAGAAATGCCCCTCCTGAGAAGCATAGGGGCCTCCCTCCATGTGGAATGATGGACCCAATCCTTGATGCAAGGACTCCTAATGTTTACATGGCCCTTGTCCCATGAAATCACAGAGGTCTATTTCCACCAGTTTCCCAAACCGTGTGCTTTTTGCCTCTTACAAAAGAACCCCATAGTACATTTTTAAGCAGAAGTTTGCACCGTCTATTTTTAAGTGAGATGACAGAATTGGGCCTGGGCCCCACATACCCCAAGGCAGGCCGGGGTCCTCCCACAAAACAGACAGGCTGCTTCATTCTTCTCCTCTCTTGGTGACGCCAGCTTCATCCCTGACTCACAGAGAATTTTAAATTGAAAAGCTCTGATAGGTTACTTTTCCAGCCACTGCCACGCCCATCATTTACAGATGAGGAAAACTGAGGCCCAGAGACAGTAAATAATTTAGCTAAGTGTGCCCGGTTAGAGCTAAATCCAAGTCCTCCCATTCTCAAACCATCATGCTTCTGTCTGCAACATGTGTCAACACATAGAATAGATGGTCCTGAGTGCATCCTAGCAGCTCAGCAGAAAAGAGTAAAGACCTTCTTTTCTTCAAATCCTCAGACCCCTCCAGAGGCTTGACATTACCCAACTGACTCCCTCTGGAAGAGCCTTAGGTTTCCTAAGCTGTAAATACTGAGTCCTGAGAGGTTTCCTCCCAGAGCTGAGGCACAGCTAATGAAGTCTCACATCTGTGCTGTGTTTGACCTGGAAGAATGAGTTTGCACATTCAGACCCATCAAAATGAGAAGCTTCTTCTTGCCTCAATCTTAATGAGCCAACAAGGCCTCCCAAAAAAGAAATTCCCACAGTGGCAACTGTTGAGGCATGAGTGGTTACTTCTGAAGCCCACGGGCACGTCCAATCCTCTGCCCTCCTGCTGCCAGGCAGAAGGGCTGCCTAACCTTCTTACCCCATCTCTTCCAAAGATGAGAGGCCCTTTTATTGGCTACCAGGCACTCAAAGTCTATCCCCTCCACTTTCAGCCCCACTTGGTCCCTTCACTGGCCAAGACCCATATCTCACCACTCTGGAAGGTTTCAGTGACTTATATTCCTCCTCCAATCCCATCTTCCCAATGGCCTACAGCCCTCTGTTCCCTGCCATGATCCCAGTGAGCTTCATCTCAAAGTCCTGCAGCTCCTTCTTGGTTTCTGTAGCACTCTGCAGGCTTCGCTCCTGGCCTCTCCCCCTCCTCATTCTCCAAGGGCACTCCTGTTTCTAAGATCTTTGTCTAAAGCTTTCAGAGAAATTAAAGAAAGGGGACAGCTAGGTAAAGCAATGTTCCTTTTGCCCTTTAGGCCCCCTGCTACGCTGCCTCTTCTCCTCTAAGTCTTTGCAACCTGATCAACCTGATTGTTACCATCGCATTCACTGAAACTGTGTTCTTTAAGGTCAAATCTCAAGTGCTTTGTCTAACCACCCTGCTGTCATTTCTGTACAGCATTAAACAGTTGACAACACCCCCACGCTGCCATGCTTGCCCCCCACACATACACACAGGCACACAGACACACACAGGTGAGTGCACACACACAGGTGCACAGGTGAGCGCACACACTTTCTTGAAATTCTCTCTCCCTGCTTTCTGTGGCTTTCTCAGCACCTTTCTACCACCTCTCTCTTCTGCAGTCTGATGACTTTCAAACCCGTCCTCTTGAATGTTCTCAACCTCAGCATATCTAAAACCAAACTTGTGGTCTTCCCTTCAAATCTGTTCTCCGCTGTCTTGAATGTTGTTAACATCCCCCAGCTTGCCAGACTGGATACCAAGGAGTCGTCTTTGACACCTCCCTCTTCTCAGCCCATATATCAGTCTCCAGATCCTATTTATCCTTTTTTCACAATGTCCCCCAGACTCATGCTATCCTTTTCATTATCACTCTGTTCTCTCCTTTCTAATCCATCTTGCCCAGCATTGATGGATTAACCTTAACACATTCCTCAAGCCTCACCACCAGTGACTCCCAGTTCTCATATGAAACTGAAGTTGTTGGTCTAAACTTAAAATCCCTAAACATGCTGGCCCTATCCTACTAAATCACCTAGATTTCCCAGTACTCTACAGTAAGAATTCTTTGCTGCAAACTCTACTTCTTGTATTTCTACCCTCATGCAAGTGAACAGGATTTGCTAACTCCCACTACCAATGGGTTAAGATGCTTCTCTCTGCACAGGGGACACCCTGACCCTCCACTCCACTTTGCCTCATTTTACTCATCTTTCAATGCCCTGTTCCAGCCTCACTTCTCCCTCAAAGCACTTGGTCACCATGATCTCATCTCTAATTCTTCTTGCTCTTATTTCTGATGCTTCTTCTATCAGCACGCTGTACTAATTATTTTATGGTGGATGTAACTACCCAATTCAGCATATGTTAAGTTTATTCTGACCAAGTCATCAAACTAAGGAATACAAAAGGTGGGGAGGGGATACAAAGACTGTTTCTAATAGTCTATATCAGTGGCAGGGTTGTAGGTAAGGAGAAGGGTTTTGGTTTTCTCATAATCCCCCTCAGCCACCCTTTCCACTCTTAAACATGAATTATTGATATTTTTTTTCAATTTTAGGTAAAAGCTATGGAACTAATAAAGGTGCAGCATTCTCTTCCACCCAGATGGAAATTCTTGAACCTCCCTTGTTGTCTGTAGACTGAAATGGAAAGGTGGTTCTCATGTAGAGTATACTCACTGACCACAACATAATACAGTTGGAAATCTACATCAAAAAGAAACTACAAAAAATATCCACACCTGAAAACTCTCAAGCAGATTTTCAAATAACTCTCAAGCTTGAGCAGAGATACAAGCAAATTCCAAACTATTTATAACTCGACAAGAGCACTACATGACAAAACTTATGGGAAGCAGCCAAAATGGTACTCAAAGGCCAATGAATAGCAATAAAAAAGTTTGTTAGCACAAAAGATAGATTGACGCAATGAAGTCAACTTTCAAATCAGAAAGTGCAAAAACAACAAAATAATCCAGGAAAGTAGAAGAAAGGAAGTAAAAAAGAATTTTAAGAGAAATTAATTATTATTAATCAATAAAAACAAAACTGTTCCTTTAATGAGACTGATCTTCAGCAAATTCAACTAAGACAGAAAGCACACAATAACATGACACCTGAGAAAGGCAAGAAGCTAAATTTCAGCCTGAATTTCATTTATAAAGCAAAGAACTATGCAGCCTTAGGCAAGTTTCTTAACTTCTCTCAGCACAGGCCCACCATCTACAAAATGCAGATACAAAAATCTAGGCTCACAAGTTGTTGTCATAATTAGACAAGATAGCATATGCAAAGGACTTAGCACAATGCCTGTCTCACCAAAGCAGACAAAAACAGTTGCTATCATAATGTCATGGACTTAAACAAATAGAATAGTGGGTCTTATTCCTGGCTTTGCAACAGGATTATCTGCGGTAATTTTTAAAATTCTTGTTGATTGACAATTTTTATGGCCATCTGATTTTCTCATCAGAAGGATCATTTTTATAATTCTTCAAAATCTATTGTTAACATAACTGTGCATCCTAAATGCTCCTAAACTTGGGGATGTCTGATTCTGTAATCTTTTTCCCCCAGGTGTTTCTTTTTCTGGTTTCTTCCCATACAAGCTTTAAGATTGGGAAAGTCTAAAATTGGAAATTTTTCAGCTTTTTCTTATTCCTTATAAATAAGACTCTATTCAATGGTTAGTTTGGGCAACAAAATAAATAAAATCACTCCAAAAAAAAAAAAGCTGTCTTAGTTTGGATTCCCCTAGAAGCAGTCCTTGACAATAATTTTGTACAAGTAGTTTATTTGGGAGGTGTTCCCAGAAAGCATCAGTAGGAGAGTGATAAACTGAGCAATGGAAGAGAAGAAGGCCAATAAAGTGCATTAATGCCCAGGTTGTCACTGTGGGAAATTAGGGCTCAACATCTTTGAGGACCTCTGGGACAGTGCATAGAACACATGTCAGAATAGTCCTACTCAAGGAGTAAAAAGCTTACCCACCAGCTCCCATTTGGCCTAAGTCGAGGAGGCCTCTTGAATAATTCACTCCAGTGGCAGAGAAAACTATTGAGCATAATCATGTTTTCTTGCAGTAGGCAGCCATTGGCATTTAGGAGACCAGGAGTGCCAACGGGCTATGGGCATCTGCTATTGAAGCCAAGTAGTATTAAGCCAACACTCATGCATGGGATGGCCTGTCTGTGCCCTCAGGTTTAGAAACAAGTAAGAGGTGAGCAACATGCTCCCGAAGTTCTTTCGCACTTCCACTCCACTCTACATAAGTCTTTATTGAGCCACCCTAGTCTTTAGGAAGCTCTTCACAAAAACGAAAAAAAAAAAAAAAAAAAAAAAACCTGTTTTTAAATAAAAGTAATTGGAATTTAATACAAGTACTCTACAGGGTGCTTTGTGGCATACATGCTATTAATTGTTCCCTTACCTTTTATGTTTGTCTGCTGCAAAAATATTCTTTCTTGAATGAAAATCTGATCACAGGGTATCTGTGTGATTGGAACGTATACAGGATCAGGATGCTGTGAAAGATTAATGATATAGGCAGGGTCCAGCATATTTAGCAATTAATACAACAATCTAGAAACACCATGCTCAGAGGTATTCAAGAGAATTTGCTGCCTTTTTAAAGTTAGTTTTTTCACAACTTAACAGCAAAAATAATACTCACATATTTCTTTCTTTCAAGAATCTCTCAGAAATCTCTCATCACCCTTAATTTTTTTCTCATAGTTTCTGCTATGGTTTAAATGTGTCTCCTCTAAAATTCAGGCATTACCAATATGACAGTATTAAGAGGTGGGGCATGTAAGCAGTGATTAGGTCATGAGGGCTTCTACTTCACAACTGGGATTAAGGCCTTTGTAAAAGAGGCTTCACCTGAGGGCCGGCCCGTGGCTCACTCGGGAGAGTGCAGTGCTGATAACACCAAGGCCCCGGTTCGGATCCCATATAGGGATGGCCGGTTCGCTCACTGGCTGAGCGTGGTGCTCACAAAAGAGGCTTCACCTGGCATTTGGCCTCTCTTGCCTTTCTGACTTCTGACATACAGATTCAGCCAGAAGGCCCTCACCAGATGCCAATGCCTTGGCCTTGAACTTCCAGTCTCCAGAACTGTGAGAAATAAATTTCTGCTGTTATATAAGCCACTCAGCCTATAGTACTTTGTAATAGCAGCACAAACAAACTAAGAAATTGGTACCAGAGGAGTGAGATATTGCTATAACAAATACCTAAAGATGTGGAAGTGGTTTTGAAAGTGGGTAATGAGTAGAGGCTGGAACATTTTTAAAGTGAGTGCTGGAAAAGCCTGTGTTACCATGAATGTAGTATTAAGGGTGATTCTAATGAGAATTCAGAAGAGAAGAGCTGTAGGGAAAGCCTAATTCTTTTTAGAGATTACATAAGTGGTCTTGAACATATGGTTGGTAAAAATACAAACAGTGAAGACCATTCATTCTGATGAGATGGAAATCAGGAATGTCTTATTAGAAACTTGGGGACAGGCCATCCTTGTTACAAAATGGCAAAACACTTGGCTGAACTATGTCCATGACTTAGGACTTTGTAGAAGACAGAATATAAGAGTAATGACTAGGATATTTGGCAGAAGAAATCTCTAAGAAGCAAAGTGTTCAGGATGCTACATGGCTTCTCTTAACTGCTTACAGGAAAATGTGAGAAGATAGAAATGATTTACAGATGGAATTAATAATTAAAAGGGAAGCAGAACATGAATATTTGGAAAATTCTCAGCCTGGCCATGTAAGTAATATAAAAGCATGTTGAGGAGAGAAAACCAAGGGTGGGACAAGTGGCCATTTGATAAGGAGATTAATATGGATAGAATGAAGCCAGGTTCTATTCATCAAGACAATGGAAGAATGACTCCAAAGGCATATAGAGATGTTTCAGGCTGTCATACCCATCACAGCCCACACTGCTAGAGTCTTGGGGGAAGAATGGCTTGGGGAAAGGGCCAAGGCCACCTACGGGACCTTACAGCTTGCCACCCAGGCCTTCCCTGAGTCTCTGCTACCCAAATTCCAGCACAGTGCTCCTCAACCACTCCAGCTATGGTTCAAGGGCCCAAATGTGGTTAAGGCTGCTACTCCAAAGGGCACAAATGGTGAGCCTTAGCAGCATCCATATGGTGATAATTCTGTAGGCATGCAGAGCACAAGAGCTGTGGAGACATGATTTCTTCCACCTAGATTTCAGAGGATATCCTGAATAGCCTTGGGGCTGAGGCAGAGTCCTGCCATAGGGTTGGAGCCAGCATAGAGTCCCCACTAGGGCAATGCTTACTGGAGCCATGGGGGCAATGTTGCCTCCAAGATCACAGACCTATAGAGCCACCAGTATGCAACACCAACTGTGGAGAGCTGTAGTCACCTAACCCTAACCTGTGAAAGTCACGGAGGCAGAGCCCCCTGGAGCCTTGGGGACCCAGTCCCCTCCCCAGTGCATCTAAAAGGTAAGACATGAAGTCAAAGAAGGTTATTCTTCAGTCTTAAGATCTAATGCTGTTTTCCCTATTAGGTTTGAAACTTGGGGGCTGTTACTCCTTTCTTCTCATTTTTCTCCCTTTTAGAATGGAAATGTCTATCCTATGCCTGTTCCACAATTGTACTTTGTAAGCACATAACCTGTTTGATTTCACAGGCTTGGAACTGGAAAGGAATTTGCCTCAAGATGAATTGTGCCTTGAGTCTCACTGTATCTGATTTAGATAAGACTCTGGACTTTAGACTTTTGAGTTGATGTTGGAACAAGTTAAGACTCTTGGAGCCACTGAGATGGAATGAATGTATTTTGTATATGAGAAGGACATGAATTTTGGGGTCTGTGGGTGAAATGTTATAGTTTAAATGTGTTCTCTCAAAAATTCAGGTATTTCCAATATGATGGTATTAAGAGGTAAGGCTTTTAAAAGGTGATTAGGTCATGAGGGCTCCTCCTTCATGAAAGGGATATATAAAAGAGGTTTCATCCAGCATTTGACTCCTCTTGCCCTTTTAGCTTCTGCCATGTGAGGATACAATAAAAAGGCCCTTGCCAGATGCTCGTGTCTTGATCTTGGACTTCCTTGCCTCCAGAACTGTGATAAAATAAATTTCTATTCTTTATAAATTATGCAGTCTCAGTTATTTTGTTACAGTAGCACAAATGAACTAAGACCATTTCTTTATAGGAAAAAGAATAAAGATGTCCCCATTTTTGGACTGAAATATATAGGCATTTAGAGCTAAAATAAGTTGCAAGAGGTGGCAAAAGATCTCTCTATAATCACCTTCACTTAATAGGAACATCCTCAACAGTTTCCTCTGCTGAAGAGCTGACTTTGGCTGAATTCTCACCAGCTTTGAACACTGGTCAGATGTGAGCATAATGGCCCATCCTGATAGAAAGAAGGCCACACCTTGTCATGGAAACAGGGCAAGTTCTAAGCTTCATCAGAAAGCCTTAGGACATGGGATGTGACTTGGGGTAAACTGGACTGACTCTATAGATAATGATATATTTTAGATATGTTTGTCCCCCAAAGCTTATGTTGAAATCCCCAATGTGGCTGTGTTGGGAGGTGTTTGGGTCATGGGGACAGATACTTCATGAAAAGATTAATGCCCTCCATGGAGGGGAGCTTTCACTAGAATGGATTAGTTCCCATCAGGGTTGGTTGTTAAAGGGAGCTTGGCACCTGCCCCCACCCATGTCCTCTTGCCATGTGATCTTTGCACCTGCTGGCAGCCCTGTCATTTTCTACCATAAATAGAAGTAGCCTGAGACCCATTCCAGATGCAGCTGCCACAGAATCATGAGCCAAATAGACCTTTTTTATTTATAAATTACGCAGTCTCAGGTATTCTGTTATAACAGCACAAAAAGAAACTAATACAGATAAAGATGTAAGAACTTCTATTTCTCAATGAGAATTTTACTCCAAGGAGCTAGACACTCTCAGTTGCTTAAACCATATCCAGAGGTTCCCATGGAAAGTGCCTTCACAGCACAATAGAATACCATCTAGCAAAGAAAATAAACAAGCTCAACTTTAAGCAACAGTATGAATGAATCTCACAACTGTATTGTTGTGCAAAAGTCACCAGACTCAAGAGCAGGTATGCTGCATGATTCTATGTATATAAAGTTCAAAAACAGGAAAATTAAAAATGCTGTTAAAAGTCAGCATAGTGATTACTCTTGCAGAGAGTTGTCAATGACTGAAAGTATTTGAGGACTTTTAGGGATACTGGTGGTTTTCTGTTTCTTGATCTAGACGCTGGTTCCATAGGCGTATTCAATTTGTGAAAATGTATCAACCTATATGTGCATAATTTTTTCACTTTCTGTATTTATGTTGTATTTTTTAAATTGAGTTTATCTTTTTAGTTTTAGAGTCACAGCAAAATTGAGCAGAAGGTACAGTTTCCATATACCGCCCCCCCATAAGCCCACAACCTCCCCCATTCTCAAAACCCCACCAGAGTGGTACACTAGTTAACAATTGATGAATCTACATTGACACATCATTATCACTCAAAGCCCATAGTTTACATTAGGCTTCACTCTTGTGTTGTACATTCTACAGGTTTTGAAAAATGTATAATGACATATTCACCATTACAGTATCATACAGAATAGTTTCACTGCCCTAAAAATCCTCTGTGCGCTTCCTATTTATCCCTCCCCTGCCCCCAACCCTTGACAGCCACTAAATTTTTACTATCTCCATAGTTTTGCCTTTTCCAGAATGTCATATGGTTGGAATCATACAACACGTAGCCTTTTCAGATTGGCTTCTTTCACTTAGCAACATGCATGTAAGGTTCCTCCATGTCTGTTCATGGCTTGTTAGCTCATTCCTTTTTAGTGCTAAATAATATTTCATTGTCATTGTACCACAGTTTATCTATCCATTCACCACTGAAGGACATCTTGGTTGCTTCCAAGTTTTGGTAATTACGACTAAAGCTGCTATAAACATTCATGTGCAGGTTTTTATGTGGACATAAGTTTCCAACTCATTTGAATAAATACCAAGGAATGCAATTGCTGGATCGTATGGTAAGAATATGCTTAATTTTGTAAAAAAACTGCCAAACTGTCTTCCAGAATACCTGTACCATTTTCCATTCCCATCAGCAATGAATTGTATATTATATTTTAATGAAAAGTTAAAAAAAAAAAAAAAGCTAGTTGAGGGGGCTGGACGATTGGTTCAGTTGGTTAAAGTGCTGTGTTGGTAACACCAAGGTCAAGGGTTCGGATCTCCTCACAGCCAGCTGCCAAAAAAAAAATAAAAACAAAAGCCTAACCCAAATCTAAACAAACTAGATTATTTAAAGGAATGTAACACAGATTCTGAATGTAAATCTAAAAAGAGTTTTCAAAAGTATTCTGATCAAAAGCACTATTTTTAGAATAAGTACATAGTCTCCTTCCTTTGAGCCTCATTGGAGTGGGTGTTCCACCAGTCTTGTTAAAACCACAGTAAGAGCTGGTATGGCTTTTTTAAAGTTTTTTTTAATTTAATTTTATTTTGTTTTACTTCTCAAAATACATTGTACTTGATTATCATGCTCCTTTACCCGTTCCTCTCCACCCCTCCCCTCCCCGCCCCCCACATTGTAACTGTGCACTTGGCTTAAATAGTTCAAGGAATTTTTGTGGTTATTCTGTCTTCTTCCCCCCACCCTTTATTTGTTTGTGTGTTTATTTATTTATTAATGTTTAGCTCCCACAAATAAGTGAGAACATGTGGTATTTTTCTTTCTGTGCCTGACTTGTTTCACTTAATATAATTTTCTCTAAGTCCATCCATGTTGTTGCAAATGGTAGTATTTCATTCTTTTTATAGCAGAGTAGTATTCCATTGTGTAGACGTACCACAGTTTCCTTATCTGCTCATCAGTTCATGGACATTTGGGCTGGTTCCAGCTCTTGGCTATTGTATATAGAGCTGCAATAAACATTGGAATACAGGTATCCCTGCGGCATGATGATTTCCATTCCTCTGGGTATATTCCCAGCAGTGGGATTGCAGGGTCATATGGTATATCTATCTGTAATTATTTGAGAAACCTTCATATCATTTTCCATAAAGGCTGCACTATTTTGCAGCCCCACCAACAGCGGATGAGAGTTCCCTTTTCTCCGCAACCTCTCCAGCATTTATCATTCGCAGTCTTTTGGATATTAGCCATCCTAACTGGAGTGAGATGGTATCTCAGTGTGGTTTTGATTTGCATTTCCCAGATGTTGAGTGATATTGAGCACTTTTTCATGTGTCTGTCAGCCATGTTTTAAAATCACAATAGGGCAGTCTCCCAAATCCAAATGCAGCCTTCAGTTCCTAGTAGACTCTTGAGACCTGTGTAGACACAGCTGTTAGCCAAAATGGTTTGTCTTCTCAGTCTAAGGCAAGTGAGGGCCTGAAGTCCTCTCATTTCAGACCATGTATTTAGATGTCAGACTCTCACTATTTGCTATTCAGGAAGTCTATAATGCTCCCAACCCCCATCTTTAAAAAATAAAAGATATTATTTTCTGTTCATGACAATGAACTAACCAACAAGGAGAGAGAAGCAATCAATAACGAAACCAGCAAGATGTAAACTTCTAATGAGCATCTTGGGGTTGAAAGGTTATTCTCCTTGGATTCAGAGAGGAGGTATCTATTTCTTGAAATATAGTAAGTTAGAAACAGTAGTAATAGTAATATTGAGATTTGCAGGATCCCTTTAACTTTTTAGAGAATTGGCATATACATTTATGCATTCATTCAATATGCTTCATAGTGGAGTCACATTTTATGAGGGGCGCTAGATGCTGAAGAAAGTGCATGAGATAAACATTGCCCTTAAAAATTCCTTAGCCGTATTGTATATAGGGTCTCTGCATTCACAAGATAGCTGGCTTGCATTTAGACAATGTTGTATTACAAACATGTATCTTTAAACACTAGGCTGATAACCACTCTAAGCAGGGAGCAAGGGGACAGAGACTGACAAAAGAACAGCAGGGTCAAGTCTCCCATCTCATACTCTCTTTCTAGACAGGGTTCAGCAAACATTTTCTGAAAAGGGCCAGAGAGCAAATATTTTAGGCTTTGCAGTCTCTGTCACAAGAACTCAACTCTGTTATTGAATGGCACAAAAGCCCCCATGGACCACGTGTAAAGGAAGGCACATGGCTGTGTCCCAATAAAACCTCATTTGCAAAACAGGCAGTGGGCAGGGTTTGGCCCACAGTCTGTAGTTTGCAGGCCCCTATTCAAGATGTACACCCTGGGACAGGCAGGCAGAATCACAGGCACTATTTTGATTGTTTTCTTTCTCTCTTTCTCTGTGCAGCTCAATTTACAGAAACGAAATACACAGATGATGTGAGCCTGCTATACTGAACACTTGTGTCAGGAACTAGGGTGCTGAGACATAGGGAGAACCACGTGCTGCTCTCACAGGGATCTTAGTTCTGCAAGAGACAGTACATGGTCCATTAAAGATCCATAGCTATTCTTTTGTTGAATAGTTATCTCTGGGGTGCAGCTGCCCAGCCAAGAACTACAGTCCCCAGCCTCCTTTACATGTAGGTAGAACTACGTGACTGTTCTCACCAATGAAATGTGAGCAGAAGTCACAGGAGCCTCTTATAAGCCAAGATGGCTAAGAAGCAGGTATGCCTTCTCTGCACGTTCGTTCCATGTTTTCCAGCTGGATGTATATGATTCCGAGGGTCTAGAGGATGACAAAGCCACAATATAGAATGAATCTGAGTCTCTGAATTTTTTCATGGAGGTGCCCATCATTCAAGTGATTGATAAATACAGTTCTATTGCATTAAGCCTCTAAAACTTGGGAGTTATTATTGTCATGGCCACTAGCATTACCCTACTTGGAACAAGAGTCTAGCAGAAAACACAAACCATGTAAACTGTCATCACCCAGCATAGTGAGAGCTATATAAACCACGTGCTGTGACAGTACTGGGGAGGGAATGAGGGGAGAGAAGACTTCTAATGAGAATTCAGGCAAGATATACCACAGAGTCAGTGAGTCTGGAAGGATTAGCCCCTGGGATCTTCACACACAACCCTGTCATCCCCATTTGACATATTAGAATTCTGAGGGTTGGAGAGGTTAAATGACTTGGCCAAAGTCAGCCTGCTGGTCATTGGCAGAGCCAGGACTCCTGACTCAATTTCAGTGGCCTAACGCCTGCATGACATTGTCAGAAACTCATAATCTGGAGAACTGATTGGACTGGCCAGGATAGGGTTTAACTGGAAGCTGGTTCCCCTCCACCAGACAGCTAGCGCCCTGCTTCCAGAAGCAATCCTACTCAGAGATTCATGAATAAGCCAACTCCTTTTCTTCCTCAGGGGCAAGTGAATCAGGACATGTGACCTTAGGTGGTACGAAGGGTCTGGTCCACAGGGCAAAGGTGCTCCCCGAAGTGAAGCCTCTTTGCCCAGCGCAGACGCTGACCAACCCTGTCCCCATCCGACAGCAAGCCTGGCAGTGTGGGAGTAGGAAGGCAGACAAGAGAAGGGAGCACGGCACGGAAGGGGGGAAGAGATGAACGGTTTCTATTTTTTACTATGAAAGAGTTTTTTTTGACACATCAAATAAAAGAATTTTAATACATCTGCACACACTAAAATGCCAGTTTCCCTAGTGCAGCTCTTCCCTCCTCCAACATTCTTTCTGGCAAGATAAACAGCCCACACTTCACCTTGCTTTTTCTCTCCCCTGAGCATCTCAAAAGCAGATTTCTTTGCCTTTTTTCCTATCGAATGAAGCAGGTCTTGACTCAGGGGGCTACAAACTACAGGGTGAATATGCACAGATACACACACACACACCACTGCACTGCACACCACAACGCAGCTCTCCAGAACACGCTGCTTTTGCCCATTTGAATTATGCTGAAAACAAACCCATCGCCTTCATGCTCACGCAAGTATACAACTTAAGATATTTTGCAACCTTGCATCAGATAAAAACCAGATCTAAATCAACAAGTCTGTTTTAAAGAGCAGCAGCATTTCAACCAGAGCAGATTGAATGAAGACATTTTAAAATACATTAACCATCTCAATCTTTCTCTCCATCCCTGCACTCCCCTGTTTGTACCCACATGCGAAAAACAATTTGTCTCAACAAACTTGAAAGTAGCTGGAATACTGGTGGAGGGTAAATGGATGTTAGTTACCTTTTTGGCCATGAGTACAATTTTAAAATCTACATTCTACCTAGTAATTCTACTTCTATGTATTTATCCTAGGAAATAATCACAAAGCATGCAAAAGTTTATTTACAAGAATGTCCATCACAGATTTTGTAATAGCAAAACAAAACAAACAGAAAAACACTTAAATATCCAACAGAAGACAACAATAGTTTTTGAACTATGGTACATTTCTATAAAATGGAATATTATGAAATCACTACAAACAATACTGTTTACATTTAACATAGAAAAATGTTAAGTAAAAACCAACTGATAAAGCAGTACATGTAGAGTGTATACAACAGAAATACATATGTTGGTGTTGGAAAAGTCTGGCAAGATATTCACTAAAACATTCACAGTGGGTTATCTTTGATTCATGGAAATTCATATGGTATTAACTTTTGGTTTTCTTATCCATATTCTCTACTTGTTTTTCATTACAGGAATATTACTTGTACTACAAAAAGTAATAAAAAATTAATGAATGAATAAAACTAGTTGTGACTCTAAGATTTTTTAATCACCATAATGCCAGTGGCCTGGTATGGCTCAATTTTTCACTGACCTGTCAGCCACTGCAGTAGGATCAGAGTTGCCTGAATGGAAATGTTCAAAGTGTGCTGCTAACTGAAGTTCAAGACCCTAGTCCTGGGTCTGGGCTTCCAAGGCCCCTTGTTGCGACACTTCTATGAGACTTTATAACATAAATATATATTTGTAAATACAGGTATAGTAACTGGAAGATATTTCTATTTCACTGTTCCCTAGATAGGCAGAGAGGAAAACAGAAGCCCTAGAAAGAGGGTTCTACTGTGGGATTTTTGGTTTTTTGTTTTTGTTTTGGAGCAGAGAGAACAAAGAACAACCTTCAGTCAGCAGGTCATTTGATGGATGTCCTAGCCATCTGAGAGTGGCCTGGAGCACTTTGGATCCTGGGAAGCCAGCCAGGAACTGGCCAGCCAGGAGGGCTGCTGAGGCAGGAGGCCTGGACTCAGGGCTCCCTTCAGCAAAGGCTGCGGTGGTGGTGGTAGAGAAAGGTTGCAAGATCCATCTGTTCAGTCAGCAAGCTCCCAGATGATGCTTAGAGTTTGATATGGATCATTCCAGCCTCCCTCAAATCAATCAACAAGTATTGATTGAGTGCCTACTGTTTGCTGGGCTTGACGCAAGGCATTTTGGGAGATGCAGAATTATTACAGAACAAGGTCTCTGTCCTCCTCAATTAGTGTCCCAAGCCCATGCATAGCAAAGTGGGAACTGCCTGAATAAGACAATGCAAGCTGCAGAAATGCAGACGGGGAAGGGGGAGAGCACACTGAGATCGCTGAGTCCAGGAGGACTCCAGACAGGAGAGAGGACTTAAGCTGGGGCCGGGGGCCAGGGAATATTACTGGTTGAGAAAATATGAATATGTATTAAGGGGACACCACCTACAACAACAAAACACTCTGAAATACCAGTGCCTTAAACAATAGAAATTTCTTTCTAGCTCGTGTAAAGGCCATTTGGCAGTGAGGCTGGGGTGGGACTCTTCTCCATACAGTCATTCAGGGCCTCAGGCTGCCAGAGTTTCCACTGTCTTCAACATATGCCCTTTAAGGCCACCCACGGCCTCAACATCCAGCCAGCAGACAGGGAAAAGGTGGGCAAGGACCTCACAGGAGGTTTACACAGTCCAGGCCTGCAGTTTGCTCATATCACGTCTCCCACATCCTGTTGGCCTAAAGTCAATTTTTGTCCTGCCTAGATACAAAGGGAAGGAGAACCACAGTTCCTAGTGGGTCAGCCACTATCCAGCAACAACTCTCTGAAAGGTGGGATACGAAAATTTGGTGGAAGTCCAGCCATGGTAGACAAAGGCCAGAGGTGGGATTCAGCCTGGCAGGGTGTGAAGCTGCAGGAGATGGTCACTTTGGAATAGTCAGAGTCTGACATGGACTAGTGAGACTTGGGTTGGGAAGAAAGAGACTCTAGCAACAAGTCTCAGAGGAAGAATTTATCAAGGCTTATGATTCGAGACAAATTGTAAGCATGGACAGTTCAATTCAGGCAGAGGCCTGCTTTGGTGACAAGCTCTGTCAGGTTTGGGAACTTAAATGACTTCAGGGAGGGTCTGAACTCCCTAATACCTCAGCAATGACCACTTGATGTCTCCAACAGGGCCCAACATCCATTTGCATTACATGCTTGACCAGGAGTTTGCAACCCCTTCCTTCAACATAACTTGGATCTTAGAGAATGTTCACATTCCTGATGAACCAAAGAGAGACCAAGAGGAGGGTATTAGTCTGTTTTTGTGTTGCTGTAACAGAATACCAAGACTGGGTAACTTGTAAAGAAAAAAGGCATATTTGACTCATGATACTGGGATGGCTGAATCTGGCATGGGCCTCAGGCTGCTTCTATTCATAGCAGAAAACAGCAGGTAGCAGCAGGTCCAAAGAGATCACATGGTGAGAGGAAGCAAGAAAGAGAGGGAAGAGAGGTGCCAAGGTCTTTTAAACAACCAGCTCTCACAGGAACTAATAGAGCAAGAACTCATTCACTACCCTCCACCCCAGGGATGGCATTAATCTATTCCTGAGGGATCTGTCCCCATGACCCAAACAGCTCTCAGCACTACCACATTGGGAATCAGATTTCAATGTAGGCTTTGGCAGGACAACATATCCAAACTATCAAGAAGTTTCATTGGAACAGAAAGTCCTAGGGGGTTAGCTACCCTGTGAAAACCTGGTGAGTGGGCTTTCAGGAAGGCCCAGAGCACCATACCCCTGAGACTGTGGGGGACCTGCCTGTGAATATTAGCTGTAAAGCCTCATCAGGATTTAAGTCGCACCCTACCCAAGGCAAGAGAGGTGATGAGGTGCTATCCTATAACTCTATGAAGTCATGTTTACGTTTTCGATGTTGGCGCCATGGATAGAGGCTTTAGACAAGTCACTGGACTTCCCCAGGCCTCAGCTTTCTACAAAACAAGTGAGTTTGACACCATGATCTCTAAGCCCCTTCCCAGCTGTAGCATCCTGTGAACATGAATTCTTTCCACACAGGCAGCCCACATATGCCTTAATAAGGTCCTAGAAATTTAGAATTCAAAAACTGAAATCAAAATAGGGGCAGAGGAAAAGAACCTTACAGATTGTTATGCTAACACTTACCAAAATGTGTTTCAGGAATATTAGTTCTGTAGATTCTTAGTAGGTATGCATATTTATATCTATATATCTACATAAATATCATATATAGATAGGTATTATATATGCGTGTATATTTTGAGAGAGAGAGAGAAAGCTGGCATTCATTCAGTATGCCAATATATACGGATGTCAGCTTTTATTTACTGTATAGGGTACTTTAAAAAGTTCGTGGAAAAATACATTTAATAGATAATATGAATCTTTCCATGAATTTTTGAAGTACCCTTATATATAGCAAAAGCTGATATCCATACAATACTCCAGGCACTATGCAAAGAGCTTTTTATGCACTGGTTCTTTTAATTTTTTAAGCTCCCTAGCAACACTATTATCATCACCTTCCCCATTTTAAACTGAAGAAACTGATGTTTAGAGAGGTGAGCACCTGCCCCCGGCCACAGCAATTACCACTGGAAGGGAAGGACTCAGCATCTCTGACTCTAGACTGTGCTTGCAGACACCACACTTTCCTGCTTCCTGAGGGTTCTTCGGTCACGTCAGCTTGGGGGTTACTGGGTTAAACAAAGTTAGACTGGTTTGTTTACTACAAAACTTCTCAGAGCCCTGCCTGCCTATCACATTGTGCACAGAGTGGCATAGTATTTACAAGCACAGACTCTGAGGAAAGATCGACTGGCCTTGAACCCCAGCTCTGCCCCTTACTGGCTGTGTGACTTTGGGCATATTGCTTAACCTCTCTGAACCTCATCTGTAAAATAAGAATCTGATTACAGAACTTGCTTCACAGAGCTGCCTGTAAGAATTTTAAAAGTTAATATGTTTTGAGATCAAAACCAAGTGTAATTTAAGTATTGGCTATTACTACAGTGGGCAGTGTTGTTGACTAAATTAATTCTGGAGCCCAGTTTTCACAGAGCATCTGTTGACAGTAGTGGCATCATCTGGACCATCCTTCTCAGTCGACAATGAGGAGGTGAAGGGAATAGACCTGGGTCAGGGCCACATAGGCTTCTAGTGTGAGAGCCCGTGGAGCTAGACATCTGGTCCCCAGCCTCCCAGCAAGTGCTATAGCCCCACAAACCCACCCTGCTCTCTCTAGCACATTCAGACATTTTCTGCAAACCTACTTACAGAGTGGTGACTAAACGTAAAATTACTCAGCTGCGGCTCCCCACCCCACCCCCTGTAAGTGTCCATCCAAAGCCCAACACAGGGACTTGTGCAAAAGGAGAATGAAGGAGACGTGCAATGAAGTCTTCTGCAACCACCATTGCCTCCCCAGAGGGAAGGCTCTCTGACAGCCCAACTGCTCTGGCATTTGAGCTGCCTTAGGCAAAATGACACTGCCTGCCAGGAGCACTGGGCACTTGCAGGCACCGGCAGCAGACACCCTGCAGCTGGGGCAGGGGCTTCTGTCCCAGTACTACCCAGAGCATGCCCTGGGAGCTGGGGCTGCTCACCAGAAGGTGGGGAAAAGAGGAAGAAGAAAAATCCCTCTCAGGCTTTCAGAGGGAAGCACTTTAGAAAATAAAAAGGATTAAATGTGACAAAGACCATAAATTGAAAGTAAAATCAGACAGGGGTTAGGATGAAAATCATCCTATTCAAATGATGTTCCTCCAATTTGTGTGATTTCTTTGTGATGCTCTGTGTCTTACTGCTCAGACCTGTGCAACAGGAATGTGTGTGTGTGTGCAAGGGGGATGTGTGTGTGTGTTTGTGCAAGGGAGATGTGTATGTTTGTGCAAGAGGAGTGTGTGTGTATGGAGAGAGAGAGAGAAGTAAGAGTGAGGGAGTGAGAACAAGGGCACAGGGAGAGCTGGAAAGAAGCTTCGGAGCTTCAGGGCCATTCTGTGGCTCAGGCCAAAGCATTGTTTCACCTGCTGCCAATGGTCCAGTCACGCCTGTCTGAAAGGTCTGATACCAGCACCCAACCTGCTAGTCTTTCCTCATCTTGACTGTACATGAGAGAGCTCAGAAGTTCAGGAACAGGGTCCTTTTTGTGCTCTGGATATGATACACCTCCAATTCTAGGTTATCAATTACTCTTATTACTTATTGGGTGCTGAGTATACTGAGCAGCTCCCTGGACCGACACTGCAGTGAGTATTCTTTAAGGCAGCAGACCCCAAGGGCTCACCGTCTACCGAATGGCCACAGGAATGGTTTGCGGACATTGGCTTGGTTAAAGGATCAATGAACTTCACAAATAAAGTCTGTGAGGTCTCCTCAGCCACTCTTGCCCACCTTTGGGAATACACACATGAGAGGAGCCTGTGAGCAGCTGAGAAAGAAATATCTTCCTCAGGTCTGCCAACCAAGTAATTAAAGCCCAGGGTAATCCAGCCTCCACACTGCATGCTTCACATGTACAAACTGATGCAATTAACCAAGCATTTCCTGGGATCCTTCTCTTGAATTCAGATAAGGGTTTTTTTGTTGGTTTTTTTTTTTTTGTTTTTACTACATAGAAAAAGATACTAAATATGTACATTCTATTCATTGTTTTCAATATACCCAGGAGTTTTTGACTGAATTAAGTAGTTCTACTATTATCCCTCTTATTATTTCAGGTTATGTGTAGATTCAGGCAGAATCTACATAGCATAGAGATAAGAAAGATGAGAAAATGTCAAGAACCTTTCAGGTTACCCAATGCAACTCTGTATATCTGTTAAGTCCCCTTATTACCCATCTCTCCCAAGAGATGTTTTAGGATCAGCACATCTATCATGTAGATGGTCACAGCTGACACAGCCATGGACCAGCCGTTATTCAGTAAGTATTTATCAAGTACTTACTATGTGCCAGATACTGTGCTAGACAGTAGGGACCCAGCTACATACAATTAGAATAGTCTCCACCTTCCAGAGTTCCCATCAAAGTTCTCAAGAGCTGAGACTGTAAGACTCAACCCCCTAGTTAGACAGACGAGGATACTGAGACCCAGAGGAGAAAGGACTTGCCCAAAGCCCCCTCACAGGGAGGGCCTGAGCTGGAACCGAAACCCAGGTCTGCCAGTGCTAGGCCACGGCCCGCCCCAGGATGCTGCCCTCTCTACCTCTAATGGAAGAAAATGTCCTCAGTCTGCTTTCCTGTGCATATGGCACGTGGCTGCTCATAGGACCATAACAATAGAGATCCAGAGGAAGGTCATATTGAAAACTATGCTGTTGACGTGTCTTGTTTTGTGTTTGCTACATGCTCATGTAAAGTGGATCACCAGCTTCCAAAGAGCAGCTGCTCAGGCTTGTTAATTACACATAATTCAAAATGCAAAAAAAACCTTTGGAATATTTATAGAGATGGCTTAAGGAAAATCTTTTTCTAGACTGAAAGAGGCTGGCTCTTTTCAGATCCCCAGAAGCTTACAGACAGAGTAAGGAGTGAATTGGCACTGGGTGGGGGGCGTGGGGAGAGGCTGGTCAGGGCAGACCTCAATATGGAAATCACTCCTGGCTAATTCTAGGCCCCTAGTCCATCAGTGCCTTGCTTACCAGCACCTGAGATTTGGAAAATAGAGAGCCAGCAGAGGTGAGCCACAAGAAAAAAGCAAATAATGACACTAGCTAATATTTATTAAGTGCCTTCTGTGTACCTGGATTTCATTACATCAACATGTCATTAAATCCCATTACCACTCTGGGGGTGGATATTAGTTCTCCCCATTATATAAGTTTCAGCCAGTAAGTAGTGACACTTGGCTCCGCACCTGAGTCCATACGATGGTAATGACCATTCTTTGTCCACTACACAGCAATAAAATAGAGAAGTTTTCCTGGGAAGTGGTAAGGAAACAAGGAAAGAGTAGGATTAAAGCAAGGGAGAAAGGAGAAGCCTCAGGTGGTGAATCAACAAATGTTCAAGGAGCATATGCCACACAGAAGGCATTCTGCCAGGCATCCGCTGCAGGGATGCCAAGTACCCCACTCCCTCCTGACACCCCCACCTAGGGCGTGGGCCCAGCGTTCACCTACTAGCCAAGCCAGGAACTCCAACATCCGAGACAACTTCCCATCCCTCACCCTCCACCTTCTCTGACATCCTCCTCATTTATCCTTCTGTGTATCATCTGTCTACTGAGCTCATTTGTAAAATGGGGAGAGTCTGGTACCTACTTCATTAATGCAATAATATATACAAAGCAATTAACGCAGCCTCTGGCACATAGCAATTCTCAATAAATGTTAGTTGTCATTATAGTTACCAGCACATTGAAATAACTGATATAATGAAAGTGACACCTGAGTCCTTAAACAATAAGATCAAATATGAGGAAAACCTTGGGATGGCTTGTGGTCAGTTGGTCCACCCACCTTTGCTAACTATACCTTGTGGTTTCAGGTATCTGCATTTTTTCTTATGTGGGATACCATTCTCCTCTCTATCTATTCAGATCTTATAATTTCTTCAAGATCTAATGAAATAAAAGCATTCTAGGAATGAGCCCCAAGACAGGGTATCTTTTAGAGCAGAAATATAAAGCAAGCCACATGTGTAATTTTAAATGTTATGTATAGTAGCCACATTAAAAAATACAATAATAATTATTATTATTTAAAAATTTTGTTTAGCCAAATATATCCAAAACATTATCATTTCAACATGTAATCAATATGAAAATTACTAATGAAGTATTTTACATTCTTTTTTTCGTACCAAGTTTTCAGTATCTAGTGGTTATTTTATACTCATAGCACATCTGAATTTGGACTAGCCATATTTCCAGGGCTTATAGCCACAAGTGGCTAGTGGCTACTGTTTTGGACACTGCACCTTTAGAGCAAGCTGACACTGTTCCTTTAAAAACCAAAACATGTCCTGCATTAATTGTGGATGTGGGGGTGGATCATTAGAGTAGCAGGTGGTCCTGTTGGTCTCTGTCCCCAGGGAATGTGTGAAGGAGCCTGTTTCTGGCCAAAGCAAATCACACAAACCCATCTAAGGCCCTGCTGATAATACATTCATAGAGTTTCACACCCCAGCACACAGACAGACAGGCTTGGCTAAATAGGCTTTTAAAAATACTTTGAGAACTGTAACCACCCCTTCCCAAAACCACTTCACAGATACAACAGCTCTGAATCCCAACATTCCCTTTCAAATGAGCACCAAAAGCACCCATTTTCTCTAGCTTCCTGAAAATGACACGGTTCCAAATAATTTATTTGTATATTACAGGTTTCCTAAGCACCCAGAGTACTCTGGGCATTCTGCTAGATAAGGAAGATATGGTTCCTGGCCTCAAAGCCATCAATGGGGAACACAAGCAATATTAGGACAAGGCTTTTCCTGGTCTTTTTTTGGAATTCCGATCAGAATCATCATGAATATGTCCCAGAATGGAAACTTTTATGACCATCTGGCCTAGGAGCTGGTTTCTGCTTCTGGTTTTGGTTCCATTTGCTCATTTTCTATATAACACCTCCCCTCTGGGGTACCTAGGTTAGCTGCCTGCACTACCTCCACTGCATGTTTCAAAGCCATGGTAGATTCCACAAGGCCACCCGCTAACCTGGAGAAGGGATGCTTACCAAGCTCTGCCTCTGACCCCTGCCCGTTTCCTTCACAAGGGCCAGTCTCCAGACAACTGTGGACTGGTGCCTGTAAGACACTGAGGATAATAAACAGCTCTGCTTGCCTGAAAGTCTATCTTCTATCTTGCTTCTCCTCCTATTGAGGAGGACCACAAGAAGACTCATGAAAGTTTCCATGAAGAAACAGTAAAATGATTGCTGGTAGTAACTGACTCATGAAGAGGCATCAGGTGTAAGCAATCAGGATATGCTAAGTTCAAAGAGCCAAAAGGTCAATTATCTAAGTGATCTCTTATCAATCAGTTCTCGTGACCACATGTGGACACAACCATAGTCTTTAAACTAGGACATCCCAAGAGAAGTCATTTAGTTCTCGCATACTACCATCACCCATTATACCATTAGACTATTTGACTATTACATGTTTCAAAGTTTCAGGATACAAATTATAGTCCATAGAAGAGACTTCTTGAGTAAACCTAAATTTTCCCTACTCTTCTTCTCTGGTGTTAAAATCCATTTCTCCAAATTCACCATCTATGGAAGTAGGAAGCAACTGACCATCATGCTCCAATGGAGAAAGCAGCAAAGTTGGAGAACACAATTTGGCTTCAGGAAAGCCTTGTTTCAAATCCCTACTGCCACAACCACCATCTACTTATTATGTAACCTTGAGTAACTTACTTTTCCCCATGAATCTAAATTTCATTTCTTATCAAGGCTTTCTTAACCCTCATTAAATGGTTTAGTTTTTATCATTCCTCATAGTCTATCCCAAGGTCTTCTAAATTCCTCTCAAAGTGTAACTTATGGCCTTGATGACATAAATAATTTTTAACCAGACTCTTCATAAATGTAAAATTACAGTCAATACAGGAAATTATCACCATCATGGTTGTTTCTTTTTATCTCTCAAAAATGGAGATTAACTCTGTTAATTGTTTCTTTGCTGTGCAGAAGCTTTTTAGTTTGATATAATCCCATTTGTTTATTTTTCCTTTGGTTGCCCGTGCTTTTGGGGTCGTATTCATGAAGTCTGTGCCCAGTCCTATTTCCTGAAGTGTTTCTCCTATGTTTTCTTTAAGAAGTTTTATTGTTTCAGGGTGTATATTTAAATCCTTAATCCATTTTGAGTTGTTGGTGGGACTGCAAAATGGTGCAGCCTCTATGGAAAATGGTATGGAGGTTCCTCAAACAATTGCAGATAGATCTACCATACGATCCAGCTATCCCACTGTTGGGAATATACCCAGAGGAATGGAAATCATCAAGTCAAAGGTATACCTGTTCCCCAATGTTCATCGCAGCACTCTTTACAATAGCCAAGAGTTGGAACCAGCCCAAATGTCCATCATCAGATGAGTGGATACGGAAAATGTGGTACATCTACACAATGGAATACTACTCAGCTATAAAAACGAATGAAATACTGCCATTTGCAACAACATGGATGGACCTTGAGAGAATTATATTAAGTGAAACAAGTCAGGCACAGAAAGAGAAATACCACATGTTCTCACTTATTGGTGGGAGCTAAAAATTAATATATAAATTCACACACACACACACACACACACACAAAAACCGGGGGGGGGGGAGAAGATATAACAACCACAATTACTTGAAGTTGATATGACAAGCAAACAGAAAGGACATTGTTGGGGGGGAGGGGGAGAGGGAGAAGGGAGGGAGGTTTTGGTGATGGGGAGCAATAATCAGCCACAATGTATATAGACAAAATAAAATTAAAAAAAAAAAAAAGAATTCTTCACAAATACTGATAGTCAACTCTGTACCCATAAATATGTATAAATAAAAATAATTTAGAAAAAAAAAGAAAAAAAATGGAGATTAATAATAATTGCTACTCAAACCATACATCTGATAAGGGATTAATATCTAAAACATATAAAGAACTACAACTCGATAGCAAGAAAACAAATAACATGATTTAAAAATGGGCAAAGGGGAAGTTGCTAAACCCTACCCGAGCAAGCAGATTACCCTAAGGCCAGTAGCTCCTGACAGAGACTCCAAAGAAGCTGAGAGAAGGCATCAGAGAAGAACTTTCCAAAGGTAACTTCAAAACTGGAGACTCCAGCTAAGAGAGAGGAAGGAAGAGTTGCTGAGCTCCAGCCATTTATGCTGAATAGAAAAGGTGAGAAGTAGGTTTCAAGAAGGCTGACTAGAGGCACCCAGCTGTCAGCTCTGATACAAAGAAAGTCTAAAACAACAAGTGAACAGTCACACATTAAACAGTTTCTGGGAGAAAACATCAGAATTTGGCAAAAGAGTGAGGAAGACCTCCTGAGGGTCAGAAATTCGTGACGGCAGCATGGAAAGACCTGACCATGACCAGCTTGGAGCCAAGAAAGACTCCTTGCTGTGGGGAAAAGATAGGCAAGGGGAATCGCGAACAGTATGCACACACTGTGGACACCTGCAATCCAAGCTACACGGGAGCTGCACGGCCCTTGCAGGCTTTGAGCCCAGCGTGAGAAGCTACTTGGAGCCCACGTGACTGCATTAATCCAGAGAGGGCATTCATGCTGAACCCCCATCCTCCGAGTCCTGGATTACCACAGGATGTCATCATTTAGGGATCAGAGCCAACACCAGTGTGCATTTTGCCCTAGGGTCTAATAGCCCCAGCATCTCTGCAGTCCTAAGGCCCCCTCATCACTCAGGGATGCTGGCACCAGTCCCCACGAGTGCTTGCACTTTCCAGAGCCTGAAAGCTGACTGATTTGGGACTTCTGCCACCCCCGGTGACCCTGCTCTCTTCAGTGGAGTGTCCGTGCACTCTCCCAGGGGCACAGAGTCTCACTCCAGCTCCAGCAAACCCACCCAAAGCCACCCACCCCAGCTGGGAAGCTGCAGAGAACCTGCACACTTCTGTCAGGGGCACACAGTCCCACCTGTAGCTCCTGCAAGCGTGACCAGGGCCACCCCCATCTGGGGAGCTGCAAAGCACCACAGTTTCTCTCTTGGGGGTGCAGGGTCCAGGCTGCAGCCCCAGTCACCTCTCCCCAGAGTTGGCTGCTGCAGCTAAGGAGCTACAGAGGCAGGGTGCCTCAGTGCTTCTCCCAGGGGTCTGCAGTCCCACCAGTTACCCTGGTGACCCCACCCAATTTAGCAGAGGAATAGTCAATTGCCACACCACCTCTTCCAGAATCCAGAAGTCCCAACAACAACCCCAGTGACCCTAGCCAGGATCTTCTACTTCTGCTGAGGAAGCAGTGAGCACACCAGTGCATCTCCCAGGAGATCAAGGTCCTGCCTACAGCCCCAGCAACGCTGCCCAGTGTCATCCACTAAAGCAAGTAGCTGCTGAGTGCCCCAGTGCCTAGGCCACAAAAGAAGCACTCATGGACACAAATACTTACAGTCAACTCTGTACCCTACAAATATGTATAATCAATTATGTTTATGCACACACACACACATATGTATATATATATGCACACTATAAAGCTATAGTAACCAAAACAGCATGGTACTGGCATAATAACAGACTCATGGACCAATGGAACTGAATAGAGAACCTAGAAATAAATCCACATTATCTACAACCAACTGATCTTTTATAAAGTTGCCAAGAACATACATTGGGGAAAAATACAGCTTATTCAACAAATGGTGCTGGGAAAAATGGATATCCATATGCAGAAGAAATGATTCCTCTCTCTCACCATATACCAAAATCAACTCAAAAGCGATTAAGACTTAAATGTAAGAGCTGAAACTATAGAATTACTAGAAGAAAACATAGAGAAAACAATCCAAGACATCAGAATGGGCAAAAATTTTATGAAGACTTCTAAAACACAGGCAACAAAAGCAAAAATAGACAAATGCGTTTACATCAAACTAAAAAGCTTCTGCACAGCAAAAGAAACAATCAGCAGCACAGAGGCAACCAGCAGAATAGGAGAAAATATTTGCAAACTATTAACCAAGAAGTGATTAGTATCCAGAATATACAAGAAACTTAAACAACTCAACAACAAAAAACAAATAATGCAATTAAAGAATGAGCAAATGACCTAACAAGACATTTCTCAAAAGTAGATATACAAATGACCAATGGGTATATGAGAAAATGCTCAACATCACTAACCATCAGGGAGCTGTGAATCAAAACCACAATGAGGCATCATTTCACCCCAGTTAGAATGGTTAACAAAAAGACAAAAAGTAACAAGTGCTGGTGAAGATGCAGAGAAAAGGACACCCTTATACACTGTTGGTGGAAATGTAAATTAGTACAGCCATTATAGGAAATTGTATGGAGGTTCCTCCAAAAACTAAAAATAGAACTACCATATTATCCAGTAATCCCACTTCCAGGTATTTATTCAAAGGAAAGGAAATCAGCATACCAAAGAGATATCTGCACCCTCATGTTTACTGCAGAACTATTCACAATAGCCAGGATATGGAATCAACTTAAGTACCTGTTAAAGAATGAAGAGGTAAAGAAAATGTAAAATATGTACACAATAAAATGCTATTCAGCCTTCAAAATGAGGAAATCCTGTCATTAGTGACAACATGAATGAACCTAGAGGACATTTGTAGTGGACTGAATTGTCCCCCCAAAACTCACTGAAGCTTGAGTTGTGTCCCCTCAGTTTCATGTATTAGAAACTTGGTCCCCCCTGCTGTGACTGGTAAGAGGGTGGGAAATCCTATTATAGTAATAGAAAGGTGGAGCCTTGAAGAGGTGATTGGATTGTAGGACGATGCACAGTGAATGGATTAAAAATGGTGGTCGGGGCATGGTTCTGAGGGTTTTAAAAGAAGAGGAGAGTCTGTCTTTCTCTCCCTCTGCAATCTCTGCTTCCACCATCTTGCAATGTGAAACCCCTGGGTCACTATCACCACCACCAGACGGACTTTGGACTTCCAAGCCTCAGAAACTGTAAGCAATAAATTTTGTTTTTCTTTATAAATTACCCGATTCCACGTATTTTGTTATAGCAACACAAAATGGACTAATAGAACATTATATTAAGTGAAATAAGCCAGGCACAGAGGGACAAATAGTCATGCACCACACGATGACATTTCAAAGATGGCCCACATATAGGATAGTGGTTATGCCATATAGCTTAGGTGTGTAGTAGGCTACACCATCTAGGTTTGTGGAAGTACCCTCTATGATGTTTGCATGACAAAATTGCCAAATGATGCATTTCTCAGAACGTATTCCCATTGCTAAGCAACGCATAACTGTATTGCATGATCTCATTTACATGTAGAATCTAAAATAGTCGAATTCACAGAAGCAGAGAGTAGAATGTTAGTTACTAGAAGCTGGTGGGGCAAAGGGGACTGGGGAGATGTTCATCAAAGGGTACAAAATTTCTGTTAGACAGGAGGAATAAGTTCGAGAGATCTATTATACAACATGGTGACTGTAATTAAAACAATATATTGTATACTTGAAAAATGCAAAAGAGTAGATTTAAGTGTTCTCACGATAAATAAATATGTGAGGTAATGCACATGTTAATTAGCTTGATTTAGCTATTCCACAATGTATACATATTTCAAAATATCATGTTGTACATCATAAATATATATAATTTTTGTCAATTTAAAAAAGTAATTAAAAACAGAAAAAATAATTGCTACTATTTATCAAGCATTAATATGTGACAGTCATGTTATATTACTTGATCAAACTGTAAGTCAATGAGGAAAGAACCTGTTTTAGAGATTCTTCATTTGTTCACAGATAACTGTTGAGCAACTGCTGTGTACCATGCATTGTCCTAGGTGCTGGGTGTCAGCAGCAAAGAAAACTAGAAGAATTGCTCCCTCCAGGGAACTTCCATCCTGGGTGGGGAGACAGATAAATAAAACAGATAAGTAAAATACACAGAATATCAAATGATGATCAGTGCTACAGCCAAAAATAAAGCAAATCAGCAATCACTGCTAGGGCAGTAAGGCAAGTCCTCCCTGAGGAAGAAGCCAAGACATCAAGTGGAGGAAATGTTTCAAAGAGGAAAGAAGGAGAAGCTGAGGAAATGCAGATCCTGTGGCAAACGAGGAGAGGACCGAGTAGTACTGATCAACAGTTTTAGCAACATGGAAGTTATCAGTGACTTTGAAAAGAGCGATGCCTTTGAATTTGGGGGTATAAAAGCCTTATTACAGTGGATTGAAGAGAGAATGGAGGAAAGCAGTTGGAAAGCAAGTATAGACAATCTTTCAGAGTTTTTGCTACAAAAGGAGCAAAAAGATGAAGCAGCTAAAGATGGATGAGAACGTCTTGTGTAGTATTAAGGATGTGAGAAATTACAGCATGTTTACACAATCACAGGCACAACCCAGTAGGGAGGGGGAAATGTGGTAACGCAGATGAGAGAAGGATAATCTCCAAAACTGTGTCTTCGAACAGGCGAGAGAGGGGACACAACTTGCAATTTTGGACCATGGAGAGGCAGCGATTTCTCAGTGAGAGAGGGAAGGTAGTACTTTCTGGGCACAGATGTAAGCAGGGGAGTAAATCTGGTGGTGGGAATGTGTGCAAGTTCTCTTCTGATGGCTTCTATCTTCTCGGTGAAATAGCAAGCCAAGGTCATCAACTGATAGTGAAGGAGCGGAAGATTCAAGGAGAGAGAGTGGAAAATAGACATGAAAGCGTGAGAATGAGTGGACCCTGGAGATGTGGTAAGACTGCTTACTGGAAGTTAGTGTCATGAATTCAAGGCAAGACTAGTCAATGCGGTTGTGTATATTTCTCCTGTCCCATTCAGCTGTGTAGTTGCAGAGCAAGGGGAGAGTTGGATTTAACTAGGATTGGAATTTTGAGAAAAGAAGCTATCGAGGTGAGGATGTATGCAGATGTAATGATGAGCCGTGGAATTTAAGGTGGGTAAGGACGGAGTGAGGACATGCTGGGGGGAGGTGAAGGACAGTGAGAAGGTGGTAGGCTCAGTCGATTGCAGGTATTGGGTGAGGAAGAGTTATTAGGTTTGGGCAAGAGAGAGAGAGTGAACTGGACAGATGTGATGTGGTGGAACTGAAGGATTGGTGGCTGGTAATGACAGTCAAGGATGTGACTTGAGAAGATGGTAGGGGGAGGGTGAGAGGAATTGGAAGGGAGGAGATCAAGGAGCAGGTAGGCTAAGGCAAGAAAGGACCATCTACTAAGAATTATGGCAGAAATATTCTTGGAAAAAGTAACAGCAAGCTGGGTGGTAAAGCCTTCAAGGAACAAGGAGGATGACTCTGGGGTTAGTGATTGGCTGCAACATCAAAGGGAAGTGAGTGGTACTGTGGGATGACCAAGATCATAGCCAAGATGTTACAGAGCCAACAAGGCACAAGAGCTCAGAGCACAGACCGGAGCCAGTCTGCCTGGGTTTGCATCCCAGCTCTGACACTGATTAGCTGTGTGATGTACCATAGTTCTGTAACCTCTCTGAGCTTCAGTTTCCTGGTCTGTAAATTAGGGTCAGTAATAGTACCAAAACTTAGGATGTCGTGAGAATTGAATGAGAGCAGCACAGCCCCAGTAGCTGGTGAATGTCATCCAATATTGGTCATTATTTCTATGAGAGCAAAAGACTGAGGATGTGGAAAAAGTGGCACAGAGCAATATTTTAATAAGCTTTACAAGGTGACCCACCTAGCAAATTGTTCTGGGACCTTGAACCCAGTTCTGCCCAGCTCTAAAGTCCACTCTGAACCACTAGGCTACCTTATTCAGAATGGTAATGAAAGATAGTTAACAGTCACAGCACCACTGACATGTGACCATCCCAGCACCACCACCGACAGGGCCAACTGCGAGGTATGTGAGAAAGTCCTTTGCTCCCCTCTTCCCTCTCAGTGGTCTGCCCCCCCCTCCATTCTGCCTCCCCTCCCCTCATGGCCCTGGTGGTCTCCCTCCTAAAACCCTCATCTCAGGAAAACATTTGACATTAATTTGTGCTGAGATGTAAAGGACTTGAAATAAGATGCCTCTTTCCCTCAGACCTTGGCTTTGAAACTAAAGAAATCAAGTACAAATAATGGATTTCCCTGATGAGAAGGGGGCCTACTGGGAATACAGCCAGGTACTCTGGGATCCCCTATAAAACCCTGTGCTGCTATTCCTCAGTGGTTTCCTCTGGTGAACTGACAACATTGACCTTGCTGATCAACTGCTGATGGACAGATGTGGGTGAAGTACCCTGACCTCTAGGGTGGATGGTGACAATGGGCAGCAGCCCCAGAAAGACCAAGAAGTAGGGCTCAGCCATCAGAACTGAGGTCCAGTGCCCTGAAAGCAAATCACCTGGACCCAAAGACACAAGGCCACTTGCCAGAGGTCACCCAGAGGCTTGTTGCACAAAGCCACTCGCCTGAGGTCACACAGAGGCTTGCTGGTAGAACAAGGGCTGGAACTCAGGTCATCTGATGGCCAGCCCTGAGCTCTGTCCACAGCCCCACACTGAGAGACAGACTTGGGAACTGAGAGCCAGAGAGGGATAGGGGTGCTGTTATCCACACTTAAAATACCTTTTTTCATGGAAAGACGTAGAGATGAGTCTTCACTTTGCTTCACAGAGAGTTTTGTCATTGCACCATATGCTGTGAAGTCCAAGTATAGATTTTTGTGTGTGGTGGGGGAAATGTGTGTGTGTGTGTGTGTGTGTGTGAGAGAGAGAGAGAGAGAGAGAGTGTGTGTGTGTGTGTGTGTGTGTGTGTGTGTGTGTGTGTGTGTGTGTGTGTGTGTGTGTGGTTATTTAGAGACTGCAAAGGAAACAATCATAAAGTCGAGTTAGAGGCAGAGCAGAGGAGCGAAATTGTTCTCCTTTGCTCTGCAGCATTTCCAGCCCACCCATGCAGGTGGGGAGGAGGTTGTGACAAGGTGGGGCTCATGCTCCCATGTCATGTTCCCAGGTGGATGTGGGCTGAGAAAGGTACAGGTGGAAGAATGTGACAGGGGCAGAGGAGGCGGCGGCGAGGATGGTAACAAGCACTACGTCATACCATGCTTGCTGTGTGCCAGGCACGCTCTACTCTCCACAGCCCTTTGAAGCAGCTGGTATTGTTATCACCATTTTACAGATGTAGAAACTGAAGCACAGAGAAGTTAAGGAGCAGGATAGAAAATAAATCAGATTCCCAGCCTGGGAAGAACAGGAAGCTCTGTTGCCCAATTTCACCTCTCTGTCCTTGCTCACTGGTGCTTGACTTCAGCACACAAGCATGCTTGAGTTCCTCATTTTAATAAGAAGCTTTTCCTTTATCTTGTCCACAACATGCTGCTGCTTCTCTCTTTCCTTTCTCCACTAACTGCCTTGAAAGAGAATCACACGCTCCCTATTCCTGCTTTCTCAACTCCTGATCCCTCCTCACTGGCTGCTTCTATCTCCCTGCTGCACCCTTAGAATGACTCCAAAGGAACAAGTAGTGGTTGAACCCGGTGTTCCCCTGGCCACTCTCTTTCTCACTCTCTCTTTTGCTCTCTCCTCAAGACATTGCTGACCCTGGCCCCACCCGTATCCTACCCCCACCACTTGGAATGACCTCCTCCTTCATCATCAGCAATACCAAGGTCTCCTTCTACCTCTCTGAAACTGCCTTGGTCACCTTCTTACTCCAGAATTAGCCCTTCCCAAAAGTCTCAAGAAGGCTTCTGGGCACAAACACAGGCTTTGGAGTCAACAGAGTCTAAGTCGCATCTCTGCCTCATCAGCAATACCAAGGTCTCCTTCTACCTCTACATAGTTGGCTAACCTATTACCACATGGGCTACTGCTACTACTTGTAGGAGTTCCTTATATATTTTGGATATTAACCTTTCATCAGATATGGCTTGCAAATATTTTCTCCCATTCTGTGGGTTGCCCTCTCATTCTGTTGTTTGCATTGCTGTTCAGAAGCCTTTTGGTTTGATGTAATCATATTTGCCTATTTTTGCTTTTGTTGCTTGTGCTTTTGGTGTCATATCCAAGGAATCATTGCCAAGGCCAATGTGAAGGAGTTCCTCCCTATCTTTTCTTCTATGGATTTTATGGTTTCAGGTCTTAGGTTTAAGTCTTTAATCCATTTTGAGTTGATTTTTGTGTATGGTGTAAGATAATGATCCAATTTCATTCTTTGCATGTGGATATTCAGTTTCCCCAACACCATTTACTAAAGACACTATCCTATCCCCATTGTGTATTCTTGGCACCCTTGTTGAAGAACAGGTGACCAAATATATGTAGATTTATTTCTGGTGTCTCTATTCTGTTCTATTGACCTACATGTCTGTTTTATGCCAGTACCATACTGTTTTGATTACTGTAGCTTTGTAATACAATTAAAAATCAGAAACTGTGATGCCTTCAGCTTTGTTCTTAATCAAAATTGTTTTGGCTATTCAGGGTCTCTTGTGGTTCCAAATAAATTTTATAATTTGTTTTTATTTTTTAAAAAAATACCACTGGGATTTTGATAGGGATTGCATTGATTCTGTAAATCACTTTGGGTAGTCTAGACATTTTAACAATATTCATTCTTCCAATTCATGAACATGGAGTGTCTTTACATTTATGTATGTCTGCTTAATTGTTTCATCAGTGTTTTATAGTTTTCAGTGTACAAGTGTTTCACCTCCTTGGTTAAGTTCATTTTTAAGTATTTTATTCTTTTTGGTACTATTATAAATGGGATTGTTTCCTTAATTTCCTTTTCAGATAATTATTAGTGTATAGAAATGCAACTGATTTTTGTACATTGATAGTTGTATCCTTCAACTTTGCTGAACTCATTTACTAGTTCTAACAGTTTTTGTGTGTGTTTGTGTAGTCTTTAGGGTTTTCTACAGATAAAATCATGTCATCTGCAAACAAAAGTAATTTTACTTCTTCTCTGATCTGGATGCTTTTTATCTCTTTTTCTTGCCTCATTTCTCTCACTAGGACTTGTGGTATTATTTTAGACAGAAGTGGTGGGAGGGGGCATTCTTGCCTTGTTCCAGATTTTAAAGGAAAATCTTTTAGTTTTTTTTACCATTGAAAATGATGTTAGCTCATAAATGATCTTTATTGCATTGAGGTTAGTTTCTTTGTACCTAAAATGTTGGGAGTTTTTGACCATAAAAATGGTGTTCAATACTGTCAAATGCTTTTTCTGCTTCTGTTAAGATGATCTTGTGATTTTTGTCCTTCATTATCTTAATATGGTGTATCACGTTGACTTATTTGCATACGTTGAACCATCCTTGCATCACAGGAGTAGATCCCACTTGGTAATGGTGCATGATCCTTTTAATGTGCTGTTGCATTTGGTTTGCTAATATTTTGTTTAGAATGTTTATATCCATGTTTATCAGGGATATTGGTCTGTAGTTTTCTTTTCTTGTAGTGTTGCTGTCCAGCTTTGGTATCAGGGTGATGCTGGCCTCATAAAAAGAGTTTGGAAGTATGCCCTCTTCTATTTTTTTGAAGAAGGATTGACATTAATTTTTCCTTAAATATTTGATAGAATTCACCTGTGAATCCATCTGGCCCTGGGCTTTTCTTTTTTGGAAGGTTTTTGATTACTAATTCAATCTCCTTATTTGTTATTGGTCTGTTCAGGCTTTCTATTTCTTCCTGATTAAGTCTTAGTAGGTTTTACATTGCTAGGAATTTGTCCATTTCCTCTAAGTTGTCCAATTTATTGAGGAATAATTGTTCATAATAGTCTTATGATCTTTTTCATTTCTGTGGCACCAGCTGTAAAACATCCTTTTGCATTGCTGATTTTGAGTCTTCTCTCTTTTTTTCTTAGTCTAGCTATGGTCTTGTCAATTTGTTTATCTTTTCAAAGAACCAATTCTTAGTTTTGTCCATTTTTCTTTTATTTTTCTAGTCTTTATTGTATTATTTCTGCTCTAATCTTTATTATTTCCTTCCTTCTTCTAACTTTGAGTTCAGTTTGCTATTCTAAGTTTTTTAAGGCATAACATTAGGTTATTTATTTGAGATATTTCTTTTTTAATGTAGGTATTTATCATTCTAAACTTCCCTCTTACATTTAAAGTAATTATTGTTAGGTAAAGTCTTACTATTGCCATTTTATTCATTGTTTTCTGTCTGTTTTGCAGTTCCTTTGTACCTCTCTTCCTCTCTTGATATCTTCTCATGTAATTTGATTTTTTTTTTTTTTGGCAGTGATATACTTTAATTTTCTTTCTCCTTATCTTTTTTGTATCTTCTATAAGTTTTTTTTCTTTGTGGTTACTATGAAGCTGGCATAAAACTTCTTTCTGTTATAGCAGTCTATTTTGAGAAGGTAACTTAATTTCAATTGCATACAAAAACTCTACACTTTTACTCTCCCAACTTCACAGTTTGTTATTAATGTCAGAATTTACTGCTCTTTATATTGTTTATTCATTAACCGATATTTGCAATTATACTTATTCTTAATAATTTTGTCTTTCAACTTTGATGCTAGGGTTAAAAGTGATTTGGGGCATTAGGATCTTTATGGGCATCATGAAGAATATACTTTGAAGACCCTGAGTGAGTATATTGGTAAATTGTTTTGGCACACTGCAATTGGTCAATAAATGAAAGCCATATTATCAACTGCTTTTCCTAAGTGGTCTCATTTCTTCCCATAGCATTGGCTTCTGCTTACTCACTGTTGACTCCCTACTGTTCTTTCCATCCCTACACACCCTTCTAACTTCTGGAACCACATTTTCTTTTTTCTTTTTCTTTTTTTTTTTTTGTCTTTTTCATGACCGGCCGCACCACGTTCAGCCAGTGAGCACACCGGCCATCCCTATATAGGATCCGAACCCGCGGCGGGAGCACTGCTGCGCTCCCAGCGCCACACTCTCCCGAGTGCGCCACAGGGTCGGCCCTGGAAACACATTTTCAATCATCTACTATGAGACTTCTCCTCTTACATGTCCTGTAAGTTTATCAAATTCAATGAAATTAATTATGCTTCTCACGCTTCTTCTAGACTGCACCTACCAGGCCTACCAGGCTCCAGACCGGATCTTACTCCTATTTTCCTACCTTAATTAATGTTGTTAGCACACAACCAGACACCCAAGTGAGAAACATACTCTATTCAACCTGCCACACCCAAGTGGCCACCAAGCTATCCTGGGACTCTGTCTGAAATATATTTTGAATTTAGATCCTCTTTCTCTTTCATCCTTCATATACAGGGAGACTCAGGGGGCTTAAAAGCTCACCTCCCTATATACTGAATATTACCTGAACTGCCTCCAGTGGGACTTTGTTCTTTTAAGCATTGAATGCAAATAACCTTGAAAGATAGTGAGAATACTGGGTCCCTGCTGTGGGAAAAAGACATCACTAAAGAATACGGCCACAAACAGTACTATCTTCTTTCTGAAATTGTCTCCAGGTTACCTTAAAGAGGAAAAAATAGCTCCAAACCATGAACTCCAGAGGCTCTGGTACAATCATCTTCACATATTTAAATCAAGAAAGCAGCATAAATCTTTCCATCCTCTGTCCATCAATTTTTCCATCCACCCATTCAGTCATTGATAAATTGTACCAAGTAATACACAGTAGGTACAAGCCATCATCTTTAAAATTACATTTAAAAAAAACTATCTAGAAGTACATAGAGAGAGATGCAGAGATTATTAAATTTCTTTGTTTTTCACACAGATAGGCTGCTTTTCATTTATTGGGAATTCTCTGTGTGTTGGGTGCTGTCATAGGCATTGGGGATACAGTGGTGACTATACCCAGCTATGGTCTTTGCTGCTGTGGAGCTGCTCAGAGGGACGGGGCAGAACTTCAGGACATGGCTGCTGTTCTCCCCAAGTCTCTCTCTCCATGTTTGCCTTCTGGCACCAGTTTTCTCAAGATTGGGTTATAGTGAAGAGAAAATGTCACTGAAATATATAGCTCAAGGCTCACGTAGGCTAAAATGGAGATTGGTCACTAGCACAGGTGAAGCAGTTCATTACTATTTTAACACACTTTTCTATCCACTTCTACTTAATGCTAAGAGCCCCAAACCAGAGTGGAAAAAGGTAAAACCCCTAGAGTAAATGGGATTATTCCAGGGAAGAAGGGAGGCTCGACTCAACAGCTCTGTTTCCCCCTGGGACTGTGTTTGAATGAAACTGGATACCAGAAACAGGATCAGAGAGAATCAGGGGAGAAGACCCCCCTCAATGGGGTGAATGGAAAGAGTGGCTGTCTCTTCATAGGGAGGACCTGCTAGGATTCTGGTGTGCCTATACCCGTGACTTTGGCAAGGGAATTTCTCTCTCTCCTGACAAGAGACCTTTGCCGAGGGGTTCACACACACGGTCCATTCCATGCCTTACTGTGCCTGGGTTCTTCCCTCTACACCCTGCTCCGGTAGAGGCCTGGACCCTTTAGGAAAACACAACACAGCTATTGGGATACAATATTGAATGTGATATTTGATCCTCCCACCATGACCACACCCAAAAGCATTTTGACACTGTCAGTTTCAGTCACTAGCACTTGGGATGTTCTGTGGCATCAACCTCATTTGAAGGAGACTAATGGACTATCTGGGCAGAAGCCCCATTTGTCAAAATATCTTTTCCTAGCGAGCAGTTCACCATAGTGCCAGGAAGCTTATCTGTACTGATACGCCTTCCCTGGAAAGCAGCATGGCAAAGTGGAAGGGAGCCCATACTAGGAGCCAAAAGGAGTAGGTCTGATCCCAGTTCTACAAATGTCTAGCTGTGTGACCGTGGGCAAGCAGCTTAACCTTTCTGAACCTCAGTTTTCTCATCTAAAAGTAAGGATGATAATACTTGTTCTGCCCACCTAGATATAATGAGGGCCAAATAAAATTATATATGGCACTAGTTCTCAACAAGTAGTAATTCTCAGGAGTGCAGGGCAGGGCAGCCTGGCCACTGAGGAAGGGCAGGTCACCAGCAAGCCAGGGAGCACTTGGAGGAAGATACCCTAAGAGCGAAAGGGCTAAAGCACATGGGCAGGTTAACCCAACATCTCCATTTAGGTTTTTCAAAGACATCTCAAACCCAACTTGACTAATACCAAATTTGTGTTCATCCCAATCTGCTCCTTCTCCATGGTTCTCCACATCAGTGAATGGCACCCTCATCCTTTCATACAGTCACTCAGGCCAGAAACCCAGGAGTCATTCTTAACTCTTTCCTCTCATTCACATTTCTCATCTACCCCATCACCAAATTCAGATGATTTTCCCTTAAAAATATCTACAGATCCATGCATTTCTCTCAATCTCTATCCTAGTCCCAGCCAACACCTGATATTCCTTCTCTCTCTCTCAGGCATGTACACACACACACACACACACACACACACAGAGGCATGCACACACAGGCATAGACACACACTTTAAAGCTGCTAAAAAGTCATCCAAATGCTTTTGAGATGAAAAAACAAAATCCTTAACACAGTCTGGCCCCGGGCCTGACTCTCCAACTTTGTTTCTTGCATTCTTCCCAATCCTTGTGCTGACCAATTGGCTGAGGCTTTTTTTAGTTCCTTGAAACCACCATGCCATAGGGCCTTTAGCATGCCTCCCTTATTCTTAGACACTCTCCCACTCCCTTCTCTTGATTAACTTGATTAACTCCTGTTAATTCCTACCCTTCCTGCATATTTCATCTCCCAACACTGAGTCACTGCTTCCTCAGGGAACTATTTCTGTCATCCTTGACCAAGCCAGTCCCCTCTGTTATTCCTCCTGTGAGCCCACCACACCTTCTTCATAGCACCTACCAAACTGTTAGTTTCACATTTACTTGTAAAAGTCTTGGATCGAAGCTTATGTCCCCAACATTCCATCTGATTTGTTACAGACCATTGTAGTCACAACATTAAACTTTAGAAATATTTGTTGAATGAATGAATATGGTTCCCAAAGGCAAATTTGGAGCCAACTCTAAAACAAACAAACAGAAAACAAAAACAAACCCCTAATGTTCATTTTAATTTTTGAACCTCTTCTGTGCCAAGACACTTTTGGCCTGATGAAATATCTTTATGCTAGAATGTCTGAAATGCTCTCTGATTCCTCTCAGTACATTTAGGCAAAGCATATCTGGTACAAAGAGAGATTATCAGACAATCTGCCTTCCCCAGAACCAAATCCTGTTTTCCTTGGGCACATCCCAGAAGCTGCTGATAAATCTGATAACCCTTCTCTCTGATTTTTTTCTCTCTCAAAAAAAAAAAAAAAAATCCTTATCAAGGCAGCTTCAAGCTGGCAACGGTGTTCCACCTTGGCTATCAGGCTCGCCCTACAGAGGGACTCATTTCAAGTGACTGTCCTGAAAATTATCTGACTGACCTCTGCTTCTCCCATCTGTGAAATCCATAACCAGCAACATGGCAGGGCCCAGGCTCTGCCCACCGAGGTACAGGGGGCAGCCCTGCAGGTGAGGAGGTGATCTTCCCATCTCCTGTGTGGTGGACCCCAGGGAGCCCCTGAAGGGAGCTCAGGCCTTCTCTGCATCCTACTGCAGAGGGCACTTCTCAGACATGGCAACTGTGAGTGATAAATTTTTCCAGAAAAATACTGAGCTTCTGTTCAAATGAGATTTAAGCCAGCATGAAAGATGGAATGTGCTATTTTTTTTCTTTCCTAAGGTCACATCCAGCAAAAATAGGTTACCCATACTGCAATATCTATTGTTTAAGTCCTTATTGTGAACAAAACAAAACAAGTGAGAGAGAGGCACAGGCAGATAGATAGATTGGGAGGAGAGAGAAGGAGAAAGAAATGAAGGAAGCAAAAAGGAGATGGGAATAGGAGAGAGAAAGCAGAAAGATGGAGCTCATTCAGGGGAATTTTTTTTATTAAATTCCAACACAAGGAAGCTCTGTGTACAAGGGCTCCCCGTTTTCTCCTTCTGAGGCCTGAAGGCAAACCAAGATGCTGTGTCAATTACAGGAAAAATCAATGAAGATACTGTTCAGGAGTCCTTTTCACCATTCAGTGCGGATGGTATCCTTCACTTTCTAGCACTGATTCATTTACTTTCAGCCTCTCTGGGGGCTGCTGACATATTGCTATCTCTGAAGAATCTGAAGCAAAATCACCTTTGTTTCTTACTACAACTTGTTCCTCCACACAGTTTGTTAGAGGAGCTGCCACATGACCTCATTAGGCCTGTAGGACTGAAGGGCAGGACCTCGCTGGGCCAACCAGGGGCTTGGCTGTCTCCCTGCACTAACCTGGCCTCTCCTTCAAGGTGCCTGGGGCTCCATAAGGCCTCCAGCCTGCTGGCTGAGAACCTCATCAGTTTTCAAATCCTCCTCCCTCCACCGTACCTGTCTCAACTCTAAAACTACTTCCTGCTCCAGTGCTAATACACTCCTACCTCAATAGCATTGTGGAAGGAAGCTTCTAGAGAAGTAAACCTATTCCAAAGCAATGGCAGTAATGAAGGGAGTCCAGGCATTATAACATAGAAGAACATCCCTGGAGCAGACCTTGTAGATGAAGTAAGTAGCCACCTACGTGGCTGAAATTCACCATCACAAAGTCATTCATTGGAATTAAGTAATGCTCTTGGTCCCTGTCTAGCTCTTAATCCTGTTCATGACACTAATTTTGTAAAGCTAGGTGACCATGCCAGTTGTCAGCCTCTTTTACCTGCCAGTAATCCTGCACTGACTGGGCCAATTGTTGCACTAGGGCTGGGTCTGGAGCTCACAGACCCCTCAAGCCCATTCACAGACTGGGTCACAAACCCTTCACATGCCAGGATCGGTCCCCAGACCCCTCACATACCAGACTGGGTCACCAGACCCCTTTACACAGGTCTGTGAGCTAGGTAACTGGCCAAAAGGTCCTTGGAGCCACAGGTTGGAAAGCATAGCTGTGCCATGTGGACACCCGAGGCAGACGCCTGCCCACCTGCTTCACTAAGACTCCTCTCTCTACTCTCTCTCTCTCTCTCTCCCCCCGAAGAACACAAGAATAGCAACAAAACTAAAAAGATACATTGGCGCACGTGTGCACTAACTCCACACACACACAATTTGCTTACAATGAATGTTGAACCACGCCAAACTGGACTGAGGCGACGGCCCTGACCAAACTATTCTATTTTCCCAACAGTCCCATTTTAGATTTCAAACATTTCTAGGGAGGTTAAATCATCAGTCCCTGTACTGGTTTCTTATGCTATAACAAATTATCACAAACTTATAGCTTAAAACAACACAAACTTATTCTCTCACGTTCTAGAGGTCAGAAGTCTAAAATGGGTCAGCAGGGCTGCAGCTCTTTCTGAAGGTTCCAGGACAGAATTTGTTTCCTTGCTTTTTCTAGTTTCTAGAAGTTTCCTGCATTCCTTGACTCATGGTCTTCTTCCTCTATTTTGAAGGCCAGCAACACAACATCTTCTAGTTTCTCTCTCCCTCTCCCTCCCCACCCCCTGTCTGTCACAGCCTTTTCTAACTCTGTTTCCTTTGTTACATTTCCTTCCCTGCCTTTAGCCCTCTTATGAGGACCCTTGTGATTACATTGGGTTTACTCAGGTAATGCAGGATAATCACCCCATCTCAAAATCCTGAGATTAACCACACTGCAAAGTCCTTTTGCCATGTAAGGTAATAGGTTCACAGGTTCTAGGGATTAAGACATAGACATTCGAGAGAGGCATTATTCTGTCTATCACACTCCCCAAAATTGTAGTACGAGTGAGTGATTCCATCAGATTTCTTCTTTCCAGCTAAATGACAGGGGAGATAAGTGGACAGATGAAGGAACTGGAAGAAGGGGACAGTGGGTACTAAAAAGGGGTAACAAGTGTAAAATTGAGAGGCAGAGGTGATACAGTATTGATTTCAATGACTTTTCTCCTGACTTTATGAGTAGCATAAAAGGATTTTCAGCTGAAGTGGTGTTATAAATTCATGTTTTGCAGTCTCCCCAACCCACCTCCATCCAAGCACAGTAATGACAAAGTGAAATATAATAGAGAAAATTAAAAAGATACAAAATGAGGCATACATCCCCATGGATTAGAATCAGAAAAAAGAAGGAAAAGGGCTAAGGCCCCAAGCTTGCTGGGCCTTGAGTCCAGAAGGATGTACTCAGCCAGCTGAGAAGTTTGGTCCTTATGGAGTAAAAGAAACCAAAAATTCCATGAAGCTGGGCTGACACCTGAAACCAGGGGTGGGCTGGGGGTTCCCTGCTTGTGAAGAGAGGATGGCAGAGCTTTCCTCATACCCTTGCCTGGGGCTGATGCTGAGATAAAGCTGTGCCCCAGGGAGGCCAGGAAAAGCAGACACAACTCCATATCTGGGCCTAGGCCAAGCACCCACTGGCTTGGGGACCAGTTCTGAGATATCAGCAGTATTACTGTGGGCCAGGTCCCAAGCCAACAATCATTTAGTCCTGAGAGGGTATTCCTACTACTAGACAAACTGCTAGACAAAACAGGCATTCTGGTTACTATTATTGCATAATAAACTACCCCAAAATTCTGTAAGGTAAAACAAGTCATTTTACCTTGCTTATAGATTCTGTACCATAAGGATTCAGATGGGGCACAGCAAGCACCTCCAGGGCCTCAGCTGGAGGTGACTCGATGGCTAGAATCACCCGGAGGCACCTTTGTTCACATGTCTGGAGGCTCATTGATAGAGTTTGGATGTGTTGTCCCCATCAAAACTCATGTGGAAATTTGATCTCCAATGTGGCAGTGTTGGAAACTGATTGAGTCATGGGGGTGGATCCCTCATGAATGGATTAATGCTCTCCCTGGGGGAGGAGGACCTGAGTGAGTTCTCACTCTATAAGTTCCCATGAGAGCTGGCTGTTTAAAAGACCCTGGCACCTCTTCTCTCTCTCGCTTGCTTCCTCTCACCATGTGATCTGCTTGTACCTGCCAGCTGCCTGCCACTTTCCACCATGAATAGAAGCAGTCTGAGACCCAGGCCAGACGCAGCTGCCCCAGAAACATAAGCCAAATAAACTTCTGTTCTTTATGATTCAACCAGTTTCAGGTATTTTGTTATAAGCAACACAGACGGACTAATATGCTCTTGCTGGTGCGGCTTGGGACCTCAGCTATTGGCTAGTCTCTACATGTGCTCTCTCCACGTGGGCTAATTGGGGCTTCCTTATAGTGTGGTGGCTGTGTTCCAAAACTGAGAGTGATAGTCCCAAGAGAGCAAAGTGGAAGTGCTTGGAATTATGGTCTAGACTCAGAAGTCCTACCGTGTCACCTCCATCATAATCTACTGGATGAGGGAGTCCCAAAGATCATTTTACAAGCAAGGCAAGCGGACATAGACCCCATCACTTGATTTGAGAACCTTTAGTCAGATTCTAACAAAAGCACGTGAGGTGGGACATATTCTTTGCCTGATAATTTGGGGAGTGGTTCTGAGATATCAGAAATATTATCATGGTTTGGGATCCCCAAGCCAACACTCCAACACTTAGTTCTGATTGAGATACCACAGGAGCCAAGAACAGACACCTGTGAAAGTACTAGATAAAGTAGAGTTAGCCACAGGAAAAGAGTGGGCGGGGGGCAGGGGAGCTTCCCCTTCACTCAAAATGAGTCTGCAAACTAATACTCCAAAACTCAAAAGGAAAACTAATGCTAAAAGTGATAACCAGAAAAATCAACAATTGGAAGATAAAAATCACTTCACACAAAACTGAAATAATTGAGCAATAAAAAATGACTTTTAATTAAATACTTCTGTGATAATGCCCCAAAACAATAAAAGAAATAATATCTGTTTTAAAATAGTAAGAGATTATTGAACCAAAAAGCACAATTAATAAGAACAGGTAATTATGAAAAATAACCATAGAAGTCCTGAAGAAGAAAAAAAAAAAAAAAACAGAGTAGACAAGTAGACAAGATAACTCTAAACTTCAACCTGAAAGAAGATGACATTAAGGAGCAGCAAGAAAAAAATTGAAGGTACATAATTATTAGTTAAGTAAGTTCATAGACAACCTTAGAATACTCTAATGTCGGGTTGGCCCCGTGGCACACTCAGGAGAGTGCGGTGCTTGGGAGTGCAGCGGCACTCCCACCGCGGGTTCGGATCCTATATAGGAATGGCCGGTGCGCTCACTGGCTGAGCACGGTGTGGGCGACACCAAGCCAAGGGTTGCGATCCCCTTACTGGTCACAAAACGACAAAAAAAAAAAAAAAAAAAAAGAATACTCTAATGTCCTAAGAGGGGTGAATAAACCACTTACATCCTTAGTATGAAGACTAAAGGACAAACTAACAAGGTAACAACAAGTACAACCACCATCTAAGAGACAGGCAATATTGAAACACATAACTTGAAAGAAAATGTCAAAAAAAAGTGTGGAAGAATGGCACCACAGGATAGAGTTGGCTTTGTTTTGTTTTTCTTTTTTCATAGATATCCAAGTTAAGTTGTTATTAGTTTAAAATAATCTCTTATAACTATAACATGTGGTATTTTTATGTAAGCCTCATTGTAACCATAAAACAAAAACTTATGAGACACACTAAAAATAAATAGTGAGAAATCAAAATAAGTCATGCACAGAAAGACAAATACCACATGGTCTCTCATGTAAGTAAAGAGTAGGGTATGGTTACCAGAGGCTGGGAAGGGAGGAGAAGGCTTGACTAAGGGGTACAAACCCATGCTATCTATACTAAGTGAATCATTGTGCATTATATGCATGTATTGAAACAACACACTGCATGCCACAAAAATAAAAATAAAAAAATAAAACAGAGATAACTCTAAACTTGATACAATTAAAAAGAGAATTAGAAAACTGGAAGATAGGACAGAATAATTCACTCATACCACAGAGAAACAAAAACATTGAGATATTTAAAAATGATTAAGAGGAGAGTTTTAGTTCTAGTAATAATATTGTAGCTTGTTTCAAACTAACCCTCTCACACATAACAACTGTGAACTCTGTAAAAAAAAAAAAAAAAGATATATATATATATATAATTAATATGTGAAGACACTGAAGAACAACAAAAAGCAGGGAGAATCTGAAAAACATACAAAACCACACTGGATGACAGGTAGTCGTTTTCAGCTGAGAGCAGATCCCAGTCCATACAGTAGCTAGAACTCTAGCAGAAAGCAGCAGTCTTAATAACGTGTCAGAGAACAGAGTTTCAGAACAGCTGGAAATTGAAGGAAGAAATGCTGGAAAGGAGAGAGCCATAGCATGGGGGACCAAAATCTGCATCTAAACTTCCCTTAAATTATTGGCTCACCCCTAAAATGCACATTCATAATAAGGATTCCAGAAAGGCAAGCAGAAATCAATTTGGGAAGCTGAAAAAACTGAGAAGAGATATGAGATGCCCACCACAAGAGAGCCAGAGTTTGGAGTTTGATTCCTATCAAGTTGGGGAGGCTTGGTAAATACCTTGAACTTTACACAGACATTCCCCCCTACTACAGGCAAAACCAAGAGCCTCCACAAGTTCAAAGTGACCATTCAGTGATTTAAGTCCATGTTAGAATTCTTCAGAGGAGGATAACAGTATTCTGATTCCCTACAACATACTAACGACAATGTCCAGTATGCAACCAAAAATCACTAGGCATGTGAAGGCATAGGAAATGTGACTAGTAGTCACGAAAAAAGCAATCCATAGAGTAGACTTCCCCTCACCCCAGATAATACAAGAAAATTAAACAAATTCTGATATTTTTCTACAATGAAATATTACTCAGCTTAAAAAAAGAAAGAAAGAAAGAAAGAAAGAAAGAAAGAAAGAAAGAAAGAAAGAAAGAAAGAAAGAAAGAAAGAAAGAAAGAAAGAAAGAAAGAAAGAAAGAAAGAAAAGAATTAGCTACTGGTGCATGTAACAACATGACTGAATCTCAAAAACATTTTTAGTGAAAAAGACCAAAATGCTATATTCTGCATGATTCTATTTATAAGAAGTTTGAGAACAAGAAAAACTACTCTATGATGAAAAAAATCAGAAGAGCTGTCCATGAGAAATGGGAATTGACTGAAAGGAGGTATAAGGAAATGTTCTAGGTGATGGAAATGTTCTAAATCTTTTTGGGACTGTGGTTACACAGGTGAATACATTTAGCAAATTATACATTTAAGGTCTGAAAATTTCACTGTATATAAATTTTACCTCAATCAAAAAAGAAAAAGAACAGTTAAGAACCATAGAGGATAGACTGAGAAATTCACAAATGCATGTAGTCAGACTTCTAGAAGAACTGAGGAACTGATAGCTGGGCAATATTTGAAGAGGAAATAGCTAAAATTGATGAGACATCATGAGTCTTCAGATTAAAAGTGTACACAAAGAGCCAAGCAGAATAAACAAAGATAAATCCCTACTTAGACATACTGAAACTGCAGAAGATTAAAGACAAAATCATAAAAGCTATGAGAAAAAGACAGAGGGAGAAAAGATTATCTACAAAGTCATGTTCATTAAACTGACTTCCATCTTTTCATCAGCAGCATGGATGCTAGAAAACAATTGAACACTATCTTCTAAGTGCTGAGGGAAAATGTGATAAAAACCACATACTCTGTTAAATGATCATGCAAGAGTAAGGGCAAAATAAAGACATTTGAAAGATACAAAAACTAATAGATTTTTTTTACTACCCACACACCCTGTCTGAATAAACTACTAAAGGGCACTCTTCAACGAAAAGAAAAGCCAAACTAGAGGCAAGGTATGGGCAACCCAGTGAAGCCAGGGACTGTAAAACATATTGACAACTTTCATGAATGAGTACCTATGGTCAGCCAAAAAAGACATTATATTTTACATTTTAAAAAGTAAAATAATATAAAAGTAATATAACAAACAGTCATTGTGGAAAACTTGAAAAATACACAAAATTGCAAAGAAAATATAAAAAACACCCAGAGTCCAGCCCCCAGAGATCACACTGCCATTCCCACTGACCCTGTATCTGTGACTGAAACCCTATCCTAGTGCATATTTTCCCCAAGAAGATTTTTAATGATAAACATCATTACATTGGATGGGTCTTTCCCAATGGATATAACCAATCTGCATATATTTACTATTTTCCATAATGTTGCTATAAAGATCCTTGTGCGTATATTTTTGTATGAATCAATCCCTAGCAAAGGCTGTCCTAGGAAATACTGACCATTGTGGCAAGGCTGGGCCTTATTGAAGCAGATGGATTGTTCAGTTGCCCTCAAATGAAAAGCACTTGGGGAGCATAAACAGCTCTGGATAGAGGCCAAGAGGGTATTTTGAATCGGCCTCTGCCACTAGGCAAGCTAGCCCGTCGCCTCTCTGAGCTCCGGGATCCTTGCATATAACAATGGAGTCAGGCAGAAGATTTGTCACATCCCTCTCTGCTCTAACCTTCAGAGATTCTACACCACAAAGGCAGACAGCCTTCTCCTCAGACTCCCCATAAGCACACCTGATCCAGTTTAAAAAGAATACTCCTCTCTCCGGGAAAGCCCTCAGCTCTGAGACAGAGGAAACTACTCCCCAGTCCCAGTTCCCAGGGCAAGTGATACTGACAGGCAGGAGCTGCTTGCAGAGGGTGGTGAGGCTAAAAGAGAGCAGCACCCCTGGGTGGGGTCGGATTTCTGGGACCCCCAGGATGTGCTCCTGGCAGAGGGCCCTGTGCTGGAGGCAAGTCAGCCTTTCTTACCATCTCTCTCACATGCTCACAGGAGCCAGACGCAGCCTGTCTCCTTGGCCTCTGGCCCTTAGCACAGAACAGCCCCCAACCAATGTTCCAGTGCAGGGCTTCCCACAAGCAGAGGATAGGAAAGGCAAATCCCTGAAGTCTGGAAAGGAGGCATAAAATAATCTACAGCCAAAAAATCTCTGTTTTTTACCTTAAAAAAATGATGTGCTTTAAAAATATTATTCCATAATGTTTCTGCATTTATTTTTAAAATATCTCCTCATTCTTCAAGTAAAATTGATACCCCCAGGAAGAAGCACCACATCACATTCATTTTGTGGTTTAAAATACCGCCAGCATATACCACACTCCCCCCACCCTACAATGGAGGGTACAAGTAGCCCAGTTAGAGAAGCAGGGGCTCCCTCTGGATTCCTCCTTGTTCTCAGCTGCTTGTCCTCAGCAGCCTAGCTGTCCTCAACTTCAGCACCTGCTTCCAGTCCCCAGTTGTTGCTCCTGAAATTATACTCGGCCCTCTCTCAGGGTTAGTGGCCTTGGCTACTTCTTCAGCCCAGCCACCCCCCTTTGTGTCAGAGTAGGACTCCCTGTTACAAATCATAAACCCTCACAATCCCCATTTCCCAGCACCAGTGAGGAGAGGGGACATTTGTGATGCCACCTTCCAAAATTCAGTGCCGTGGGGGACAGTATGGGGTCAGGCCACCCTGGCCAGACCCCTCCCCCCAACATTGGCATCTAAGTAAATCTGGCCAAAGAGACCATCTAGGGCAGCTGGAAAGAAGGCAAGTAGCATGGGGTGGGGAGGGGGGGTGAGCAGAGCAACAAATGAACAACTCACAGAGCAGAGCACAGCCGGGAAAAGTGGGGTGCAGGGACGGCCCTGTGGGTTTCGCTTACAGGGCGCCAAAGCATTCAGAGCCTCCCACTTAATGCTGGTCCTCACCCAACCACGAGCTCATGCACCTGTCCAGAGAGGAGCAAACCCAGCTGTTTGGACCCTTGGAATAGACCGAAAATGGGCAGATTTTACAAAAAATCCTTGTTCAAATCATTGGTGGTATAGATAACTGTGTTTCCTTACCTTTCTGCTCAGGTAATGGCAGCCTGGAATTTTCCATAAGGGTCCACTGAGGGTGCCAGCCAGGAATTTCTTTAAACCAACGGTCTCCAAAGCTTTTGATCACTCACCTCTGTTAATAAAAACTTTAGATGCACTCCCAATATACATTCATTTAAACATTTAGAAATTATAGTCAACTGTCCTTGTATTGACTATAATTTCTAAATGTTTAAATGATCGTATATTGGGAGCACATTACAAAGCATACATAAAAATAGGCATTTTCAAAGGATGAGTTAAAAATTGAATGCCGCTAGAAGGTCTAATGTTTTCTTTCTCTACTCTAGCCAGGCATCAGGTACATCCCACTTTGGGGGCCACCGCTCTAAGCAGCCTCATTGTCACTCTGTCATTCCTCAAACTGTGGTGGAGGCGCCGCACCCAGCTTGCCCATTCATCTCAGCTGTGCTGAGTTGCTACAGACCACGAATGTCTCTGTTACCTGCATAAATGTGTCTGAAGGTGAGAAGGAGAGACCAGAGGATTACCCCTCACCCTCAGACTCAAAGCATCAGCCTACGTGCTGCAACAATTCGAAGCAAAGTGTCGGCCATGACCCTGGCATAGTACAGGGCATTGTGGCAAATACAAACTTAAAGTACTAAATATGCCATAAGGGGCTTCCCTAACGAATACCCAGCCCAAAGTCTAGTGGGAATCAGAAACCACAGTAAGAACATATGCTGTCTTTGAATCAGGCTGGGCTAGACTCTGGGCTGGCTCTCCCACTGGCCAGCTGTGTGACTCTGGTCAGACCACCCCACCTCCCTGAGCCATGGCTACCTCATCTGCCAAATCCAGATACTACAGCACTCAGGGATGGTACAAAATGGACATAAAGTAACTCATGTCAGACATCTATTTCAGAGCATGGTAAATACAGGTTCATCGTCGAGAATATAGCGCTGGGGGGTGCCTGCAAGGATGGGACAGCCCCCAGCAGACTTTCCTCCTTTCAGGAACGCCCTCTGGATTGACCATTCATGAGTGAGTGCCACTATTTCCTGGACAACTGTATTTTCATCCTGGCCCATCTTACAGCTCAGTGAGTACCAGTGATGTTTTGGTTAAGAGGACAGAGTCTGAAAGCAGACTCCCAGGCTCCAAGTCCTGCACTACCAAGGCCAGCTGAGCAGCTTCTGTTTCCTCATTTATAAAACGGGGATGTATGCGCTCATTCAACAAGCTTTTATTTTACACCTACCGTGTACCTGGCACTATTCTGACACATTGAACAATGCTGGGGATACAGCAGTGAACAAAACAGAGAAAGGTCCCAGGTCTAGAGCAAAGTATGTATGAGATGAGCCTGAAAAATCTTGTCACCTCTGAAAACAAGGCTGTTGTCAAATGTGCCAAAAGTTCTCAGGCGTCAAATTTCTCAGGAGTCAACTTACACTGACCAACTAAAACCCAATAAGATTTTTTTACATTTTTTAAATTTTAAAGTAGATGTTTTCTAAATGGTCATATTTTGAGGATGATAGATGTATTATTCTGAAAATTGAAAAAAATAAAATTGAGCATTTAATCTGCCTTTCCTGAATGAGCTTAATAGGATAATTTAATAGTTGATGAAGGGAAGTTTCACTCTACAGGAGTATTCCAGATAATAGGTGAAAAAGAAATGATAGGCTTCACCGTCTTATAACCCCCTTATGAATGAATGGATCTGGACCATGATCATTAGCGGCTCACACCACAAAACGAGAGACCACTAGACACCATAGGACTCCTGACACAGCACAGCCTCTGAAGTGTTTCTAGCAAAACACAAAAACCAAACCTGAATATGAAGAAGCCTCAAGATCTAACTACCAGTTTGCAGAAAATAGAGAGGGATGTGTTAAATGAAATCACAGGAATGCAATAAGCAAGATCCAGGACAAAGCATCCAGTTTCTTCAACAATAAATTGCAAAGGGGATGGCAAGGAGAGAGGGAGGAGGAAACCTATAAATTTGAAAATATCAATCAAATGCAGTCTATGAATCTTACATGTTCTGATACAAACAAACCCACTACTAAAAAATAATTTATGTGTTTAATGGGTGCAGAGTTTCAGTTTGGGATGATGAAAAAGTTCTGGAGATAGACAGTGGTGATGGTTGTACAAAAGTGTGAATGAACTCAATGCTACTGATCTGTACTCATAAAAATGGTTTAAATGGTAAATTTCATGTTATGTGTATTTTACTACAATAAAAAATTATTTATGAGACTACTGGAGAAATGCGAACACTGACTGAATATTTGATGATATTAATGGATGACTATGGCTATATTTTAAGTGTCGTTATCTTTTAGAGGTACATATCAAAGTATTTATGGATTAAATGACATGATAACTGTGATTTGCCTCAAATTAATCCAGTGATGGTGGATAGGGTGGTATAAATAATGCAAAATTGATCAGAAATTGGTGATTATTGTAGCTGGATGATGGATACAAGGGGTTTATTGTATATTTGAGAGCTTGTTTGGAGGTTCTAGCAGGGAAACACAGCTACTTGTGCACCCTTGACCAAAAAACAGCCCTCTCCTCTATGGGGGATGGTCATCCTCTTCAACAGAGCGTGCAGCCTCGGAAGGGATGCATATGGAGCAGTAACGGAGAAAGGGGACACTTGGTGTAGCATTCGGATTGGTGGAATCAACCCTGGTGATCAATGGGGTGACAGATGTCATAGCCTGATAGCCCTCACATCCAGTTTATTGTATATTTGAAGTGTTCCATAATATGAAGTTCGAAGAAAAATCCCTGCCCTCATAGAGTTTACATTTCACTGGTAGAAAATAAACGAATAAGTAAAATATATAGAATGTCAGGTGGTGATCAGCGTTATGGAGGAAAACTAAGTCAGGAATATAGAAGGAGGTACAGGCTGGAAATATGAGTGTACTTCAAAAAGTTCAAAGAAAAATAGAATTAAAAGATAATACAAATCTTCCCATAAGCTTTTCAAAGTACCCTTATATAAGTTTGGAAACTTTCAGCATATGTAGATATTTAAAACCATGAGACTGGTTCAGTTCATCTAGGGAATGCGTATAGATAGGAAATAGTAATTTGAGTTCTGGGTTTGGGGGTCCTCCAAGGTTGAGAGGTTGAAGAGATGAGGAGAATCTGGAAAATAATTCTGGGAAGGAAAAGTCAATTAGGGAAGAAGAAAACCCACAGGAGCATGAAGTGCCTGGGTTCAGAGATAAACACATTTCAATGAAGGAGTGATGACCTGTGTCAAATGATGCTAAAAGCCTGGTGAATTTAGGGCTGAAGATGGAACATTAGATTTAGCAACATGGAAGTCACTGTTGATCTTGGCAGGAGTGGATTCTGTGGAACAGTGTAGGCAAAAGCCTCAGGAGGGCATGTTCAGGAGGAAATTGGAGACATCAAGAATATAAAACTCTCTTGAGGAGTTAGGCTATAAAAAGGACAGAAAACCAGGGTGGTAGCTAGAAGAGTATGTGAAATCAAGACAGGAAATATTTTTAAGATGGGAGAAATTAAGAAGGTTGGTAGTGAACCAGCAGAGGGCAACGACGTGGCGGTGGAGGAGAGGAGTTGGGTGACACAGGGCCCCAGAGTAGGCAAGAGTGGATAGGGCCTAGCGCACAAGAACAATGGCTGCCATCTTCCACCGCGACGGGAGGGGAGGGGTAGACGGTGGCATGTTGACACCCTCTGCTCAAATGGTAGAAGGCCTACAGCTGTGGGAGTCCTGTTCTGGTTGCTTCTGTTTTCTCAGAGCAGTCATCAACTGAGAAGAATGAGGAAGGAGGTGCAAGGTTTAAGGAGAAAGGAGAAGGCATGACAGTCAGCCACGTGAATGGGGCAGAGTGACTGGACCTGGAAGACATAGGTGGATTGTTGTGGTAACACCTCAACCTGCCTCATAAAGTTGTTGCAAGAATTTAGTCAGATAACACATGGAAAGCGCTTAGAATAGTGCCCAACATAATAAACACAAAATAAATATTATCTGGTGTTTTTTATTATTCTTCTTAAGTCCTCTTAATTTTCAAGAATTGCTACTGTTTCTAATATCACAGGGTTGACTGAAGCCCTAGGTTGTCTCCATTTTATGGTTCCTGGGATGAACCCCTGAAAAACAGCTCCTTTATTTCAAAACCAATGGAGCCTTTGCCTGCCTAGGACATCTCCTTGCACATGTCTAGAGAGGAACCATCCCGGCAAGGCAGCCTTTGCTGGCAGGAGGCATAGCAACAGAACACTGTGTCCTGCTGAAAGGAAAGGCCATTTAGATCAGGCAGCTCCTCGCTGGTAATTCCAGTCTCGGTCTTGGGATTTCATCAGGACCTGGTGTAGCTCTTGGGTTCCCAGTTCCCAGGAGCTTTAGAGTGATGTTGCACGTGGTATAAATAAGGAATAATGAGCAGCTGGATTGTGTGCAGACTCAGGGGATTCTGTGCAAGGATCCTTGATGATGAGCTGCTGGCCATGAGAGGGGGCTAGCTTATGAAGATGAAGATGAACCATCCATGTGGGCACAGGAGCAACATGGCTGGGGAGATTTGGGGGGTGATGGGAGGAAGTACAGAGCCAGGAGTCCAAAGGCTGGGGATATAATCCTTGCTCTGCTACAATGAACCAAGTCACCTTGAACTATTCAGATTCCTTTTGTGTACATAAGAATTATGATGATGATGATGATGATGACGACGATAGCGACGACAGGGATAGCTTTACTCTGGTTCAAATGAAACACAGCCTCTGTAATTCTGAAGTCTATGCTCCAAAAGGAAAGGAGATTGGAAGAGGCAAGATTCCTGCGACAGCTCTCTTCTGACTGCGCTCCGATAGCTTCTCTCCATTCTGCTCCACTCTGCTTTGTTGCCCGGCATGGGTGTCTGGATCTGAGCTGCATCAATGGGCTTCCTTGTCTTCTGGCTTTAGATTGGGTTCAGCTGGAGATCAGAGGCTGGGAGTAGCATAAAGTCAGATATTTATATGTCATAGGTTGGCTGCGTTCTTCACTGAAGGCCACAGCTCCCGTAAGTTGTCACCTTCATCACCTACCCTCTCTAGGTTCTGTGGCTGCTTCCTCTCCTGCCCTTCAGTAGGGGAGGAGTAGCTCCCCATTGCCGTTAGCCCCATGATGCCTCACCATCCCTCAGTGGCTTCCTTGAGTCCTACCTGTATTAAACTCTCTTTCTTCACACAGTATCAAGAGTGACTTCCACAACTATAAATCCAATCCTGCTGCTCCACTGCTTAAGACTATCCAAGGGCTTCCCACTGCAATGAGAATAAAGTCCAAACCCACATGACACAAGGGCCTATGGGATCTGGTGCCAACCCCGTCCCTGACTTCCTCCACCACACTAACCTTTCTGTACCTCCAACACACCAAGCAAAGTCCTGCCACTGGACCATGGCACTTACTGCTCCCTCTTCCTCGAATACCTGGCTGGCTCCTTGCTCTCACATCCTCAGAGAGGCCTTTTCTGACTTCCCACTCTATCACCTCTCCTCTGACGTTTTCTACATGGCACTTAGCACCATGTAAAATAATCTTGTTTACTTATCATCTGCATCTGTCACTCACATAATATTACTGCCAGGAAAGTGGAAGCTTGTCTGTTTCATTCACCACTAGATCCCCAGGGCATGGAACACTGCTGGGCACATGGTATATTCTCATTACATATGTATTTTTTGAATGAAGGGATAGTATTCAGGTGAGCTTGAAGATGCTTTGGGAAAATGTATTGGGAGCAGGGATAGGTTCTTCAAGCAAAGTAGAGGTCAGATGCAAAGGTAAGGTGGAAATAAGCAAAGCTAATGCTTTATGTTGTTGAACTGACAAAAGCTGGCTGGCCAGAAAGGAAGAAATGGATCCACATGCAGGGGGAATGTTGGGCATCAGTCTCAGAAGCCATTGGAATCAGAGTAGAGAGGACCTGGATGGCTGGTCTCTAGAGTCTGGACTCCCCATAGGGGAATGGGAGTGAAACAGAGCTCCCTACACCCTCATAATATACGCTATCTGCTTCTGTAGAGTTGCTTGCTTAACCTAAGTAACTCCATTTTACCCCTGTCTGACCTGCAGACGACCCCCCGTTCTGCATGAGAAACTGTTGACCTTCTCATAGAAACAAAAACCGTTGCATAGAAACAGGAGCCATACACAGTGAACTATTACATGGGAACAGGAACCATACACAATGAAAATTTGTATGCTTGATTGCTCTAACGGCTCATTCTTTGCTTCTGTGACCTAGCTCCCTAGCTTGCTTTGTGCACCTGGACAAACCCATGTGCCAACGAGATGTGGTTTTTGCCTTTAAAAACCCCACAAGACCAAGGCCCAGGGCCATTCTCCCTTGGTTGCTCCTTGAGAGACAGTCGCTGGTCAGCTGGAGTGAATAAACTGCCCTTTTCTGCACGAGTAAGTGCATTCTTTTGGGAGGGTGCCTCACAACAGGAGGGCAGAATGAATACTGTACTACAAACAGGTTGCTTTGAGAAAACAGTAAGCATGATTATCCAACAACAAAAAAAAGCCTGTGCAAAGATGGACCACAGCATCCCATCCCATGCATCTGTAGAATGCTTTTCACAGCACCCAAACTACACCCATACTCGATGGGTCTAGCAGCCCACTTAAGATGGAAGTGGTAGAGAAGACAGCTGTGCACAGGTTCACACACTCTCCAGGTGATCTGTGCCTGTAATACACATCCAGGCAGTTGACTTTTGGCCATGACCATTGGGAAGAAAGGGAAAAGGGGAGGAAGTTTGACAAGGTTTGGAGGACGCCTGTGGGCTGAAGAATGGGCAGAGAGAGCAGCATGGGGTAGGGACATGGTGCTGGCCTCTAAGGGGCCATGAGGGCTTTATTCCCAGGAACCTTGGGAGCTCCTGTCCTTTGCACAGACTGCACGGGGGCAGGGAACTGTCCAGAGTTTCCTCACTCCCGTATCCCCTCCCCACTCTCTCCCTCTGCCTTTCCTTCATCTCCTGCCATGGGTCTCTACCTCCTGTCCTCCCCACCCCCTCTCCATTTCCTTCTCCCTTTCATCTTTCTTCCACTCACCACCTGCCCTCATTCTACCCCATCTTTGCCCCATCCTTGAGAGGTGAGCTGTGTGGACTGTGGGCCTTGGATTCAGATGTCACAGGTTTGCATCCTGGCTCTGTCATTTAGCAGCTGAGCCACGCGAGTGAGTCCTTGACTCTCAGAGTTCTGTTTGCTGTGCAGTGAAAGGAGAGAGTGATGCCTTTTACTGTTCTTCAAAAGGACCCCAAGGTCATGTTGGTGTCAGATGCAAATGAAGCTCTTAATTTATTAATTTGCTCATGGTTTTCTATTCTGTGGCACTGTCTTAGTTTCTTAAGGTTGCCATTAGAAATTACCACAAACTGGGTGACTTAAAACAACAGAAATGTGTTGTCTCACAGTTCTGGAGGCTAGAAGGCCAAAATGAAGGTGCTGGCAGGGTTGGTTTCTTCTGGAGGCTCCCAGGGAGAATCTGTTCCATGGCTCTCTCCTCCCTCACTATGGTTGCTGGCAATCCTTGGCATCCCTTAGCTTGTGGCCACATCACTCCAATCTCTGCCTCCATCATTATGTCTTCCTTCTGTGTCTCTGTGTCCAAATTTTCCTCTTCTTATAAGAACACCAGTCATCGGATAGGAGCCCACCCCAATACAGTATGACCTTGTCTTAACTTAATCACATCTGCAAAGACCTTATTTCCAAATAAGATCACATTCACAGGTACTGGGAGTTAGGACATGAACATATCTTGTGGGGGAAACACAATTCAACCCACAGCACTATCCTAAAAGTTTGTGCCCATTGAAGTGGGCAATGCCTGGGAAGTACAGATAGATTGAGAGGAAGGAACGCCACAGGGAGTCAGAGAAAAGGCTGCATTTGGAAGGAGACCTGACCCTTAAACCCTGTGGGGAACACAGGTACAGGCAAGAACCTGGGCTTCAGGAGGAAGGTGGAAGTGAGTTGAACCTCAGCTCCATCATTTACTGCTGTGAGCTTTAAACTTATTAAGGAATCACAAGCCCCTCCTGCAAAAATGCTCAGAAACACATACACAACACACACACACACACACACACACACACACACACACACACACACACACACACACACACACACAAATGAGCTTATGATTTCAAGGATTCATGGATCTCAAACACCTGAACCTTAGAAGAAGAAATTTGACCTCTACACTTTGTGGCATTAGGCAGTTACTTAGCCTCTTTGAGCCTCGGTGTCTGCATTGACAAGATGGGGACATGGTAATTACCTGCAGGCTGCTGGGAATATCTGTGAGAATTCAGTGTGAGGATGTCTGCAGTGCGCCTGGCACAGGCCCCCTCCAGAGGCCCCCGTGAATGGCAGTCATTGCTCTGAGAGTTCTCTCCCTACCCTTCCTTCCCCCTCCCCCTGCTGCTCCTGCTCCCTGGGCATGGACCTTTTCCCTTTCCCTGATCAGCTGGAGATCTTTCAGCCTATTGAGCTTGGATGAGGTGGGAGCAGGAGCAGAGAAGAAGTGCAAGGCAGTGAGGGAGAGACTACTGCCCTCATCTATCACTACTGAGAAAGTATCTCCTCAAGAGGCCTCAGGGACATCAGACTAGGGACCTGATTTAAAAAAAAAAAAAACGTTGGAGCTTAAACAACATGGCACAGGCACTATGTCAGTATGCCTTGGACAAATTAAACTCAGATTCAACTGATTTAAACAATAAGGAAATATTTTTTCGTATAGCTAGAGGTCCCAGCAAAGGGAAGCTGCAGGATCAGTTAGTCCACTGGCTCATGACATCTTCAAAGACCCAATTCTTTCTGCCTTTCCACTATACCATCCTCAGTGTTAGTTTTATCCCCAGCTATCAGCCCTCATGGTCACAACATGGCTGCTACCATTGCAGACTTCACAACAAACAACAGTGTCCTGGGGAAGAAGAGGGACTGCTCGTCCTCAGGTCTTATTATAAAACCAAGGTAATCTTTCTCAGAAGTCCTCCCAGACAACTCTTTTCATGTCTTATTGGCCAGAAGGGGTTCACGCTGCCCTCAAAGGAATACATGGCAAGAATATGGAATTACCATAATAGGATTAGACTCATCAAGAATTGTTCTTGAGGAGATGGGTGTTGGGGAGTCCACCAACAGTGCCTGTTACAGGTACCAGTCAGGAGCCGCATTCTGTTCTGAGGTATTAGGTAGAAGATGCAAAGCTTTTGGATTAACCAAGTTTCCATGTAATGATCCACATGTGAAATTCAGTATGCAAAAGAACGCTTAGCCCTAAGATGTAGGATAATGAGAAAATGTGTAATTGATGAGAGCAGAGAAAAGAAGTGCCTAATTCTAACTCTGTGTTGGAGAGTGAGGAATGAGGGCAGGAAACTGGGGGTGTTTGCTTAGAAGAGATGCCAGTAATAAAGCAAACATCTTCAGCATTTAGTATAAGCCATGCACAGTGCTACATGTGTCACTTAACTCCACTCATTGAGTCCCTTCAATCACACTCTGACATAATTACTACCAGTTCCCATCTTAAGGTGAGGAAACTGAAGTAGAGAGTGCTTTACCTAGTTCATCAAGTTAATTTACTGGTCCCCGGATTCAAGCCCTGGCACGCGGACTCCAGACCCATTTTGTTACTTAATCCCTGATGCATTCATCCTCTCTTATCTCATTAAAAAAAAAAACATTCCTAAAGGACAAATATGAGTTCCCTGGATGGTTAAGCTAGAGATAAGAAGTCCAGGCAGAAGGGAGAGCAAATAAGAGGGGGTGAGGGAGATAAGAAGGATCAAATACACCTGCTAGAAAGTCATTAACTGGTTCATGCAGGAGGTGGTTAGGACCTTGGTTAGGTGGTACAAAACGAAAGGAAGAGGCAAATTGAAAACATATATTATTTTCAAAGATGGAAATGTTAATAGCAACATTGATATAATTGATTATGGATGAGTGTTGTCAGAACAGAGTCTCATATCAGTGAGCTTAAGAAAAATGATGTGTCTATAAAGAATTCATGGGACCTGGAACTGAATCTAGAAAGCCACTTAGTGTCCAAGCAAGTCAGTTCACAAGGTCACTCTGATAGTTCCTCCATATCTGTCAGTCAATACTCTCAATGTTCTGCCTCCATGTTCCAGAGGGAACTAGGAGCCTTTCTTCTGGTTACCAAACGGGCAATTGGTCAATGGATGGGTGGGCCCACTCCTGACCTATTCAATGCCCACAGCACAGCCTAGCACTCCTTCCCACCAGGGACTGTGGGCACGGAGGGTCTGCTGAAAGGAGAGACTGTGATGCAGAGCAGGATAACAGAGAAGGGAGAGTCAAAGCTGATCCAAAGAACTGGAAGGCTGAGGCTACTGGAAGCAGTGAAGTAGACGGAGAACATTTAAAAGAACTATTTTGTAGGAGGAAGGAAAGTGATGGGTTCTATTCTGAATAGGTTGGTTTTGAGAAGATGGTGGCACATGCAAGAGATGGCATTGCAGGGGCAGGACTGGAACACAGGTCAGGACGGTGTAGACAGAGATGAGTGAGATTCAGTCACATAGATGTGACCATTTCATCAAGTTATTGAGCATGTGTCCGGCACTGTCCTAACTTTGGGAGCTGCAGCAGTGATCAGAGAAAAGCCTCTGCCCTTGCACAGTTTATGTTCTAATGCCCAAACCTTTGAAAATGAATGATCCTTTGCACAAAGTCCTACACTATTCCTTGTATCCTGTGTGGCTGGATAAAAGAGAAAAGAATGAGGCTGAGTTGGGAGGGACAAAACATCATCTTGTGAATAGGAAAACAAGACGGAGAAGGTAGCATCAGAGAAGAACAAGGAACCAAGAGAGTGTCATTGCATGGAAGCCAAAAGGAGAGTGAATTTAAAGAAGAAATTAGTGTCAAATGGCCCCGGGCTAGTAGCAAAGGAAAAGTCATTGAATTTGACATGAAGATCACCATTGGTAAGCTTCTAGCAATGGTATTTGATCCTCACTCTGTGTCAGACTCACCTGAGGATCTTTAAAACACAAAGATGCCTGGGAGCCACCCCAAGATCCTGACTCAATTGGGACCTGGACATTGGTATTATTTTTCAGTGGCTTGGGGACCCTAATGTGCAGATAGAGTCAAGAAACACTGCTTTAAAGAAAGTGATTCCAGCATATGTTTATTAGCTCCACTTAGCCATTCCACAATATATACATATTTCAAAACATCATGTTGTACATGATAAATATATACCATTTTTATTTGTCAATTAAAGTAACTAATTAATTAAAAGAAGTTTACAATTAAAAAAAAAAGAGCGATTCCAGTAGAATGTTATTGGTGGAAGCTAGATGCAGAGAATGAAAGAGGGGTGTGTGTTTTTAGTAGAGAGACTAGCAGTTTTAATGTCAGACATGGATGCTTAGCCTCAGTCTCCTTCTGCCCTACCGTGTGATTTAGCTTCTTTGTGTCTTATCTGTGAAATCAGGATAGAAATACTTGCTGTGCCCAACTCAGAGTTTCCTTGAGAGGTCAAGACAGGATAATAGATGTGAGAGTACTTTGAAAAAAGATTGAAGTGCTATAAAAATGTAAGATTTATACGGTTGTCAGTTTTTCCCCCAAAGATGGACCTAAAGATAGTGATTATCAACTGTAAAGACCTACGTGGAACCAGCATCCTTTTCCACACTGAGCTCCCAAAGACAGTGCCCTTTGATAAGTGCTCACTGCTACTATCTAAAGGTCTAATACTTTTCACAACTCTCACTTTTTCACAGCTAGCCTTGCACCAGATCTATAATAGATGCAGTTTCCAGAGTCTTGCAAATCCTGCCTAAAATTGCTAAACAACACAAGCATCCAGCATAAAACTAAAGAGTTGAAGGATGCTGCTGTAAAGGTTAAAAAGTAAGTTTCATGTTGTAAGGTGCCCATTAAGTTGTCAATCCTATGGTTATAGAGAGAGGGGGAGGCAGAGGACAGATTGAGGCAATGCTGCAGCATCAGGAATGTCTGACTCCCCAGGCAGATGGAGAAGAATTGCTCCAGATCTGAGCCAAAACCAGCAGTAGAATTCAGTGACCACTTTGAGAACTACTTGGGCACCTGGATATACCCACCGATATAATACATGTCATGCCAGGTCCCCAAGAAATGAAGCAATACTTCTCTCAATCTTCTGCAAACTCTGACTGATACTGAGGTAGCACCTGTCTCCAGGTGAGCAGGGGTTCCTGCTTGTAGTGACTAAGGTCCAATAGAGTCTTTCTTTAATTATAGATGGTCATAGATGTGAAGAATACTTTTACAACATGCTGTCTGCTCACTTTTGGTTTGATGTTTTCCTTAGGTAAAAATATTAGAAATACAATTTTTTGTCTATGAAATAGCATACTCAATAATTGAGTTTCTTTTTTCTAATAAGCAGCTTGGATTCAGAGCAAAAGTAAAAAGACAGACAAACTACTAACCAGGAGTTAAGCCAGGTGTTAGATAACTGGTGTAAGTGTCAGAGATATCCTGGGGAAGATCAGTTACTTTCCTCTCCCTCTGAGCCTGCCCTGCTCCTGCTACTCCGGTTGCCACCAGGAAGAAGGTGCTCATGACACTCTTGATCTACCTACACCTGCCCTGTAGTCCCCACCCAAACTCTTCTCCCCCTGGGAAGGCTCACTTCAGAACTGCCCTTCTCAAAACAGAAGTACAGGTGCCCAAAGCCAACCTCTCCTTCATCTTACATCACCTTCAACAGCCCTTGATTCCTTTGCATGTAAAACTGTAAAATAGGAAAAAATAGGATTCTGAAAGATATAAGGGATTCTTCATATGTTTACATCAATTTTCTTGTCCATTGAGAAGTCACTTTCCTTGTGTCCAAACATCCTTTGTAGAAGCTTGTAAAAAGCTTGGCATAAGGAGAAAGGGGTACAGAAGCCAACACAAGAACTACATCTTTGGCTCCTTTTTTAAAAAAATTTTACTTAAATTTATATTTGTGGTACATGCTGCATTGTTTCAATATGTGCCTATACTGTACAATGATTCACTTAGGATAGACAGCATAGTTCTGTACCCTTTGGTCCCTCCTTCTCCTCCCCTCAACCCCAATCCCCTCCCAGTCTCTGGTAACCATTATTCTACTCTCTGCCTCTATGAGAACCACTTTTTTTTTTTTTTTTTGGATTCCACATATGAGTGAGACCATGTAGTATTTGTCTTTCTGTGCCTGACTTACTTCACTTAACACGATGGTTTCCAGTTCCATCCAAGTTGCTGCAAATGATAGGACATCATTTCTTTCTACAGCTGAATAGTATTCCATTGTGTATACATACAACAGGGTTTTTTTTATCCATTTATCCTTTCATGGGCATTTATAGGTTGATTCCATTTCTAGGCTACTGTGAATAGTGTTTTTTAAATGAGAAACATCCACTTGGAAGAAGCATCTTTCTTTTTCCAGTGCACACAGTCTAAGCTTCTGGCGTGGGAGGTAACAAGGTTTGGTGAAAGAGAAATACCTTTGTAGTCTTTCAATCCTATACTAAAATCCCATCTCTTAAAAAGCTGCTGTGATCTTCTCTAAGTTATTTAACCTCCCCAAGTGTCTTTTTCCCGTGTCTACGAAAAGGAATGAAAATCCTATCACATAGCATTATTGTGAGCATGACTTGAGCTAGAACATGCAGGTCCACACTTTGAAACATGGTATAGCTCAATCTTTTTTGTTTGTTTGTTTGTTTGTTTGTTTTGCTCCTATAAACCTAGTTTTTCAATACTAGGAAATCTAGTGACCTTTTGTCTCTGTGAAATCCCTGTGAGCAGAAGACAAGAAATCTCAGCTAGAGGTACGTGCTTATGATTGGTGCAGAGGCTCCAGTGCCCAGGGAAGGAGACACTTAGCAGTTCAGCCTTCAACAACACCTGTCGCTTCCTCTGTGGAAGCAGTACTCCACAGTACATCAGAAAGTGGCAGTGCATTTTTCAAAATTACATGGAAATTTTACCATTTTTATACTGTTATAATAACACACAAACAAAATGGTGAATTTTTTCCCTTCTGCTTTCAAAGATGTGTTGTTGACAATTACAGTTCAGAAGCACAAGGTACAAAAACTGCCCAAAAACTCAAGATGAAAGCTAAAATTAGATTGCTTTTGAAAACACCTCCCCTGACAGTACCCAGGTAATGTTATTGTGGCTGTTCTAGCCGTGGGTGATTTCCTATACCCACAGTCACTGCAGTAAAGAGACACAATAGCTAATAAGAATAGCTTAAAACTTAGCTGTAAGATTATTTTTCAAGTAGCTTCTTCAAGTATACCTCAGCTTCTAAAAAAAAGTAATCGCTGCAAACATTTGAAAAGTCAAAATTCTATGCAAGGGCCTGGGAGATAAACACAATTGAACATAATAGCTCCTTCCAAACCATTTCCTAGGGACTGGACCACAAAAAGCCTTAAGCCTTAAGGTGGCTTTCCAAATATATTTTATTTATTCAGTGAAGAAAAAGACTATTTGAAGTTCTTATTTTCTTTTCACACAGAGACACTTCACTGATCTTTAAGAGAAGCATTTGTATGTAGTTGCAAAATGAGTAATTCCTCAGCTTCTAGAAAATGTAATCGTTGCAAACACCTGAAATGTTAAAATGCTATGCAAAATATCTTTTGCAGAGATACAGACAAAAGCCTTGAAATAAATTTCATTTCAGACTGGTCTCAGCACTTACATTTCAAAAATGAATATGTGCTCATATGCTTAGTATGAATGCATGGAGTATCTCTGGATAGCAACAGCGGCTGTCTCCAGGGAAGGTAACCAAGATGCTGAGAGATAAAGGTGGGAAGGAGTTTTACCGATCACAGTTCATCCTTACCATGTTTTATATTTTGTACTATGTGCATGTATTAACATTAACCTAACTTAATCTAAATGCTTAATTTAATTAACATATAGCCTCTTCAATAGACAAGCCAGTTCATCCGTCCCAGTGGAGCAGATGATCTTTCTCTACAATCAGTACTGGAGACAAGCCTACTCCCTGGTCTGGCCATTAGGTATGCTGGAAAGCAGAAAAATTCCCTGCCTTCTTTTCACACTGAGCACCATGTGTTCTGGGTGCTGCACTGGCACTAAAGGGATACAATGAAAATAAGATGCTGTCTTGGGGCCATCCCCACAGGATGGATAGCCCTTCCTTCCCAGGCTCCAGCCCTACCCAAATTTCTCCCAGCCCCAGAACAGACCACTGCTTTTCAGATATTCCACTCTGGTCTCTTCCTCAATACCCCCATGCCCCCGTCCACCCTTGCTAGTGTGCACTCGCTTCCTCAGAAACCCTGAGACACCATGGCTGAGAGAGATTAAAGCCCCTCTTCCTCTGGGTCCTGGAATACCAGTGGGACACATTGGAGCCAAATCCTCTTCCAGAACACACTAGCTGTGTGACCTTGGCAAGTTACTTAACCTCTCTGAGCCTCAGTTTCTTGATTCTTGAAATGGTGGTAGCCATTATATCCTCAGAGAAACAGAATAGAGATTAAACTAGATCAGTTATTAGAATGCCTAGTAGAATGTCCAACACATAGCAGGTGAGCAACAAACGTGACATGATATCATCATCATTACTAGTAGTAGTATTGGCTGGTTCTCAATGCCAAAGAATAATGCTTTCAATCTCCCCAGGCCTGTACACATTTCCAGCTCTTGGTCCCAAGACTTGCTTACAAGCAATGTGGAGTAGTGGAAAAGGTGGGCTTTACAGCCAGAGGGGCCTTTCCTTGAGCAAGTAACCTCTTTTAATATCAATTTCTTCAACTATAAAGTAAGAATAATTATACCTTTCTCATAGGATCGGGGCAAAGATGACAGATAATGTATAAAAAGCACCTGGCAGTAAGTACTCTATCCATCTTAGCTGCTTTCACTTTTCTCCAAGGGGGCTTATCTATTCCCTGCTCAACAAACCTTTCCCTCTTCTGCCTCCACCTCTTTGTTCAGCCCAGTTACCCTTGCCTGCCCTGCCCTCTCTTACCATCTCCATCTCTAGAAACTTCCATGTATCTTTCTAGTCTCTGTTCCATCTGAGAGCTTTTGTGATGCTTTTTCTAACCACAGTGACTTTTTCCACCACTGAACTCATAAAATGTTTAATTTCTTTGGGGAAATAGCAGGTGGAAACCAAATAGATCCCAAGATCCTTCCTCTGTGACCACTGTTACACTTATTAGCAACCAAGGTGTCAGGCAACAGCATACAGAAAGAATTCCAGTCACATATGTCTAAAAACAGTTTCCCAGTGGACTCTCCCTGAGCTCCCTGCACTATGATCTCCATGTTGTCTGGGAGGGGTTACCTGCCCTCCTGAAAGTCAACTCCCTAATGCCTTATTCAGGAGTGTCTCATAACAGAAAATGGTCAATTGGTTCATTGATAAATTAAGGCACACTGGGTCTTCTAACATGTAGACAGGCTGAAAGGACACTGGACACTTCATCTGACAGCTGCATGAGGAGCCAGTCATTCATCTCCCCATAGACCTAACTCCAGTGGCTTCTACCTCCCATCACTGGAAATCACATTGAGTCATTCCTCCTTACAAACTTTGGACAGTTCTGAGCAGTGCTGCTGGTGGATACCAGCCAACTCCTTAGCATATCCTACAGGTGCTTCACAATCTGACCCAACTCTCTTTCTAAGCTATTCTTTTGGGGCAGTCACCTCCTACCTCTTGCTGTTCCCCAAGCCCACCATAATCTTCCCTGCCTTCCAGTCCTCCCTCCACCTGGAATGTCCATTTTTAACCTCGTTACCTAATGAATCCTACTCATGCTTTAAAACCCAGCTCAAACGCTGCCCCTATAAAGAACTCTGCTAACCTTTTGCAGAGAGAGTTCACTGCCCAGTTCTCTCATTAGTCCTCCATTGTTGAGCTTCTCACATAGCACTTCCATTACGTTTACATCCTTCTCCCCCACAAGACAATAAGCCTCATGAGGCCATGGATGATTTTATAAACCATGAGTCTGCCAAGCATGGTGTCTGATAACCAACACATCTTATTTCATAAACTGATGAAAGAAAACAGAAATAAACAAATAAATGAATGAATGAATGATGCTGTGTATTAGTCCATTTTCTGTTGCTCATAACAGAACACCTGAAACTGGGTAATTTATAGAAAAATGAAAATTATTTCTTGCAGTTTTGGAGGCTGGGAAGTCCATGCTCCAGGTGGCACATTTGGTGAGAGCCTTCTCCTGGGTAGGAACTCTACACGGTCCCTTGGTGACACAGGGTATCACATGATGAGGATGGCATGAGTGAGAGAGCTAATCATCTCAAGTGTTATTCTTAAAAAGCCATCAGAACCACACCCATGACCATCCTCTAAACCATCAGCCCATTACTCCATGGGATGGATCAATCCATTCACCAGGGCACAGTCCCTGCAATCCAGTCACCTCTAAAGGCCCCACCTTCCACCCTCCTAACACAGTTACAATGAGGATTAAGCTTCAATAAGTTGGGAGGGACATTCAATCCACTGCATGCTGTTTCTAACAAAACACACCATTTTTCTCCACCTTCCCATCTACGTGGTGTCTGGAAATTACTGTTGGTAGGTATGGGTTGGTGAGGGACTACACAGGGTAACAAAGCCACGTTTGCAAAAGGTGGACACTTTGGGAGATGGTAGGTAAGTGCCTGTGTCCAAAATAACAACTTCTCTAGAAAACATTAATCCAAAGGGATTTTTCATTTCTGTATTTCCTATTTTCACCATCCTATACTCTCACACAGGGCTGATTTCCAGTGAAATTCGATACACAATATTTTGTTTAAAAGTTCCTAATTATTTTTTAATTTATTAAATAGCTATAATCCCAGGCCTGAAAAATCCCTTATCCTGAGCTGCAGTTGCTTTTTGTAACACCACCACCAGGATTATGCCCCTGGTAATTACTGAGCAATCCATTTTCACCTACAGGCCTGGCACATGTAACAAGAATCCCTGCCTGCCTATGTATTTTCTGGCTAATTTGGTCCCTTTACATCATGTGACCTTCAGTGATCCATATGGAATATGGGAATCATCCTGCTAGGACTTTCTTTAGAAGATTCACAGACATGTGCTAAGTGTAAGTAATATATCAATTTTTAAGTCCAGGCAGAGTGAATCCATATTATATGTCCCAGAAAAGCCTGTAATGCTGCTTTATGAAAGGAACTGGAGAGTTTCTTAATCTTTGCCATTCTCTGTAGGAAAATGCTTCACCCAAGTATATCCATTCCTATGCATTCTGTAGCAGGACATTTATGGAGTCAGAAAAAAACACTACCCCACCCACAACCAGGCACACCATCAGTGCCTCGGGTCCCGTTCAGGGACCTGAGGTATGGAGCTGAGGACCGGACACCCCATCCCACAACCAGGCACACAGCCAGTTTCTTGGGGCCCACCCGGGGTCCTGAGGCATAGAGCCAGGGACCAGACACCCCCCCCCACAACCAGGCACACCACCAGCATCAAGGAGCATGCCAGAAACATCACTTCCATGTGGGTGGCCCACCACAGCCACCACAATAACCAGGGCTGCCGCAAAAGTGGCTAGACACCACAACTACCACGTAGATGGTCCACCAGCCACTGGAGTGTATTGACACAAGGAGAGTCATCAGCAGAGACCACAGAAAAGAAGAAGATGTCTCTCTCCACAGAGCCCATTCCAAAGTGACAGGAGAAGCATCTGCTCTATAATAATATTGGGGGACCTGAACACACCTCTCAGCATTGGACAGATCATCTAGGCAACAAATCAACAGAGTAACCGTTAGTCTTTCAGAAGGAGAGAAGAAATCTAGGGTTATCAGTGGTAGAAGGGAGGAGGGAGAGAGGGATGGGGAGAGATTGGACAAGGGGCATAAAGAGTAAGTACAATTTGTAACTATATTTATACTAGTAATATTGATTTGATCAACATATCTCAACATTAAACCCAAAAATATGTATAATCAATTATGATTCAATAAAAATTTAAAATAAATAAATAAATAGATAAATAAATAAATAAATCTTCTCCAAAGAAAAAAAGAAAGAAAAAGACACTAAAAACTTGCCGAAGCTGTTTAGCTCATATTTATTAACATCTTAATACAGGACAGAGAACAATCTTCCCCCAAACCCTGGCAGGTTTTTATACTGGTTCTGCAAATGTAGAGCCTGAAGCATAGAGATGTTGATAATTTACCCAAGGTCACATGGCTCATGGATACCAGAGTGAGCTTTTGAAGTCAGGTCTGACTAGCTCTGGAGCCTGAGGGTGTATCCACTACCCTGGGCTGACTCTTCATCGTGTGCTCCCCTGACTTTTCTTGTTCAAGAAGAGTTTTTCGAACATGTAAAACTCCTAAGTAGCTCTCATAAGATCTTACTCCTTTTGGCATTTTACACTATACTCATACAATCTTCTCTGTTAAAAGATAATAATTATTTTTGAAAAGATGGTTCAAATATTCATCATATTCACACTTACAAGTCCTTTCTGAAATTTTTTAAGTAAAAGAAAAAGGCCCATAGACGAAAGAAGATTTTTAGATTTTGACCCACATTTTTAGATTTTGGTATAAATGTCTTCTGTGGGTGCAAAGTGACATCTCTTGTTACTGGAAACAGACAGGAACATTTTGTGTGCCACTGTTCACAGCCAGACATATGTTTCACAAGGGAGCTCATCTGATCCTCAGACATTTAGTAAGCATGCTATCTATACGAAACAGTATTGGAGAAAAAAAGACATGGTCCCTGCTCTGCAGGAGCTTACTGCCCAGCAGCTCACTCCTAGCAGGAATTTACAGACCTCAGACAGACCATAACATTAGGTCCACCAAAGCCCATAAAAGGCAAGAAGTTCAGGAGAGAAAGAAATCATAACCACCTTGGAAAAATCTCAACGTGTTTTATTGGAAAAGGCTCTCAAAGGTCTCAAAGGCCAATTTCTTACCTCCAGCTTCTTTCATTAGTGCTTATTGACCAGTACCGGGAGGACCAAGCCAAGGGTAAAGCTAGGGTGGAAGTGGCCATAAGTAATTGCAAAGGACAAGAGCTAAAGAAACATGTGAGTTCCCCCTAAACACCCAATAACTCGACTGAAAATGGATTGATTTGTATTTCCAAAGGATATTAAAACAGGCAACATGTGAATATGCTGAAACAAATTTAAGGTCAAGCAACACAAAGTCCTAGGCACTGAGCTTTCCTTCCCCCCTCAGAGGCAGCCTCTCTTACCTGGTTTTTGAGCTCCTTCCAAAGCGAGTTTTGTTTATAACGCCCTCAACTTCTGGGTGGCTCAGGCCACCTAACCCATCCAGAAGGCCTAAGAAAAGCAGGCTAACTGCTCCAGGCCTCAGCTCAGGGGCCAGCACATTCCACCTGATGTGTGCATGGGGCCAGAGCTGGGAGGACGGGGGCCAGACCCTCCTCACTCCCAGCTCAGCTCACTACTTTCTAGGCACCACCCACCTTTTAGGGATAAGTGAAGTACGTAATGGACGTAGGAGGCAGATAGGGGAGACATTCTCGAAAATTCCAAGGAGGTGTCAAGCGCTCCCAAGGCAGGCCAGCCCAGCCCAGCCCTTCTGGAGCTTCCTTGCCAGAGCCCAGGGCGGGGCCTCGGTGATGCGGAGAGAAGCTTTTAAACGTTCGTCTTTCTAACACCGCTCTCCGGGCATCTCTGAGAAGCAGCCAGCTGTTGTTTATCCTCCAGGGCAGCAAATCCGGTTACTTAGCTCCCTATTCCGTGATATTATAAAGTAAGGAATGGTCCATTAAACTAAGTTTGGACGTGTGTCTCCCCACAGCCACCTCCCTCTCCTGCACCCCCTACCCCGCTTATTTGGGAGATTAGAGTTCATTAATTAAATCCTGTGCTTAGATCGAACTGTAACATTATTCCAATCACATTTATCTTGCAGGCGGCGGCGGAGATGGCAGACTCGCTGGAAACGCGCGGGGGAGCCTGAGCCGGCGGCCGCGGACGCACCGCGCTGCGCGCTCCATCTCCGCGCCGCCGCGCAGACCCTCCATCTTCCTGCTCAGCGCCCCGGCCCCGCTCGCCCCTGCCTGGGGGGTCCCGCTGCCCTCCGGGGCTCCTGCCCGGCCCTCCGCGGCTTCCCTGCCCGAGCCCCCCTCCCCCGCCACACACGCTCACACGCGCGCGCGAACACACACACACACACACACAGACACGCACACACACTGACACGCCAGCGAGCTGCTGGCCGCTCAATGGACCGATTTCCCCAGGTTCCCTGATCTCAGCCCAGCCCGGGATGAGAAATTGCAAAATGGCCCGGGTCGCCAGTGTGCTGGGGCTGGTCATGCTCAGCGTCGCCCTGCTGATTTTATCGCTCATCAGCTACGTGTCCCTGAAAAAGGAGAACATCTTCACCACTCCCAAGTACGCCAGCCCAGGGGCGCCCCGAATGTACATGTTCCACGCGGGATTCCGGTGAGTGCGGCCTCTATTTGAGCGCCCTGGGGTACCTGGTTGATGGTATGTTGGGGGCGGGGGGATGATGGGGGGGCGTTTTGGCTTCTCCGAGACACTTTGAGCAAGATAACTGCGTGGTCCTTCCGCTCCTCTCTCTGATTCTCCCTACCCCCTCCTCTTTATTTTTTAACCCAAAGCCCCTAAAAGCCGTGTGCTAATCGATGCGATTTCATTTCTCGTATTCTTCCTCGGCACCCCTCCCCCCATTCTTGAAATGGGGGGAGGGTTTAAGGAGGGTGACGGAGGACGGAGAGGCAGTGTGTGTGTTTGGGAGGGGCGGTGAGCGGGGAGATGGACAGGCGTGAGGTGAGCGCCCTCCCCGCGCCCTGTCCGCAGACTCGGCGGACGAGGCTCCGGGCGGTGCGGGCGATCCGATGGCGCAGGCGCCGGACTCTCCTCGCACCCTCCTCCTTCCCCCACTCCACCCCCCATCAAATGATGCGCGGGTTTAGTCTCACGAAGCCCCTGAGGCGTTCTCCCTCGACCCACTCCCCGCTGTCACCTCGTCCCCTTCCGGGATTTCTGCAATTCCCCCGCCCCTGCGGGAAGCGCGCCTCCTAAGGGCCGCCTCCCCTCGCCCAGGTCGAAATCGCCGCCGGGCGCGGGGCCGGACTGGGAAGGCGCCAGGCGCAGCTCATCGAGAACCCCCGCCCCTACCTGTGACCCCAGGAGCTCTCCCAGCAGGGCCTCGTGACGGGCAGGTGGCAAATACAAACTGTGGTCCAAACTGGCCCGAGGTGCTGAACCTAGAGAAGCCCCACCTAGGCAGGAGAGCGGAGCTGGCGGGCGGCCTCCGGGGGTCCCCAGTCAAGGGATAGGAAGTGAAATCGGACATAGGCTCGGGAAGGAAGAGGTTAAGGCAGGAGTCACCCCCAGCCTTCCCTGGGTCTCCGGTTTCCTCGGCCCTTTCTCCCAAAATCAATTCTCTCGGGCTCGCGGCGGCGCGGCCGCTGTCCGCGGTGCTGACTCCGCGTCCTCGTCTCGCCCCGGGCTCCGGCGGTGAGCCCGGCGCCCGGCCCTGCTCGCCGCGTGACGGCCATTTTATGGTCTCTCCCGCACCCGGAGGGATGGACAATGGAGATGGGTTTCTTTCCCTAGTTTTCTTTCTTTCTCCCGGGTGTGTGTGGGAGCAGAGAGTGGACCAAATGAGAGGGGGCTCTGGGGCGGCCTGGAGCTAGCGCTTGTGCCGGCTGCCCCCCGCCCCCAGCTGGCTGGGACTTTAATGGCTACCTCGGCTTCCCCGAGCTGAGGCCAGCACGTTTGTCTGTACTCATGCTCCTCTCCAGGTCCCAATTTGCGCTGAAGTTTCTAGACCCGTCGTTTGTGCCCATTACGAATTCTCTCACCCAGGAACTCCAAGAGAAACCTTCTAAGTGGACATTTAATCGGACAGCGTTTTTACATCAAAGGTAGGATAGGAAGAAAACATCCAAAGGTGTTTTTGAATTCTGGAGCTCAAAAAACAAAACAAACAAACAAACAAAAACTCCAAAACAACCCAAACTTATCCCCCTCCACCTTCACCATCTTCTTGGCCTGACTGCACAAAGTCATGATCAGTAACCCTCATATGTATGTGGTGCCCTCTTATAAAAAACATTGGGAGGAACAATTTGAATGGAGGATAAAAGATAATTTCCAATATCCTTCCTAACGTGGTCTTGATTGAACACCATGATTTACAGTGAACAAGTCTGGCTAATCCTGCCAAAGCCATCTATTTAAAAAAAAAAAGTTTAAATGCAAAAAGTCCACCCAATGCATTATGCATTTTCATTCCCTCACTGAAAAGAAAATTTGAAAAAATAAAATAAAATGGTATTGTTTCATTGAAACACGCAGAAAATACCGTAATTCATCTTCACCAAGTTCCTAGTGAAAACTTGGCCCAAATATATGTAGATATTTAAGTACGGTTTTGTTTTGGTTTTGCCTGTTTGTTTTCATTAAACCTTCACAGCTTTTAAGTTATTGTGAAGTTACCTAAATTCATTCTCATTAGCTGTAGCAGCCTCATTTTATACATGAAGGAGATTTTTGTATTTTTTTAGGTGGGGGGAAGAAGGATGAGATTTGTTAAAATTTATTTATTCTTCTCAGTGATTCTGGTCTACTCTTAGCAATCCCAGATAGATCATTACACCTTCCTTCTTGGTGAGATCATTATGCTGCTAAATGGAATGTGAGCCATCTAGTGTATTCATTAGGGGGGTGAATACTTATTTTACTAACCACTCTATTTAGGAAGTTGTGTTTTGGTCATAGCATTTCTAGTTATTACTTCCTCTCTTTTTTAATTTTAATCTACTGGCAGAATTAAAATAAATTCAATGCATATCCACAGTGTCATGAAAATGTTTTTTACCTGAAAAATTGACATACAGTTATATGATTATGATTAAAATTTTTAAAACACTTATGTTTAATTAGAAATTTTAATCATGAAAATTGATCAATTCTAAACCCTAGAAGTGCTTTTTAAAAAAATATTTAGGGATTTTTATCCAATATTAATTTTATAGACAACCCAGAAAATTTTCATGGATAGAACATCTTTCCCCAAAACATATTTCTAGCTTGATAAAAATATTCTTTCCACACTAAGCCATGTGACCCAAATGACTGTCGGAAGACTATTTTCTTCACAAAAGTTCCTTCCTTTTATTCCATTTAGTAGGTAATCTTTAGTTAATTTTTACTAGTTTCATTTTAGTCTTGCTTTACCTTTTTAACAGCTTATAAGAAAAGCACTGCTAACTTTAAAAGTTTTGGATTAAAGATTTCAGTTTATATTGTTCTATACTTTAAAGAATGAAAGTTTAAAAATAAAATGAGTTTTTAAAATAAACGAGTTTTTTAAAAATAAAATTCCAAGCAAAGTTACGATATGCAAAGCATTTTGTTTTATTCCTGCTATTTTTTAGGCAAAAAACATAAGCGATTCAATGTGATTTCTTAGCAATGGAGAATCTAGTAGCAAAGTAACATGTTACTGGTCTCTCAAATATTTTAAATAGTTGAAACTTTAAGATATGTAATTTTACTTAAAGCTCAATATGAAAACAACATGAAATTAGTTCTAAGTATCAGTCTTGCCTTGTTGATGCTCTGAATTGTTAGAATACACGTGTTTTCAAGATTTACAATAGCCTTGTTCTCTAAGGATTAGGTTTCTCCAACTAAATTGTGTTTCTATATAATCAACTAGAAAAATATCCCTGTTTTACTATTCAAAGGACCTTAATGAGATTATCATTTCTATTAAATATTCAACTGCACCCAGTGCTATTAGCATCTTTATATTTTAATAATAGTGCTGCATTGACTTATATCTATTTGGCTTTTATTTAGACACCAGTGATATTTGATATTCCTTGAACACTGCAGTCCAATAGCAAACAAGTAGTCCCTAATTACAAATTCTACATCACTAATGTTTGTGCATTAATGTGAGCTCTTTGGGGCCTTTGTAAATTTTCTCCCTGTATTTTCTGACATAGTTTGTCCTCTGCCTCACCCCTGATCAAATATACTCTTTACATACAGCAGGAAACCAAGGAATGGCAGCTAAAACTGTAAATTGCATTTATAAGCCTCCATGGATTACATTCAGAACTTGACTGAAAGATTAGAATATGTCTGTAGATTCTGAAGTAGTTCACTCTTCAAAGACCACAATTATGAATGTATACTCTTTCTTGGATTCGCTGTGCCTAAGATTCTTGTCTGAATAAAATGGCAGCATAAGACATAAGATGGAAAATCAATTATTTTGAATGGAATGAATTTAATGAATTTTTTTTTATTTTAGGCAAGAAATTCTTCAGCATGTCGATGTAATAAAAAATTTTTCTTTGACCAAGAATAGTGTTCGGATCGGACAACTGATGCACTATGATTATTCCAGCCATAAATATGTTTTCTCTATTAGCAATAACTTTCGATCACTGCTTCCAGATGTGTCACCCATTATGAATAAGCATTATAATATTTGTGCTGTGGTTGGAAATAGTGGGATCCTGACAGGGAGCCAGTGTGGACAAGAAATAGATAAATCAGATTTTGTTTTCCGTTGCAATTTTGCCCCTACGGAGGCTTTCCAAAGAGATGTTGGAAGGAAAACCAACCTTACCACCTTCAACCCCAGCATCCTGGAAAAATATTACAACAATCTTTTGACCATTCAGGACCGTAACAACTTTTTCCTCAGTTTAAAAAAGCTTGATGGGGCCGTTCTTTGGATCCCTGCATTTTTCTTCCACACTTCAGCAACTGTTACCAGAACATTAGTTGACTTTTTCGTTGAACACAGAGGTCAGTTAAAGGTCCAATTGGCTTGGCCTGGAAACATAATGCAACATGTCAACAGGTGTGTATATTTTATTGCATTTTACTCACACCCCACCAAGCAACAAATCAATATTGTAACCTCTTGGGGGTGGGAGCCATCCAATTAGTCAGTTGTGGTTAGTTTAGTACTTTAGAGCAAACTCTTATCTTTTGTAATGAATGAATGAATCATTCTAGGTAAGAAGTGTAATCTACCTCCAGCTGGGAACCAAGTGCCAAATGGTGGGATGGGTGTTTCATCAGTCTCCCCCTCTATTCCTTGCCCCCTCCCTTGGTGGTATGCCTACCGCATAGTCATGGAAATCAACATAAACCAAAAATTTTTTTTAAATGGATAGCTATATTCCAATAATGCCTATAGACAAATTAGACAAATCAAATGGTTTTTTAAAGAAGATGCAATTGCCTTAAAATTTTCCCTTTTATTTGATGTTAGGGTATTTTGCAGATTTCCAAGATTAGCAAGCCACCTAGATAAATCATACATTGTATAATCTGCCTTCATAGTTTGATATTTGAATGCAAAAACATGAAAAAAGATTTTATGAGCTTGTTGTAATCCCTTGTGATGTGATAGAGAGATTGACCAGAGATGCAATATTTTCATTTAGTCTGGTGATTTTCAACTCTGGCTATACATTAGAATCACTTGGTAACCTTTAAAAAATACCATTGCCTGGGATCTACCCCAAGAGATTATAATATAATTTTTCTGGTTCAGAGAGAGGTAGGGACCAGGTCCTGGATATGTTTTAATAACTCCCCAGATGATTCTAATGTACAGTCAGAATGAGAGCTGCTAATCCAGGGCATTTTATAAAGCAAGATTAATTGTAGGATTTTTTTTTTCCTTTAAATCATCTGAGCAAATTATCTCAGCTCTAATTTCCCCTATGTAAGTAGCCCCAGTGTCCTAACACAGCCCCAGATATTATTACAAGTTAGAATGGGTTCTGGGAGACCTGGTAAACAGGGAGTTCTGAAGATTTTTATCCCATAATAGATTATTCCATCCTGTAGTCTCCTAAAGTCTTCCAAATTTAAGATCTGTTTAGTTAACCTATCATAGAAGGAGGAATGTAAACTAATAACCTGGTACATATCTAAAAGGTAGGGTGATGCCATAATTTATAGTCCAAACTGAAACTTTCTCTTTGAAAGGGGTACTATTAATACCTATAACAGGGATAACAGACATGATCTGCGACTGTCCACATTTCCCAAGATGGTCATCTTTTTAAGAGGCAATTTAGCTCAACTCCTAAGTTTAAAGATGAATCAACTGAGGTACAAGGAGCAGGAGTTATCCACCCAAAATGGGCTAAAACTGAATTAGAATTCAGGTTTCCTGCCAACCTATTCCATAGTCTTTTAACCTCATCATTTTGCTCCTACCAAAAGTTGAATGTAAGTTCAACTCTACCAAAAGGATTGTCAGAGTCATCTGACTCCTTATTTAAAAGTATTAAAACCAAGACTGAACTTTTAAATTTCATCTGGAAGGATAAAGGTCTGTCTTTGAAGCCTTCAAGTAGTGAAGAAGGAACTTCATGTGCTTAGATACTTCCAGAAACTGGCCTGTGTGGCCTTCCTGCCACCAAAGGCCTGTGGAATTAAACATAATGCTCCACAACCACGCAGGCTTGAACTAAATACATGGATTCATTGAAAGTAAGAGGAAATACAGTCCATAGACACCTGATTCATAACCAGTTTAACTCTTCCTGCACAGCCAATGACAAATACATATGCACACCATGGAAGTCTCAAATATTTGGCAGTGTGTGTAGGAAGGCTTCAGAATACTATCTAAACATGGAAGGAACAGCACCATGATTTAGCCCTTTTAAAATAAAATTAGAAAGTGTGTAAATACTCCTCTTAGGTCCTGGCATGCTAAAGCAAATTATCTCAGCTCTGATTTCCCCTATGTAAGTAGCCCTAGTGTCCTAACGTAGCCCAGATATTATTACAAGTTAGAGTGGGTTCTGGGAGACCTGGTAAACAGGGAGTTCTAAAGATTTTTATCCCGTAATAGATTATTCCATCCTGTAATCTCCTAAAGTCTTCCAAATTTAAGATCTGTTTGGTTGACCTATCATAGAAGGAGGAATATAAACTAATAAACTGGTATGTATCTAACTGGTATGTATCCCCTACCTTTTAGATACATACCCCTAGCTAGCTAGAATATAAAGGAGCAAGAAATACAATTTTTTATAAGAGGCTGGAAAAAAATAAGACCCCATAATCTTTCCAAACAAAGAAGAATGATTTACTTCTAGGTTTAGGAAAGAAAGTGACAGAGAAGGTGCACTTAGATTAAACAACCTCCTCTAATATATCCAAGGGCCCTGTATATAGGAGAAGCATAGTCATCCTTATCAGTGGTCTTCTGTGGTGTCAACCATTTAATCAGAACCACCAGTGTTAAGGAAGACCCAGAGGCAGAGCAGGGTTCAAAGGTGGGCAGCCATTGTACACGACCACGTGGGATCCCACACTCAGAAGGGCCCTGCACTTGGTTTAATACTCATCTTTCACAGTCTTGAAATTATCAAGAATCTTTGAACAGAGTCCACATTCTTATTTTGCACTGGGTCTCACAAATTATGTAGCCAGTCCTGCCCACAGGTTTTTTGTGTTCTAAAAGATAAATTCAAAGCAAGTACTCTTTAAGTTACATGGGCAAATCCACGTCCCATCTCAGTTGTATTGAACCTATCTGACTGACACCTTCAGCACTGGCCTCTGAATCCATGTGTACTTATTGTTCCACAGGTACTGGAAAAACAAACATTTGTCACCCAAACGGCTGAGTACAGGTATTCTTATGTACACCCTTGCATCAGCAATATGTGAAGAGATCCACTTGTATGGATTTTGGCCTTTTGGATTTGACCCCAACACGAGGGAAGATCTTCCATACCATTACTATGACAAAAAAGGAACCAAATTTACCACCAAGTGGCAGGAATCCCACCAGCTGCCTGCTGAGTTTCAGCTGCTGTACCGGATGCATGGGGAGGGGCTTACCAAGCTGACTTTGTCACACTGTGCCTAAGAACTCCCAATGGAAAGTGCCAAGTGGCATTTAAAAAGTGCCCAAAATCAAATTGAATAGTCTTTGGAATAGAACCCTAGACAATGTCTTATGAGGCTTTTCTGCCATTTCAAAGGAAAGATGTCTCTTCTCCCTCTTTTGCACTGCTCTTTTAAGGGTCTTAGCAGATTTAGCAAGACAGATACGTTGAAGCCAGATAATTTAAACTTGATTGATAAAGGGAATGTTGCATTTGGAACTATGCTGCTAATGAAATGGTATGAAGTATTTTCATGTTTGTATTTTAATAATAAACTGCCTCCCATTTTTATGAGGACTAGAGCTATAGTTTCTACAGCTCTGCTCAGATATAGTCCTCATAATCAGAGCCCTCTGGACAATTGGGGCAGGATCTCAATTTTGCTGGTGGGATCAGACTTCAAAATGGAAACATAAAAAACTGGTTTGCATATCTCATTTCTCTCTCTCTCTCTCTCTCTCTCTCATCTCTATCTCTATCCCTATCTCTATCTCTATCTCTATCTCTGTATCTCTTTCTATCTCTTTATCTCTATTATCTCTCTCCCTCTCCCTGCAATCACTCCTTTGCCCCACCACTGTGGAGTTTAATAATTTGCTAGGAATCCTATTGAATTAGCTTTGATTGTATGTGTTGCATCTGTACTTGATGTGCTCAAGGCTCTGGGTAACTTTGTTTCATGACAAACTGAGAAAATCATGAAGGATCCCCTCATATTACTTTGATAAGAAATGCCTCTTATGAAGTCCTCATTAGTCCATATGGCCATGCTACAGCAGTGTGGTCCCTCTGTGGTGTGTGGCACCTAATGCAGTGCCTCCTTCACTGACACAAAGAAAGTCGGAGTCGTGGGGGGCATTGCATCTCTTGACTTGAGTGCAGATATGCTGTTATGGCAAATAATAGCATGGTTGCCACATCTGCAAGGGCATTCCAGCCTAGGTTTAGTGTGTCCCACAATCACAACCCAAGTACTGGGCTGGGCGTTTTCTCAGAATATAGAAGCAATGAGTCAGCTTAAGATTCTGGGAGACAGAAAGGGAAAGGAAGAAGAATGTTTAGAAGTTGTTATGGAGTCCTATATACCCTAAAGTGTTGTAACTATGTTGCCCATTCGCAGCTTTTGAGAACCAGCAGGGTTAGGGTGGAGGAGAAGCTTCGAGAGGTGAGGTCATTTTCAGGATCGTGTTCACCATCATACATCCACAATTGTTCTCTTCAGGACAATTGTAGACACTAGATATTCCCTCTTTCTGATGAAATCAGATCTATACACGTACGAATTAAACATTTCAAAGGGAAAAGCCATTGTGCACTGGCAAGATTTGGTACTAAATAGCCCTTGGAATTTGAGATTATGTAGCCCTGCCACAAAGGAATTAGTTGGCCATTCTCATTCTCTTTTTCATTATTTCAGCCTCAGGAGTAGAAATCACATCACTCCCAGTCCTGGCTTTTTACTGAGCAGCACTTTATTCTTCCAGTTCAGCCCAAAGTCTGGCCAAGTTGATGTTAAATTTTAATAAGACTTTCTTTCTTCTTTCCAAATGCCAGTCAAGCACATTTGTTATACACTTGAAGGGTAGCTTGTTCTTTTCCAGAAATCTCATCTAGATTGCTTACAGTGTCACAAATACTATTAAAAATCATTGCTGTAGTTCAGTAATCAGGTCACTGCCCCTCTTTGAGAAGGGCCTAAAATTAAACCAAATACAATAAGGAAAGACACAGTTCTTCTGCTCATGTTTTGCCTGGTCCTAAAGCTGTCTTATTCTTTTCAGAAAGCTAACTAATTAGAGTAGCTTACATAGATCCAGATATTAACTAGTGAAAGAAAAACCATTCAGGTTCAAACTTGTAACCAATTGTGATACGTCTTACAACGTCATGTGAATGGCAGTCCTCCAAATGGGAAAAAATAGGAATAGATGTTTTGAGATGGGAAACACTAAAACAGCTCTATACTTGAAACAATTATAAGGGGAAATAAGAAAAATATTTCTAAATTCAATGGTATAATTCAATGGGCGTCAAAACCATTCCGTTTGTTCCCTGTCATTTTAAAGAGGGCAGTGCTACCGTTCTCACGCTGTGTTCCATTAGGATCACTGCAAGATTGATAACTGACAGAAGTATTTAGTGGGCTGTTCCTAAGCACTTAGTTCATTTGGTTACAGCTAAGTGATATTAATGCCAATATTACATGGGCCCAAATTCTGACTCTGGAGTTTTAATCCCTATGTGCCCCTTAGTTTTCACTAAATATAAATACATAGACACTTTGAACCAGGCAAGTTAAAAGAGCAAAAGACCAGAATACCTAAAACCAGTTAACTGTTCCATGGTAGACTATTTAAATTTGATCTCATCATAATGCCGAAGTTTTTTGTTTTTTAAATTCAGAGGGATTTTTAAAATCTCACTGCACTCCTGGCTTCCTCTTAACTTTAGAGTAGGAAGACTTTCTCATCCCTTACCATCATTTCATCTATTATTTTAACAAAAATTCAAAATAATGAAATGGACTTGTCTCCAGAACTAGAAGGGCCTACAGATCAGGCTCAGCCCTATTTCCAGGCAGGACTTCCTGGAGATAATCCCAAAAGACCACTCTTTCCTTTGTAAGAAAAGCAGCTTCTAGCTGATCATACAAAAATCTCTCTTTGTTTTTAACAACTGTTTCAAAGATTAACCTATATATCCACTTTCACAACCAAAAGAGTTGGTGGGTCCCATGTGTCCTCTTTAGAAAGTCAGCATTATAAGCAACCAGAATGTGCTGGCTCTCCTACAGCTCCCAGGCTTGTATAATCAAGGGCAGTGAACTGGGCAGACTGGGCCAATGGGTTCTCCCTCCTGATTCAGCTACAGATACATATCCCTGGCTTTGGAATTGACCTCACTCACTTTGTTGGTTCTAGACTAAGTACATCCTTTTGTCAGGACCTTTCTTTGTTTTTAGGATACTCACAGTAGAGTCCACCTTTAGCTATGAGAATAAAATTCACCACAAAGCCCCCAAGGCTGTCTATACATGACACCAACACAAATGACCAATTAAGTCACAGAGGGGAGAAACAAAACCATAAACATTGATGGCGATCTGATGTTAGAACCTCAGTATTCATCGGTTATTCTATGTGTCATATGCAGACATGTAGATCCAGGGGAGACTGGGTTAAAAAGGGGTATCAAGAATTTCTCCTGCACCCCAAAAAATCTTTCCCATATTTGATAATTAAAACATCTGTGGTTCCTCCACGTTTGTGTCTGTGTCTTAAGTGTCCTTGACTATTGTAAAAGTGCTGTGTGTTGAGTAGTGTTGTGTGCCTAGCAGTGCCGACTGTGACTGCTGTGCTATCTTTCTGTGACCTTGATGTGAGGCACAAGACCATGGGGCTACCAGCAATGATGTACAAAGGTAGAGTCCCCTCCCCATCCCCCTATGCCCAGGCCACCTGTTGTCCACAAATGTGAATGCCAAGAAAAACCTAATTTGGTGGGGAAGCTGGGGAATGGAAGAAAATTTCTTCTGACTTTGGGCTAGGCACTAATTATTAGACATTCTTAGACAACAAAGTGATGTTGACCTGAGGCCAAAGGAATCAAGGGCAACATTGTGGAATGCTAGGACACTGGAAATGGAAGAGGCTTTGAGCTTCTCCAGTCCTAATTCTTGACTTTACGAATGACAAAGTGGAGAAGCAGAGAGGCTAAGTGATTTCCCTAAGATCACACAGATAACTAGTGGAGAAATTATGACTCCTTATCTAGTACTTTTTGGCTTTAGCTGCATCACATGAAAATTAGCTCAAAGGGAAAGTGATTTTGATCTGGAATCCACAGGGCACATAAAATAAGTTAGAAAAGCTGTAAAGGAGGAAAAAGGATTCTCACCCTCCAAAAAATTATTTCTCAATGTAAAACAACAAAGGAGATTCTTACCCCAGTATAAAACAGCCCCCTGGTAATCACTTGTATTCTCCACTGAAATACCTGGGAAATCACGGTTTGGTAAATCACAATTCTGTTACTAATGGTTCATAGTTGACAGCTGGAATCTTAACCAATAATCTATTCAGCTTAAAATCTTGTTTTATGTAATATATATGAATAATTTAGCAGTTGAAACCTGAAAATGGTTATGTATTTCTCCATATGTATAATTTTCAGCAGGGCTCCCTTGAGTTAAGAAATTCCTTCCATATGATAAGTCACTTCAACAGCAGACTTTGAATTATTGCATTTAGTTCAATATGCTAAAAAAGATGTACAAATAGAAATGAATAACTTTGGTGGGTTTTCATGTGCAAAATAACAGACTGAGCAATATTCTGTATAATTCTGGATCCTCAAATTTTCTTTCCCATAATTGTTTGAATGCACTAGGCAAAAGTTTCTGTTTAAGCCTCTAGTTCTCTCTGAATGTGTAGAACCGTCCTTTTGCTTACAGAGAGTTGGAGCTGTGGGTAAGCAGCCAAAGAGCCCAGGTGGGACATCACAGGTGCTGGGATTTAGGGCACCTTGGCCAGCTGATTGACCTGTCTGGACTCTGTGGCGCAAACAAGCAAAGCCACAGATTAGTTGATACCAAGGACCAAAGCCACTAATTACGCCTTGCTCACACTGATTGCTTTGCTACATAGATACAATATTTGAATGTCATTATTGTATTATGCAGTATTTCTGAAAATTTATTTTTATTGTGATGACTTATTACTGAAGACATATGTGTTTGAATAGATGTTTTTACCCTCAGCGAAGCTCATTCTTTCGTTGTTGATTAGAGTGGAATCACAGTAGAGAGCTTGTTGCAGAATAACTGACTCCAGTTTAAGATTACAGTAGGGTTCTGGGGCTAGGACATGGATTATGCTGCTGTTCCACCAGCAAACATAGCTATATGAAATGAGGAACTCTTCAAAATACAATTCTTGCTCCTCACTCCAGAGCTTTGACTTACAATGTCCTGGGGTAAGTCCAACTTACGAAGATTCCCAAGTGATTCTGATATGGCCAGCATTTGGAAACCAGTAATATATATAGCACAGTCATAGATACCATTTTGGCCAAAGTAGCTGAAAGCTTTTCACTCCTTGTGCAATTAGTATCAGGTGTTTCTTGAAGTTATCGTTATACATGGCAATGTAGACACAGTCTTAGTGATTCAACCATTCAACTGCTTTGGCTAAATTGACCTAGTCCCTAATTTGCAAGTGAATAATAATTTGTCAGTTTAGTCAGAATGAATGCAATCCTGAAGAAAAAGTGGGGAACACAGCTTTAATCTACTTTATCCCAAGACCAGCTCTTTATATTTCACTCTTTATAATTCAAACTGAGAGGCATATGTTAGGTCATTAATCTTTATAAATGGATAGACTGAGAAACAGGAAGTTAAATGATTCATTCAGATTCAATTTAGAAATCACAGCCAGAGCCTAAAATATTCCTCAAGGGGTCTGATTTCTCAGCCTCCGGGTAATGCCCAAAATGAAACCAATTGAAAAAGGAAATTCAAGGTATTAAAATTCTAAGACAAATCCAGTAGAAGAGAGGTGGTCAGTTATTACTAGCTGCTGTGTACTGGCCTCTGTTGGATAAGGTGCCAACATCCAAGTAAAGTTTGGGCCAGGTTTCTTTCTATAGCTGTGCACATGCAAAACCTTTAATCACCAGACATACTAAATGGCTTCTTTGATTTCCCTTCTGTGTGATTCAGACAGTTTTAACTTTTTGGTGTGCTGCTAAATGTTTGACAACTGGCTCTGGAGAAGAGTGGAACCCTGATTTGTAGCACTTAACCATTTACATTGTGTAAATACTCTCATCGTAGCCAATTTCAAGCTACTAACTTAACGTCAACCAGTTGAAAAGGTAGCAATATGTTTTCAAGAGTCAGTATAAGTTAGCTCCAGCACAGCACTACCTAAACAATTTGAGTCTGTGAGTACCAGAGAAGTTAGCAGTAGCTTTGGAGGGACTCCCAAATGCCCCCCATTTCCATCATGGTCAGTTGCTTTCCTGATTTCTAAGGGTGACCTTTCAGGTAAACATTTTTTAAGTGCCAGTTAAAACCATGTTTGGCTGAATTTTTTTTTTTTTTTCATATCGTATATTGTATTGCCAGGTTCCCCGATTCTATAGCTTTCACTATTCATTGTCTACTTGCTCCTCATCCTTCTGACACAGCACAAAATTCACAGGCATCTGTAAAATAGTGCCTGCAAAGGAGCAGGGGAAGAACAAGACACCCGCTAAACTTACCTGACTCCACACACCTGGAGAGGCTCTGTGGTGTCACGACATGCTTTGCACTCAGCTAAGCTAGCATAAGGCTGGACCCTGAAGAAAAAAATTTACGAACAAACATTTGGCCACTGCAGTCCTCTGACACTGGGCAGTACAGCAGCTACCATTCATGACCACTAGTTGTGAGTGCACTCCCTACTGAGTGCTTAAAAATCGAATACACTGGGAGTCCACAGAACAAGCTTTGTTTGCAAATTGAAAGTTTTTCTGGTGGGAGTCATTCTTAGGTGTGTTTAATTAAATCCTTTGGAGAGTAATGCTGGAAAAAATGTATGTACTTCATTCCAGGGACACAATGAATGGCCACAGGTTTTATTCTGCATGTAGTAAATAAAATTAGATCATGAAGGACAAAATCTACTTTCCTTGCTGTAGTAAAACATCCTACAGGTTCTGCAAGGCATTTCTAGACTGTACATGTTTGAAACTCAACTTGAACATTTTCCATATTATGTTTAAAAGGGCAGGATATACCTCTGCTTTCTGTTCTTATCAGTCATCAAAATGAGCTTATTTCTCTATACTGAGCAAGCTACACTTGGTTTTTAATGAGTCAGGTACACGTTCAGATGTTTTTCTGTATTCTCAACAAATTGCACATAGCCTGGCACAAAGTAAGCCTTCATCTTCTGGCTGTTTTCCTGACACCAAAGAGATTAAGTCCAAAGCTACAAGCACAAGGTGTTTGACAGGTAGACCTCCTTTTTATTATGAACAAATTCACAGCAAAAAGAGCTACTCCCTTAACATTTTTGGCTAGGAAGGTGGGGAAGAAAAATTGATAGACAATGGGAGAGAGTTTTGGTCAACATATATAGGTGGAATAAAGTCAATGAAGCACTCGCAAAAAGGAGGGGGAAATCTGGAATCTAGACCATTTTGCAAGACTTAGAATAACTGGATTCCATATTAGAAATGCTTTCTAATCACATTTTAAGATCCAGATCTGAGTCTATACTATGCAGAAAAATAGCCTTACAGCCAAGAGCCCTGGAAGGGGTTTATTGATGGGCTGAGATCTAATCACGAAGCATTAGTAATTAGCAATGAAATTCTATGGGGACACAGAACAAATGTATTGAAACATCACAGTGCAGTATTGTTCACTCACGTGGGATAGTCACCTGAGTCCATAGAAGAACTTCACAGATCTAGACATTGTCTTAGGTCTAGATTGCAGATCAACATCCTCAATGTGGAGATGAGACAGCTGAGGTTCAGAAAGTCAGAAGTTGGCTCAGCTAGCCAACTGGAATTAAAGTCTGGGTCTCCCAATCACTGATTCTACTACACCACACCATGTGGCCTCCATTCTTTAGATGGGAAGTTGACAATCCACTGTAAAAGCATAATTAGAAGAGGATACAAAAGAACATTTGTGATATCTTCTCTCACTTAGCCTACTTTGGTTTCACTTCATTTTAGCATAATTTTAAAGCATATTATAGCAGTGTAGAATGTGGAGCAAAGCTCTTTATAGAGTAATGATGAAACCAAAAGGTCAAAAGGCAGGAGAACAGTGGATGTAAGTTATTAAATGAGCAGGAAGCATGTGTCAGGGAAAATATGTGCTTCTTGTATGGTTATTACCATGGAGACCTCCCCCCACACAGCCTTGATGCATTTATTTTGGAAAATGCCATTTTATGCTGAGAGACTGGTGGAAGACTTCACCCCTTCCCAGCCACATCAGAACTTCTCTTGCTCTTTGGAAGAAGCCACAGTCCTTACAAATCAGAATCACCTCTCTTGAGAGAGACAGCCTCACTTGCCCTCAGAAACAAGCTGCTAGACTATGAGGGCCACAGAGACCTGAAGGAAGCTGGCACTGCTGGACTGAGGACCATGTAAATATCTTCTGCCTTCTCGGCAACCAAGGACAATCACTTTCATAGAGGTAATTGCGTGTATATTGTGACTATAGTTTGTGAAGAAAACGCTATGGTTTGCTTCGACAGCTCCCCAAATGCACCTGTGATGTGTGAATGTGCCTGCCTCATTGCCTCATGTGCCAAACACAGTACTGAATGCATTGTTTTTAAATAAACTGTTTTGTTGTGCATTGGAAAACACTGCCGGTTGTCTCTGTCCCATTTGGAAGACCCCACACATGCATGCACAAACACACACTCACACTTCATCCAGTGAAGACACTCAGTGTGTCCTTTTTTATTTTTCATTCTTAGTGTTTTTAAGTCTTCTCTTTGGAGATTTGTAGGACTCCAAAGAAGTTGGGCATGGCTATCTTACATCCATGAACTAGCAGCAAATACCAAAAGCATCCCCGTGCGCGATTTTTCTGTAGGTCTTTTAAATGCAAATCTTTCAACAGGCCTTAACATTATTAATAATAATGCACTACTCTTGAATGTTATGACCACATACATCATTATATTTAATCAGTAATTGGATGAGGGAGAAATGCTGCTGGACTTGGTTCGTGCTGCACGGTTAGTGATGAGTCAAAATGAGAACTCAGCCTGGCTCTCAGTCCAGAGCTCCTTCCCTCTGCAGGTCCACCCATTCCAGTCTCTCATAGGTCACCCCCTCAAAGAGCCTTCCCCGACTGTTGCTATCAGCCTGTAACCCCTTAACCTATGCTATTTTTCTTCACAGTATTTTCTTTTGTCACTTGAAATGACACTATTAATTTGTTCACTCATTGTTTATCTATGTATCCCATCATATTATAAGCTTCACCATCTACAAAGTGGGTAACTTTTGCCTGTCTATTCACACTATGTCCCCCAATGCCTTGAAGAATGTTGGGAGCTTAGCAAGCTCTCAGTTAATATTTGTAGGATGGATGGATGGATGGACAGATGGTTGAACAGATGCACCAGAGTCTGTGTATCTCTTCAACTCTTTTTCATTATCTCCTCATGTTTTGCGACTACAGCACAGACACAAAAAGTCTTGGCTCTTCTCTGACCATGCTGCCTCAGCACCATGAACAATACTAAAAAAGCATTTGTTGACTGAATGTATGAATGAAGTCATAGGAATTATTTTTCTCGATAAACGTGCACCAACGTCAAAAATGTTCCAGCATATTAATGTACCCAAACACATCCTTTTCTTGTCCCTGGCTGATTACAAAGGAAGAAACTCGAGTAGGGTGAAACTACAAGTGTAATTGAAAAGACCCCACCTTCAGTGGACATGGTTGCATCTGAAAGGGCTTGCAGCTCTTTAGTTCAAATCTAAAGCCCTTATTCTTCACTATATACAACACTGGGCAGGATATGAACATGATACAAAATTAGCAAAATCACAATGCCTATCCTGAAGGTACTTAAAAGTCTTATTGGGGAAACAGTTCATTGTATTACAAGAGGAAATCTTTTATCCTGGGAAGCTCCAGGGAATGTTGGGAATGCAAGTGAGAGACAGAGAGAAAGAGAGAGGCAGAGGGAGAAAAGGATGGCTCCATTAAATTCAAGTGAAGGCAATAAAAATTTTAGAGGCCAAATGGCAATGCTCAGGGCTTATATTTTCTGAAAAATATTTGCCAGGTTGATGTTCCTCCCCACTCCCCAACCCCCACCCCCAGAAATGCTAAGTTGTTCTAAAACAAAACAAAACACTTCACTAACTTAGGCAAAACATGAAACTGACACCAGGTTTATTGAAAGCTTTCTGCCTGGGGCTGATTAGTACAAATTAAGTTTTAAAAGTAGAATGATTTTTTTCTAAGAAAATGCATTACCACAGCTTGATCAAGACAAAGAGGATTTTTAAAAAAGAGAAATCCCCCTCATAAAAGTGCCAACCTGACCAAGGTTCCCAGGCCAATGAAGAAGCTCAGCTTTCTGTCTCAGTCCAAGCAAGAGTGTGAGTTTCTTCTCCAGCTGTGTTTCCACAGGGTCCAAGGGTCTGAGGGTGGTTGGTACCAGCCTTAGCTTCAGAGGTATCCCCAATTTTGAATGTGTGATTCTTGGTAAGTGGGGTTAGCTGATGGAATATCCTGCTGTGAACATTAATACCACTCAGAATGTCACGGGTGATTAGGAACTTAGATATTCAACGAATTCAGTGTTCTTATTGTCAGATGAAGAAACAAACTCAGGCTTGGGGAGAGAAAGTGACTTGTCCAAATATTGCTATAGAGAGCAAAAATTTAAGTACTTTATCAATTTTTACAAGAAGAAAAAGAAAGTTATTTTTATGTCAACTAATAACTCTTAACTCTAAATAAGAGTGTTTAAAATGCTGGTCTGCTCATTTTACTTAAATTAATTTTTATTATTACAAAACTATTCATTGAAAAAGTGTTAGAAATAGAGATAAGCAAAAGAATGTAAAAAAATCACCTAAACTTTTCACCTTTTTTTCTGTGTGTGTTTACTATACAACATACACACTGTTGTGTTTTCTGCTTTTTTCTACTTAAAAATATTTCAAGAGCATCTTTCCATGTCATTAAATACTTTATGATAAACTCACAGTATGAAAGCACTATAACTTAACAAATTCTTTATTGGATTTCAAAGGTAAATTTTTTGCAAGTTTTCATTGCTATAAACAATGTTCTGATGAACTTCTTCATAATTAATTGTTTGATTGTTTCCTTGGATAAATCCCGTGAAGTTAATTTTCAAGGGGTATGAACAATTTTTGTAAGAGACATCTTTTTGAAAGCCAGTCAGAAACAGAATCTCAATGACCAAATTTCTAAATCTTTATTTCCCTAGAAAACTTGCAAAAAGGCTAGGAGAAAAGCATGCGTCATCTTTGAGGAATTCCTCAACAGAGGAATAATGTCTTTTGTGTACTAACCTAAGCTAAATAAATAAGCTATTGTTATATGCTACTTAAATTTAGTTACAACCTCTCTTGTTTAGAAGCTGAGACAACTTCACGCACTCCAGGGAGAAGGCCCATCCAATCACATTCTCATTACTAATCAAATAAGAAGCACCCAGGACCATCTGGGAGAGACGGACCTTCAATACAATGATAGATAGCTCTTTTCCTTATTCTGAGAGTATGTTTATTGCTTACTCAATCCTTCCAACCTAATAATGCTTCCAATCCACATTAAGCCCAGGAAGTCAAAAAGAAGAGGTTGAACTAAGCAATCTACCTTGAGGCTACACAAATCCTATAGATCAGTTGTTTTTGTTGAACCTTTTTAAATCAATATCTCCACTTCTATAGGAGAGCTGTAACTTAAAACAAATTCAAAATATGAACACACCAATTTTCAAACCAGATATTATTAGGGCGGCCGAAGGAATCACCACGGAATTTCCTACCTACTGTTGTCTCTCTCTCAAGTAAATCTGTATTTGCACCCCCCCAAAATTGTAAATATACTCATTTCTGTGAGTTTTTGTCACAACTACTCTACTCAACTCTGCAGTTGCAGCACAAAAGCAGCCATAGATAATACATAAATGAATGAGTGTGACTGTTTTACAATAAAACTTTATTTACAAAGACAGGCAGCAGACAGATTTAGTCCATGGGGCTATGGTTTACCAACCCCCGGTTTAGGTAACAAGCTCCTTACTGTATATAAAATATTTCATTTGTCCTTCATTGTGTTAGTTTTCTAGGATGGCAATAATTAATTAGAACAGACTCAGTAGCTTAAAACAACAGAAACTTATTCCCTCACAGTTCTGGAGGCCAGAAGTTTGAACTCTAGGTGTTAGCAAAGTTGATGCCTTCTGGAAGCTCTGAGAGATAATTCATTTCATTGCTTCTGTCCTTTCTACTGGTAGTTGCCAGAACCTTGGCATTCCTTGGCTTATAGATGTATAACCCCAGTCTCTGCCTCCATCTTCACATGGCCTTCTCTGTGTGTCTGTTTCCCCTTCTTTTCTCTCATAAAGACTCACCATGTAATTTAGGGCTCACTCAAATCCAGGATGATTTTTGTCTCAAGATCCTTACTTTAATTATATCTGCAGAGACCTTTATTGCAATAAGGTCACCTTCCAAGTTTCCATGTGGACATATCTTTTGGGGACCACAACACAACCCTCTACATCCATTTACCACAGTATCCATCCACCAGATAATTCAAGGACCAATAGGGTAGAGCCCATGGAATACAATTCAGTGATGCACAGACTCAGATGTACTCCAGGTGTAATTACTCATCTTCAAAGGTAAAAAATCCATCCAGCAAAAGCCTGACAGTATTATTGGGTGACAAAAGTTGTGTCCTCAAATTATATTTACAAAACTCTTCACTATCAGTAGACAGTAAATGGACATACTTCCAACAACAGGTTCAGAAACAAATCAAACATCATTTCCAATATCAACAAATTCTGTAGACATTCCTAATGTACAAGAACTCATTTCCTATACCAAAGCAATGCTAAGTGCCAAGGATATTGATCTTGTGTATGTGAGTTTTCTGGCTGAGGTGCAGGCACCACATTGAAAACAAAATAAAACAAAACAAAATGTGGATGGAGAAAATATGAAAGGTGACCAGCCTATGGCCTGAAGTGATAAGTTCAGAAGAAATGTCTACAGTGTTTCAGTGGACACAGTTATTCAACACCTTAAAGATCAATTTAAAACTCATTCTCATCTTTGCAGTGGGTATCACAGATAGAAAGATATAGATCTAAACAACTTTAGTCACAAACACTAATATGTCTGATTTAGCTTCCAGAAACCTTTGTGACCTAATAAGCAAACAAAGCCTATTGGGAACTAAGGTGGAAATTCAGTCAGAGATATTTTTCTCAGAAATGGGACACATTGAAACTGTCTTTAACAACATGCAGACAATAGTAATGGAGACTGATTGAGTGACTTAAAGGAGAGAAAAGTCCAAGTTCAATAGAAAATCAGAAACTAAAATGGCCACAAGACTTGTTTCCTCCCTTTGGAAGAACTATGTCCTTCAAAATGGAACACTTACAAGAAAGTTTTCTGCCTCCAAGGACGTCAATACCAGAATGACTACTTAGAACCTTCATTCTTAGAAGACAAAACTATATGCAATGTGAAGGCCACTAAGAAGAAATGGCCTAACTGATCCTTCCCGCTGGTAGACTGGGGTATCCAGATGGGAGACACAACACATCACACACACGCAACCTGGATATCTAGACCAGGAAACGATCCTCTTGTGCCAGGGAGTACTACATGGCTTATTAGTTCTCTTTGATCCAGCCCTGACAGAGAAGATTGTCCATGTGATGGGTCCAGCAAACACTAGAGAAGGGAGGAGGGATGATGGAAAAGGCAAGTTTGGGGAGTCTTTGGTATAAAAGGAGGAGGCTTGGGTTGATCTGGATTCTATCTAAAGAAGGGAATCATGAACTGTCAACCAGGGACAAGGGATCAGAGATCATTATAATTCTCTTTGCCTTTTGTAATTCCCTATGTTCCTTATTGCTGAATATCTAGACAATTTCCTTGTTGTGGGTAGAGTTTACTCTCTGACAGCCCATTTAAAAGATCTGCTATGGTCTGAATGTTTGTGTCCCCCCCCCAAATTCATATGCTGAAATCTTAACCCCCTATGTGATGGTATTAGGAGGTAGGGCCTTTGGGATGTAATTAGATCATGAGGGCTCATGAATGGGATTAGTATCCTTATAAAGGGGACCCTAGAGAACTCCCTTAACCCTTTCTACCATGTTAAAACACAGCAAGAAGGTGCCATCTATGAACCAGGAAGTGGGTCCTCACCAGACACCAAATCTGCCTGGATCTTGACCTTGGACTTCTCATCTTCCAGAACTATAAGAAATAAATTTCTGTTGTCTGTAAGATACCTAGTCTATGATATTTTGTTATTATTGCCTGAACAGACTAAGATAAGATCCCAGCATCTGCTTCAGGGTAGTCGTCTTCATTTGATTTCCTTCTGCCTACATGGACCTTCCTCACATATTGACTGTAGTTTTCCACCCACTCAGCTCCCATCTTGGTGGCCCCTTCTCATCTGCTCGTATATGGATTAAGTAACTCCAATTGCAGACTTCATTCACCTTGATTTGTAATCAGAGACCACCCTTGAGATGCACAAGTCATAATCTCAGGTTTGTGATGGTGTCCCACAAGCCTAAGCCAGGCCCTTGGAAAGACTGATCAAGCTTACAGCACCCCAAGACCAAGCCCATCTAGGGAGGACAATCGGACAATTATTTGAATAACCCCAGGATCTGGAAACTAGAAATATGCCCTCCTCTGCTGCCATATGGTATCATTTCCCTTTAGCCTGAAGAACTTCCTTCAGCATTTCTTGCTACTAAAGAAAAATTCTCTCAGCTTTAGTCTCTCTGAAAATATCTTTATTTTATTTTAGTTTTTAGATGCTATTGTCACTAAATATAAAATTCCAGATGAACAGTATTTGTTTTATCCTTCAGTACTTTAAAGTTATGTTTTCATTGTCTCCTATAATCCATTTCCTATGAGAAACCAGGCTATTTTTTTAGTGTTATTCCCTTCTGTGTATTTATTCTTTTTTTCTCTCTCTGACTGTTTTTAAGATGATTTTCTTTATCTTTGGTTTCCACCATCTTGACTAAGATGTGTCTAGGTGTGGTTTTCTTTGAATTGGGGTTCTTGAAGATTCTTGGATCTGTAAATTAATGTCTTTCATCAGTTTGGAGAAATTCTTGGCCATTATGTCTTCAAATATTCTGTCTATCCCATTCTCTCTCTCCTCCCCTTCTGTGATTCCAATTACACATAAAATAGACCACTTTTTGGTTTTGCCCTGATCTAAGATCTTTTCTATTTTCTATTCCACTCATCTTTTCTATTTTTACATAAATTCTTCTTTATGCTTCAGTCTGAGTAATTTCTATTGACTCATTTCAAGTTTACTACTCTTTCCTCTGCTATATCCAGTATGCAGTTAAACATGTCAAATAAATTAATTTCTGATATTATATTTTCCTTTCTATCATTTCTGTATCTTTGTCATACTTTGCATCTCTCTGTTGAAATTCCCCATGTGTTCACACATGTTGTACACCTTTTCCACTAGTTCCTTTAACATATTTGCCATTGTTATTTTAAAGCCCCTGTCTGATCATTTTAACTCTAGTCCTTCTCTGGGCCTAATTTCATTGACAGTTCCCTCCCTTCACTGTGGATCACATTTTCTTGCTTCTTCACGTCTTGTAATTTTTTTTTTTTTTTTGCATGTCAGACAATGTGTATTTTTTAAATGGTAGAGACTGAAGTAAAAATGTTTACCAGAAAAAGGTACACCCTTTCAAGCTGAAGCATGGGGAACTGAGTCAATCTAATCTAGAGTTGAGCTGAGTCTGCACTTTCCTGTAGCTTTAGTTAGTTTCAGTTCATCAATTGGCTTCAGATGTTTTGTAGACAGGATCAAAATTTTTCATTCATCAGGACTTAGGATCTGAATTCTTGCAAGACTCTGAATACCTCTTCACACTTGAAAGCCTAGCTACAAGTTTTCCATCCATAGGCAATATCTCTCTTCTTTACAGCCCTGTTACCAGATTTGGGGGAGCTGTGAAGTTCTCTTTGCTCTCCAGTCCTTCCCTTGGCTTTAAGTATATTGAAATATATCTCTCCCTGTCACACTTTCTTTCCCTCAGCCTTCAGAAGGCTGCTGAAATGCGCTCTATGGAATTCTGAAGTGCCTAGAGGGATTTTTTCTGCCCATACCCTATATTCAGCAAACATTTCCTTTTACTTGTTGGAGGCCAGTACACCTCCAAATGTTCTCCACTCTGCCCCCAGCTTTCAGTAGGATGCTGTAGTACATTCAGTGAAGACCCAGAGTGCTTTAGATAGACTTCTCTCAGGTATTGTGCCCCACCAACAGCCTTCAGTAACATGGCCTTGCACTAGGGAATAATCCATATGCAGGGAGGTTTTCTCTTAGCTTTCCTATTTTGCTCCCAGCCTTTGGTATATGTATGTATTGAATTTTGTTCCCCCAAAATTTATATGTTGAAGTCTTAGCCCTTCAGTGCCTTGGAATATGACGTTATTTGGAAATAGGGTCATTGCAAATGTAATTGATTAGGATAAGGTCACACTGGAGTAGGGTGGGCTCCTAATCAAATATGACCAGTGTCCTTATGAAAAAAGGAAATTGGAACACAGACACAAACACAGAGAGAATGCCATGTGAGGATAAAGGCAAAGATTGTGTGATGCTTCTACAAGCCAAGGAATGCCAAGGATTGCCAGCAACCACCAGAATCTACAGGAGAGGCATGGAACAGATTCTTCCTCACAGCTCTACAAGAAACCAACCTTGCTCCTACCATTATCGCAGACCTCTACTTTCCAGAATGAAGAGACAACAAATTTCTGTTGTGTAAGCCACTCAGCTTGTGGTACTCTGCTATGGCATCCCTAGCTAACTAATACAGTGTACTACCTTCATGCATTCAATGGAGCCCATTAGAAAGCATTTATGGGTAGGTGCAGACCTGATCTGTGGCTATGGCTCCTCAAGATATCAATTGGCCATGCTAGGCCATCTGTGGCCATTAAAAGTTTATTGAGGGCAATAGATTTGAACAGACACTTCATCAAAGAAGATATAAAGATGGCGAATAAGCACATGAAAAGATGTTTGATGTCATTAGCCATTAGGGAAGTGCAAATTAAAATACACTAAATGCCAGTACATGCTAACTTAAATGGTTAAAATTTAAAAGACTGTGCCAAATGTTGGTGAAGACATAGAGAAACTGGTACTCTCCTACAGTACTGGTGGGAATATAGAATGGTACAACCACTTTTGAAAACAATTTGGCAGGTTCTTAAAAAGTTAAACATACACTTGCTCTATGATCCAGCCATTTCATTCCTTGGTATTCACTCAAGAAAATAAAGCATATATGCAAAATCTTTTGCACAAATGCTCACAGAAGCTTCATTTGTAGCAGCCAAAAACTGGAAACAGCCAAAATGCCCATCAACAGAGGAATGGGTAAAAAACTGCAGCATAGCCATACAATGGAATACTACTCAACAATAAAAAGGAATGAACTATTGATACACCCAATATAGATGAACCTCAAAATAATCATGCTGAGTGAAATAAGACAAACCTGAAAGAGTGCATACTGCATGATTCCATTTACATAAAATACTTGAAAATAAAAACTAATCTATAGTGAAGGAAATCAGATCACCAGTTGTCTGGGAGTCGGAGGGTGGAGAAAAAGAGGAGGGGAGGAATGAAAGGGAAGGATTACCAGGGGTTCACAAAGAAATTTTTGGAGGTAATAGATATAGTTATTATTTTGATTGTGGTGAAGTTTTCACGGGTGTACACTAATGTCAAAACTTAACAATTATATACTATATATATTTATGACATTGTATGTCAATTATAGCTCAATAAACTCTAATCATCTTTTCTTAAGTTATTTGAAGTTCAGCTGGCTTCTTATCCCTGCCTTTAGCATGTCCTCCCCTTGCCACTGCTCTATTCTTTCCTTCTAGGTAAAGCTCATCACTTTCCAGAATGTATGTCCTTTAGGTTTCTTTCTGTCCTTAGCTCTCTGACTTTTTATATATATATATAACATAAAATACATCATTTTAACCATTTTTAGGTGTACAGTTCAGGGACATTGTTGTGCGACCATCATCACCACTCACCTCTAGGACATTTTCTTCTTCCCAAACAGAAACTCTGTATTTATTAAACAATAACTCTCTATTCCCATCTCCCACCAGCCCCTGGAAACCATCATTTTACTTTCTGTCTCTCTAAATTTGACTACTCTAGGTAACTCATATAAATGGAATCATATAATATTTCTCTTTTTGTGAGTGGCTTATTTCACTTGGCTTAATGTCCTCAAAGTTCATCCATACTGTAGCATGTGTCAGAATTTCCTTCCTTCGCATAGCTGAATAATACTTAGATATATGTACACTACATTTTGTTTATCCATTCATCTGTTGATGGACATTTGGGTTGCTTACACCTTTTAGCTATTGTCTCTGATGTGTTTTTAAAGTTATAATTTTGTAACTTATCTAGATTCTTCTTTTAAAGGTAGAAGCAATGGTCTCTGCAATTCCTACTCCCTAAACAGAATTAGAAGTCCTCTGTGTATTGAGTTATAAAATCATCTTTTATGTAACACAAAATCCTAGAATTGAGGGAAGGGTATCTACATTTCACCAAACAGAGAAGGTTAATAAATCATGGGAAAGCCCATGATTAATAAATCCTCAGATTTGTAAAGATATTTACGTTTTTCAACATCTGAGATGAAATAACCATGGCACAAACAGGCACACAGTCACAACTGGGGAGATACTAGAGTTCACATGCCTTGATTCTTAGTCTAGTTGTCTTCCTGCTACATTGTGTTGTGTCCATCACATTGATGGGAGATGTAACATCAAACAGAGATACAACATCATAAATTAGTCCATTTTCCCGCAATTTAATAAATAAATTTAACACAATTCCAATAAAAATTCCAACCAGATTTTGGGATTAGAAGGCAGAGAGCAAGGCAAAGAACAACGTGACAAAGTGACCATTAGGTTCAGGCTAAAGAATAATATGAAAAAGTAACCCAAAATTGCTGAAAAACAATTAGCAATGAATGACTAGCCTTGGCAGGTATTAAAATATATAAAAAAGTGGCTACAATTAAAAGTGTATTACTAGTGGATGAGTATACAGAAGAATCTATATATTCTGTTCTTGAACAGAAATTCTGAAAGAAGATCCAAGAATTCAGCATATGATTGTAATGAAATTTTAAATCGGTGATTAAACAAACAGTATTGAGAAAAACAGCTAAGCAGCTGGGAATAAGTAATCAGAAAGTTAAAATACAGTCACCCAGATTCCTGTATCTGAAGAGACGTTGTTGTTGCTTTTGTCTGTACTGTTGTTTTTAACCCAATCTCTCATGTCCTCCTTCCATTGTATTTATTTTTTGTTTCATTTCCCAGGAGATTTTTACCAGATTACGCAAATGTTTGGATAAATAACCACCTTGCTAACAGTCACTTACCCAAAGTAAGTGACATTTTTTACTGGCAGATTTGAAAGAATTGGGATTTCTTTCCTATTACTAGCTGCAATGGAAAAAACTAAGGAATAGTCTTCAGACATTTCCAGTGATGAAATATTATTTACAAATATTCAACAAACATGGATTAAGCCTGTACTATGAACCAAGCAGTGTGCTAGATGTTGAGGATACAGCAATGAGGAAGGCTCAGTCCTATCTTCAAAATGCTGTTTAACCCATCAGTGTAGTTGATGGACTGTCTGCAATATATAAATCACCTCTTTACTTATTGTGAAACCATATAGTTTAGTTATAATTTGGCTATAACAATAACAGCACATTGGGCGAAAATGTAAAATACCAGGTAAAAATCTAAAATTCCAGAAAAAGTATTCATTGTAGCTCTTGCTTGTTAGATCTCTGCAGAGATGAAGCAGGATCATTAGAGTCTGATGCGCTGTCGGATGCTCACTCGAGCAGATTTACTGAACAAGATGGATCCTCTGGATTCTCCCCCTCACCCCACAAAGCAGTCACAGCTGGATGCTTTATCATTTCTCTCTCCTCTCCCTCCACAAATCTGACAAGCTGATCACATTAGGCTGTGACTACAAAATATGGCATAATTGTAGACTGTAATCATCATGATGATAGCTGACTTGATAAGAGAGGTCAAATCCCATTTTTATATCCTGAATTTCTAAAATATTGTTTCGTCAAAAAAATCAATTTCTCATTTTTCTAGCGTTAGCTTGAAAAGGGTATAATTGATCAAGCCTAAATCCCTTACATCACCCAGGACTGTGTGAAAGGCTCATACCCAGCAAGCCACTTGAGTTAGGACCAGGCGAACAGCAGTGTCTCCGGCATCCTACACCCGTGGGCCTGAGCAGCTTCAAAGCAGGAACACGTTTTACATCCTCTGGTTAAGACTGTGGGGAAAACACAGGCTCATGGAATATAGATGCTCAGCTGGCTCATTTGGGTTTTGTGGTCCAATTTGTGGATGAGATATTTATAAAATCCGGTGATTACAATGCCATCTCATTAACATTTGTTAAATGAAAACCGCAAAGTGCAGGATGGGAACTCCAGTCTGAGGGGAGAGGGAGGAAGAAGATGAATAGGGAGACTGGGTTTCCTATCTCAATACAGGCAAATGGAGACACCCAGACACAGAAGACCACTCCTCCTTCTTTAAGATTCTCCTTACTGAAGGAAAAAGAAAAGGGAGAGGAAGGAGGGTAGCTTTTCTATTTGGCAGTTTTGTTTGACCTTTGAGCAAACCCAAACCAAGTCAAGGCCAAGTTGATTTCCTTGCAAATTCAAATTCTTCATTCATTGTATGATTTAGCCAAGAAGACACCTCCTCCACGATGTTTGCCTGGACTAAACTTACCCCTTGAGATCTTTGCATGCTCAATGAGGCCATGTGGACTAAACTGGACTCAGTGTTTTCAGCACAAAGTTGCTGTTGCTGCATTGCGACTGATTTTTGCCTCTGCTCCTGTGAGGAGGCAGTGTGGTTTTATGGGGAACCAAGACTATGCCATCAGAAAAGCCTGGATTCCAGTCCCAGCTCTGGTACATACTGGTCTCAGAACCTCTGATACTATCCACCTTGTGAAGATGTCACATTGGTGGGGATGGGGGAGGAGGGATTATATGAATTATACAATATCTATCTAATGAATGAGCACTCAATCAATGGTAGCTATAATTATTATTATTTTACCAATATTGCTGACTTTTCTCTCCCAGTCAGTCTCACACTCACAGGTGGTTTAGATAATACATTCTGTGTAGAACCAGCAATAGGATTATCCATTCAGTGGACATTCAATAAATACCAACTGAACATGCAAACAATGCAATGTCCAGAGGGAGAACATTTGAAAGTTGGGCTCCATTTTCAATGATCAATCAAATTTAGTGATTATGGCTTTGGTGTGTGCAGAGATTTTACTTGAGGACTTTAACAATTTTCAGACACGTCTTCCTTCTTTGTCAATTATAGAAAAATCTAGATCTCCAGCATTCTCCTCGGCTTACACCCTTCCCCACCCAAGTCCTCATCATGCGTGTGTACACACACAGCAGAGATTGTTTACAGTAACTAAACCTAGACCAGAAACTCCAAATGAAAATGCAGAGGCTCAGCAGCAGAAACTGCTGAACTTCCATCACACAGTCAATTGAAAACTAAATTCCACATTTGTGTCTTTTGCCTACATTTCTGTATCTGGGGATGAGAGGCAGAGGGCCATCCGCTAGAAAGGACTGTTCTGTGACTTTAACTCAGCACTGCCTTTTGTGCTTTTCCTCTGCAGATAAGAGCTGCATTTATAATTAAGCCTCTGCAGCTGGGTAATTGCAGCACACACTGCTGGAGCTCTCAAGTAGAAGCTCAAGCCTGAATCTGTCCTCCTGAGGGCCAGAGACCAAGGGGTGGAAGTTACAAATGAGAAGAGAACTTCCTAACCCCAAAAGCCTGAAAGCAATTGAATGGGCTGCCTCAGGAAGTAACGAAATTTTCAAGATGGTATCACAGCAACTATTAGAGAGATTCTTGCATTGGGAAGAAACATAAGCAGCCAGCCTCTGGAGCTCCTTCACCTTCTCAGATTCAGCAAGCAGGCACCCTGAAAGGCTGGGCATGGAGGTGAAGTGAGCACCATTGAGGAAGTGGTTTTGGAGCCATTAAGAAAAGCTCTGCTACTAAACCTCCCTGCTTATGATAGGGAGAGTCATATGATAGAGTAGATTGTCCTACACAGAATCACATTTTCCTAAAGGATTAGGAAAACAAAATCCCCACAGTATTCATAAAATCCTTTCACTAAGAGAAGAAGTTTGGAAAGAAATTTTTTTTTTTCTTATTCTTCAGCATCAGAAACTTAACGGTCTTGGTCTGTCGCCTGGTGGTTCCTTTCTCACAGCTGGAATATCCTTAAAATTCTCTGTTCTATCTCCCAAACACACACTCGCTTTGCACCTCGGCTTCTCTCTCAATTCTACTTCATTCAGCATAAGTAGAATAAGCAGCAGACAGCCTGGGATGATTTGAAAGACATTCAAATTCCCTCTCACCCAAAGTCTAGCTCCTCTACTTAATTGCAACTGTTTCTGAAACAACTCCTATCAGAGATACAACTTTAGGTTAAAGCAATTCTTCCAGAAGGATCCTGGTAAGTACACAGTAAGCATTATAAACATTATCAACTTCCTAGCAAAGACAGCGTCCTGAAAAGAGTAGGCTCAAGACCAGAAGGTCTAGATGGGGGCAGGGTGGAAAAGAGGCTGAATATGTGAGGTAAAAGGTGGAGCATGGAGTGAGGACGGCTATCCCATGAGGAGCACCAAAGTTGGGGAGGGGAGCAGAGTAGCCAGCTGTCCTGGAGGAGAGTAGAAGAGAGGGCATCAAAATGGAAATAGCAAAGAAGCAAAACCAAGCTTGGCCAGTATTCATCCACTCGTTCATTCATTCATTCATCAAACACTTTCTGAGTGCCTACTTCATAACAGGCACTGTTCTGAGCACAGGCCTTTGATGTCAGCCAGGCCTGTGTTCAGTCACTAGCTCAGTCTATTTGCTGGCAGGTATTTAAATCAATAAGCACTGGTTTTCTCCTTTGTTTTGCCAGAGCATTAAATGAGATAATTGTGCACAAAACAGTCCCTGGCTCTTATTTGTCATTCTTCTCACCCTCCCCTTGCCCTGGTTCTACAGTTTGACTAAGATTGACCCTTGTTTCCATCCTAGAGGCCCTAGCTGTTCCAAATAACCACCCTACACAAAGCACTCAATTTCAGAAATGCATTAAATTCCACTAGCCCTGAGCCTCAAGCAAGCATTCACCTGCAGAACTATCGTATCTCCGGAATTGCAGCAGAACAAGATCCGTAGCCATGCTCAATGGTGAATACTATTTTTCTTTTAAAATAATGAATCACTGAAGATGGAACAAACCACTATACAAATGATCTTAACGACCTATTGGGAGACCATGTAAATCAGACAGCACAATGAACCAGCCAGTGGAAGACGAAAAGGTATCAACATGGTTTACTAAATGATGATGATCCTAGACTTGCTTTGAAAGGGAGAAAGCCTGGTCCAAAGAACACATAAATTTAAATAAATCCTCAAATCACCTCCAAAAGGCTGGAGCCACCATCATATGTGGTTCTTGAAGCTAGGGCTGTAAGATGCCATGCACTAATATAAAAGCAAATGAACAACATGGCAAACATAACGTCTAAGCAGTTGAAAGTGCTACGGCTCTTCCTGCCATTTACCCAGGCCAACTTATGTGCTGTTCTAGATGGAATATGGGATGAGCTATAAGAAGTGTTCTAGTGGTATAGAATTCTGACTACTAATAGTCTAAATATAATTGTATTTATCCTGTCGAATGGACCTTATCGATTCATTAAACAAATATTTACAGAGCATCTATGCTATGTTTTGAATATCCCCTCCAAAATTCATGTTAAAATTTGGTTGCCATTGTGATGGTGCTGGAAGATGAGATATTTACAAAGTAATTAGGCCATGAGTGCTCCACCTTCATGAGTGAATTAATGCCATAATCACAGGAATGGGTTAGTTATTACAGGAGCAGTTTCCTTATAAGAGGATAAGTTTGGCTCCCATTTTTGCTCTGTCTTATGTGCTCACTTCTGTCTTCTACCATGGGATGACCCTCACCAGATGCCAGCATCATGCTCTTGGACTTCCCAGCCTCCAGAATTGTGAGTCAATAAACTTATATTGCTTATAAATTACCCAGTGTATGGTATTCTGTTAGAACAGCAGAAAACAGATTGAGATAACCCACTGTGTGTCAGGCATTGTTATAGGTGCTGAGGATACAACTGAATAAAACGTGATCTTTGACATCCTGGAACTCACATTTTAGGTAAGGGAGGGGAGACAAACAATAAACAAAAGAAGAAAGGGAAGAAAGAAGGAAGGGAGGAAGGTACCTTTTCTTTGCACTTAATCACAATCTAAAATTAAAAGCCGTGGTCATATGTTAGAGTAGCTGACCTGAATGAAAAGAAGCCACCCATGCAAAGATCTGGGTGACAGCATATTAGTTATTGCCTTGCATTTTACAGAATCATGTACTTTTCTTACTAGAAGGGACCTTAGTGATCAAACTCAAAGCCAACATTCTCAATTTATGTATAATGAAATTGAGGCCCAGGGAAGCAACACATCTCCAAAGTCACAGTGCGAATTACTCAGGATTCTCTACACAAGAACTTCTCTGTTTTGCTGGAAGGCTTAAATAGAAAAAAAAAAAAAAAAAAGATAATTATTCCACAAATACATATTGAGCCAGTACTTTTTTTTTTTTTTGAGCGCTGTGATGGCTGCTCTCCAGAAGCCTAAACTCTCTGCAGGGAAAGGAGAAATATACAAATAAAATAAGCCAACATCCATCCTGTACTAACTGTGGGCCTGAATATTTGATACAAGGTAGCAGGGAGAAGGGAAAGGAGAAGGAGTCACATGAGCTGTATTCACCCCAGAAGACTGAATGGAGGAGATGGGATGAGTAGAATTTTAATAAGCAGGAAAGTAGGTGGGCAATCCAAACAGGAGAAACATATTGGAAATGGTTCAGGAAAGAGGGGAAGTGGGGAGAAGATTAGCAGAAATGAGGGAGTAGTTGAGAAGGGGTGAGACATTGAGTAGGACAAAGGCTAGACGGTGGGACCTCAAATGCGAGACAGAGGATTTGGGAGAAGAGGAGCTTCAAAAAATATAAAACATGTCACCAGGTTCACCTCTAAAATGTCCTTGTCTGCCATTCTCTGAACCTGCCACCTCCCAGCTTGCAGACTCTGGCATTTGAGGGTCCTGAAGCTCATCTTCATCTTTTTTTCTTTCCCCCTTTGCCTTGTCTTCACAATAGGTGCTGCACCGGGTACCCTGTACATATCAGCTCAAAATAATAAAAGTAGATACCATTTGTCCAATCATTTATTCGGTATTTAGAGAGTACCTCCTATATGTCAGGCATGATGCTGAGCACTTTACTGACAGTATCTCATTTAACCTTCACAAAAACCCTATGAGGTAGGTACCAGTAATTACAGTCTTTGGCTAGCAAACTGAGTCTCGGACAGGTTAAATAAATTGCCTGAGGCCACACAGCTAGAAGACAGTGGAAATAGGATTTTAATTGGGGTCTTTTGAACACCAAAGCCTAAGCATCTTCTAATTGTTTCTATAAAAACATTCAAGTATAACACCGAGGTCAAGAGTTTGGATATCTGTACCAGCCAGCTGCCAAAAAAAAAAAAAAAAAAAATCAAGCACAAAATTTTATGAAAATAAAAAACAAACTTTGCCTCCTTCATAATTTGGCCTTCGGCCAGTCCTACCTATTTGAACACTGGAGGTATTTTGACTCTCTCTGAAATTCCCTTTTTAGCCCTTGGCCAAATTTTCCAGATGCAGCTCAACTATGGGCAATTGCTACCAACATTTATTCTCGCAATCTATTACTGAATTCTCAACCCAGGAAATATGGGATTTATTTCTGTAGGTCTTTGAACCTTCCCATATGGCATGGTATCATCATATCTTTCTGAAACAAATAAACCAAAAAAAAAATTATTAAAAGATGGAAATGAAATAACAGGAATCAGGCATGAGCAGGTTCAGAGAGCACAGGTAAGTACATGAGCAGGTGGTCCAGACTCACATGTCCTTCGGTACCGTTGTGTCAGCACCATTCCCATAAGAATGAGGGAGTCCCTCATTACCAGTCAATGTAGAGTTGCAGGTGCACTACAACCCATTCATGGATGGCCCAGAAGACAGCAATGAAGGAAAATCTTTCCAGAGGACAGAGCTTCGGACGATGCCCCATCATCCACCTTATGTGGGAAGATAAGTAGTCAAAGGCTAGAAAATACATTAACTCATGGGCAGTGGCCTAACTGGTTGGTCAAGGACCTGGCAGGAGATAATTTGGAAGATTGGAGTCAAGGAGGTCTGAGAAGAGGTATATGAATAACCTTTAGAAGAAGACATGAAGGATGAAAATCTTTGCATTTATTACATGTTAATTTTCACCAGAGAGCATCTCTGGTGGAAGACACGAAAGAACTAAGTTGAAAGAATGCATTGGCCAACTGACTTCAACCTTTGTCATCAGCCACCCCAGTGCTGAGACATTGCATAAGTAAGCATAGTAGCCATGATGGCAGGGATGTAGCCTATGCATGAGCCCAACAGAATGGGAGCCCACTAACCAAGGCTACTTGCTATTGCTAACTGCTACTGTCATCATCAAATATCCAGCCTACCAGCAACAGAGACCAATTCTAAGCCCCCTGTATGGCACCATGCCTCAAAGAAATCAACCAGCCATTTGGCAGCAAGTTAATTGGACCTCTTCTACCCTGAAAAAGTCAACAATTCATCATGGCTGGGATAAATACTTATTCCAGGTATGTGTTTGCCTTTCTTGCCTAGTGGTCTGGACAGTACCACTGTCCAAAGACTTACAAAGTGTTTAATATGCCAACATGGGATTCTACAAAACATGATCTCAGACCAAGTGACATACTTTACAGCAGAGGTGGTGTGGCAGGGGACATATGACCATGGGATCCACTGGTCCTATTACATACTGAACTACTGAGAAGCCTCTGGCCTGAAAGAGCAGTATAATGGCCTCTTGATGATACAGCTGAGGGGCCATCTTGGAGATAATACCCTGCATTGATGGTGATTATCATCCAGGACCCAGTATATACTCTAAGTGACCTATATGATTCTGTGTCCCTAGTAGGTAGAATACGCAATGGACAGCAAGTTTAGGTTTTGTGGGTCTAAAGATCCTAATTCCCAAAGCAGAAACACTTTTACTTGGAAACAAGTTAAGAGTCCCTTTGAACTTTAACCTACAGCTGCCACCCAGTCACTTTGGGATCCTTATGCCAAGAGACCAGCAGGCAAGTAAAGGAATCAACCATCTGGCAAGGGTAATTGATGCTGGTCAATACGAGGGGCTTTGCTTCTGTTAAACAATGGAAGTAGGGAAGAATGTGTTTGGCAAATAGGTGGTCCACTGGGGAGTCTCTTGCTGTTCCCATGCTCACCATTTAATGGTAAATGGATAAAAACAGCAGTGATAGCCTGAGAAGGGTGCAGTAACCAGGGACTCGGTACCCTCTGGGATAAGGGTTTGGTTGCCTCCAGCAAGTAAGCCACCTAGACCAGCACAGGGGCTAGCCAGAGTCGAGAGGAATATAGAATGAGTGGTAAAGAAGGCAATAGTGAAGTTTGAAATCAACTGTGCAGTCTTGAGATCAACTTTAGCAGCAAGAGCTGTAGCATTTCCTTCTAACCCTTCACTAAGTAAGTTTCCAGGAAACAAGACCAACCAAAATTCAATAGAAGATGGTCCCAAATAGGGTAATGAGTTTATAAGAAGTAAGTAGATTTAAGTGACACAAGGGATGGACTGTGATGCACACTAATCTGTCCACCCAGATCCCTTCTTCAGGACTGACACTCAACCCCCAGCTGCTAAGAATACTGAGTTCTGGTGACTCATAGCTGAGTTACTCGCTGGGAATTACCCTCAGCTGCAGAGAACTGCCTCGTTCAGAATGTTGGCCCCTCTTAGGGGACAGCCTATGGCCAATGGCTTATGAAGGGATACAAAGATCTGGTCCCCATGCTTCAATATGGGATAACTCTGAGGGGACATCCCAGCATCAGAGCTCCCTATAGAATCAGCTGATGTTGCTGTGGTTGCCAAAACGGTGCAGCCTCTATGGAAAATGGTATGGAGGTTCCTCAAACAATTGCAGATAGATCTACCATACGACCCAGCTATCCCACTGCTGGGAATATACCCAGAGGAATGGAAATCATCAAGTCAAAGGTATACCTGTTCCCCAATGTTCATCGCAGCACTCTTTACAATAGCCAAGAGTTGGAACCAGCCCAAATGTCCATCATCAGATGAGTGGATTCGGAAAATGTGGTACATCTACACAATGGAATACTACTCAGCTATAAAAACGAATGAAATACTGCCATTTGCAACAACATGGATGGACCTTGAGAAAATTATATTAAGTGAAACAAGTCAGGCACAGAAAGAGAAATACCACATGTTCTCACTTATTGGTGGGAGCTAAAAATAAATAAATAAATTCACACACACACACACCAAAAAAAAAAAACGGGTGGGGGGGGAGAAAACATAACAGCTACAATTCCTTGAAGTTGATATGACAAGCAAACAGAAAGGACATTGTTGGGTGGGAGGGGGGAGAGGGAGGAGGGAGGGAGGTTTCAGTAATGGACCACAATAATCAACCACACTGTATATTGACAAAATTAAATTAAGAAGAAAAAAAAAAAAGAATCAGCTGAGACCTCCTTTGCCACAGGAATGCAGGTCAGTTTCTTCCTCTGCCCAATCTTGCCTTCTCCACTACCTTACAGACAGATCTCCTGAAAACATTCCCAATATACTTTCTGCATGAAACTGTGTCTCAAGGTCTACTTCCCAGTACACAATCTAAGATAGCTGCACTCACATGCATCACCACAGAGACTAGGCAGATGGCACTGGAGAAGACATGAGGAAAGTTACTTGTCTTGGATTTATCTCCTTAAGATACCCATTTAACCAAATCTACCCATCCTCTCAAAATCTAGGTGGGTAATCCTCCATCCATGCCTCATTCTGAATCTATGAGGTTACATGTGTTATTGAATAAAGCCTTTGCAAAAAATCCTGCTTCTTACAACACAAAGCGCCAATAAAGATAGTAAGTTAAGGACATTTTAAAGTCGGAAAGTTAATGTGCTGGTATCAGTGTAGACTGGTCCATGAGAAAGGGTTAAGAAGACTAGGTCATTGAGGTCAAATGACCCTATGGAAGTCATTTAACCTCTATGAGCCTGTTTCCTAATCTATTTAAAAAGCTTGTTCTGGGTACTCTCAGAACTTTCATGACTCTTCCCTGTAAAGATAACAGCACCTACTTCATGGGATTCTTAGAAAGACTAGATGAGATAATATATTACAATATCTGGCATGTAGTAAACACTCCATATATGGCTGATATTAAATGAGAAGATGCTTGTCAAATGACTGAATAATGTGCTACAAAAGTGCCAACAATTATGATTACAACACAATATATTTAATACATAATAACAGTTTACATTTTTTCAGAGGGTTAGCCTTGTCTCCTTTACCATCACAGGGTTCCTCTTTTCTATTTCCTTTATCTTCAAAGCAACTAGTGCAGTGTTTGCCACTTGGTAGATACTTACAACCTTTTTCCTGACTTGTAAGGCAGGAATCAATGAGTAATACTGTGCCTTGGCGCCTTGCAACAACTATAAAGTGCAGATGCTTCTGTAATGCTTTGTAGAAGAGAGATCTTTTTTGTTTTTGTTTTTGTTTTTTGCATTAGACTGAAAAGCGAAGGGGAAGCTACATTTCCTCAAACCACTTGAAACATCACCCAGTGATTCCAAACGCATTCCTGTTTGCCTGAATGCACTCCAATCATGAGTTACTTCTAACCATCTGACATTTCAGGGTGCTGGTGTGTGTGCACCCATTTCCCTTTCTATTTTATTAAGTGAGGAATCAAGGATTACATCTATCCTATGCTCAAACTTTTTAATGGAATCAAAATCCTCTAAGGATTATCTTAAATCCGGGTAATAGTTTTAAGTGGAGCCTGAATTAAGCCAAATGCATGTTTAGAAACATGTCTATCTGCCTCCTTAGAGTGATTTCCTGAATTTGGAGTTTTGTGTCACTTATCCACTTCAATGCTGGCATATGTATTATGAGGAAGCACATTAATCAATATTCAAAAAACACTCAAATGCCAGCATGCCTCTAGATAAGGATGTTTTACACTACCCTAAACTGTGTATTCCTTTCCTGTTGAGTAAAGCTAACTTTTTTCCTTATCCTTCATTCCTTCTCTATGTATGCATTAGTACCCCCAGTCTCTGCATCAGCCAAATACCTTCCTTTTCCAGAATTACCTCAAATCTCACTTCCTACCCATGGTTTCCTCATATACATTAATTTCTAGGACCCATCCTATTTGCGACACTTGGAATTTCCCCTATGTAAATGATCACTGTGGAGTCCCAAGCAGGAACTTTATTCCTCTCAACAGCCTTGGTTCCTCTTTACAGAACTAAGCCCAAGACATGAACAGTCACCCACTCTCATAGAAAAAGTTGTAATAATTACCTGAGATACTGAGTCGCATTTGGTGTTTAGATGACAGGTCTCCATTTCACAGAGGAGACATACTGCAGACTTTTTATACTTATTTCTATTATAAAATGTTGTGTCTTCACATTAATGATGTACCTTGAAATTGCACTGGAAGATCCATAAGGTTCACGCATACTTGATTAAGTTGCGACACTGATCCCCATAAATCACAGCAGCCACGTCTCACACCGACTGTAGTGTAGCATCTGAAAACATATCCTTGCTGGGTTCCATTCCCTTAGTTATTGCTCTGTGCCAAAGTAATATGATTAGAGCATTAGTGCTGAAGTCTCAATGGCTGATTTTGTGTATCTTTTTAGAGTGGTGCCTGTCTTTTCACAAGGTCTTCAGTGGCTGATCTTAAAGAAACTAGAAGGGGTGGAAACTTCAGATGTGGTGGCAAGCCAGGAAAGAGTCATTTCTGAGCAAAAAGTTCAAAAACTCTATCACATCCCATGTAAATTGTCACTTTTATGTCAACCAAATTCTGTAGTTCTCTTAGATGTTGTTTGTGCCAATACGCAAATGGCCCAGCTATTTCAGAGCTAAAGAACAACATTCCCCTTGTTAGCCAGACCAAGAGGTGATACCCAGTGTCCAAGTACCCACTGTGTCACTGTCCCAGGTATTCATGCCTGTCTTCTCCTTTTACTCGAGCTCCTGAGGAATTTCACATCCAACCCTAATACTCATCAATAACAGAACTGGTAATAGATTGACTGTATAAAGTTCTAGTTAAAGGCACAATCCAGCAGACCTCCATTCAAATCCCAATTTCCCGATTTACTAGCAGTATGACCAAATTACTGAATCTAGTCCTCAGTTTTCCCTCCTGTAAAACAGGGATAGTAATTCCTATCTCATAGGTTTGTTGTAAGGAATCACTGAGACTAAATACGTAAAGTCATCAGCTTAGCACAACACAAAGTAAGGGTTCAATTACTGCACTGTTTTAGCCAACGTTTTGTCACCCAGAAAACTAGCCACCACCAAAGTACACCAGCTTCAAAACTATCATCAATCTTGTCTTTTCTGACCTTAGTCTTAAAGATGAAGGTGTGAGGCAGGGGCAGCCTTGAGCCAGAACCAAGAACTGGAATAAGTTATAGTCCTTGCTTTGCCACTTACCAGCTGTGTGAGTTTAAGTGACTCATTGATCCTCTCTAGGCTTCAGTTTCTTCACAGATAAACCAGGAATAACAACACTTGCCATGTCTACCCCCAATGAGTTGTAGTGATACATAAATGAGATAAAGTATACAATAATCCTCTGAAGCTATATAGTCATATATAAATACACTGTTATTATGAAATCTCTAGCAACAGGATCTTTCAGGACACTATTCAAATCTGAAGACCGATTTCCTCTCTCTCTCTCTGATAAATGGAAAGTCTTAGGGCCGGCCCCGTGGCGCACTCGGGTGAGTGTGGCGCTGGGAGCGCAGCAGTGCTCCCGCCGCGGGTTCGGATCCTATGTAAGGATGGCCGGTGCGCTCACTGGCTGAGCGCGGTGTAGCCAGTCACAAAAAGACAAAAAAATAAATAAATAAAAATAAATAAATAAATAAATAAATGGAAAGTCTTCTCAATTAAAGTTGAGATTCTTTTCTGATAAATGGAAAGTCCTCTCAATTAAAGTTGAGATTCTTTTCTGCAGTCTCAATGTTACATGAATTGTCACTGACTAGCTAATTATTTTTAACAACAATAATAGCTCACATTTGTAGAGTACCCTTCCTTCCTATTGCGACATACTTCAAAACTATCACCACCTGGAATTCTCACTGTAAAATCTTTGTCTCATTCAGCTTTGCATCCCAATGATCAGCAGAGTAATTTAAAATTTTTTACATGTGGATTAAATGAATAAATAAATAAATACTAGGGAAAGAGAGAGAGAATGAGAATTAACCAGGAAGCAGGAGACCTATTTCTAGTCCTGTTTCAGACCAGTAATCTGTGTGCTCTTGGACAGGTGACTTAGCCTCTCTGGATCTTATATACCTCATTCATGAAATGAGGATAATTATAGCTTATCTCCTAATACAGAAAGCTAGAAGGGAATACAGTCCTCTTATTTCATGGATGAAAAACAGATACTTAGATAAATTACTTAAGAGCATAAAGTCAGTAAAAGAGGCAGGGCCAAAACCTAAGATTCTAGATTCAAATCTTCACCTGATCTTCTGATTTATTCCAATACAAAATCTAAAATTGTATGAAATAGATTAGGTATTATAATTCTACTTGACAAAATAATCCAAATGAGGCATGAAGAGGTCACATGGTTCAATCATGACATGACTTTGATTTGAACCCAACTGTGCTGATTTTTATATATATAAATATTTTTAAAATTTTTATTGAATCATAATTGATTATACATATTTTGGGGTTAAACATTGACATATGTTGTTCAAACCAATATTACTAGGATATACACTGTTACAAATCATACTTATTCTTTGTGCCCCTTGTCCAATCTTTATTATGTTAGTCCTTCTCCTTAATCCAAGAAGAATTTCCTGTTATTTTTCTACTGTCTTGAAATGGATATTTAGATCAGTTATTTTCAGTCTTTCTTCTCTACAATTTCCATTTACTGCTATAAATTTATCTCTAAACATAGTTTCAGCTGCCTGCCCCCAAATTTTGATTCAATTCCATTAACACCCAATTCAAAATATTTTGTGATTTCTTCTTTGAGCCAAGGGTTACTTAAAAGCATACTGCTTAATTCTAAAACTTTGGAGAATTTTCTAGTTATAATTGTTTTCAGGCTTAAATCCCCTGTTGTCAGAGAAGATACTATCAATGATTAAATTTTGAAATCTGTTGAGACTTGATTTAGGTCCCAGCACAGTGTAAATTTTAGAAAATGTTCCATATGCACTTGAAAATAAGATACATTCTAATTAATGTTAATTACAGGGTTCTATATATGTAAATTAAGTTAAGTTTGTTTATCATGTTGTTTAGATCTTCCATAGCCTTTCTGATATAGTTTTTTTTTGTCTGTCTACCATTATCAGTCATTGACAGAGGCATGTTAAAGCTTCCCACTACAATTGTTTATTTCTCTATTTTTCTTCTTAGTTCTGTCAAACTTTTACTTTGTAATTTAAGGCTATGTTTTGGATGCATATAAATTCATGACTGTTTTTGTTCTTGTGAAATTGACTCTTCTGTCATCATGAAATACTACTTATCTATCCTAGCGTTTCTTTCCTAGCGTCTAGCTTGTTGAATATATTATATATTTTTTCATCCTTTTCTTTCAGTCTTCCTGTGTCTTTATGTTTAAAGTGTATCTCTTATAAATAGCATATGGCAAGGTTATGTTTTTATCCAGTCTTACAATGGCTCTCTTTTAGCTAAAGAATTAAGTCCATTTACATCTAAAGTAATTACTGATGTTACTTGTATTATCCATCTTATTGTTTACTACTTATTCCACCTGCTTGATGTTCCTTTTTCTCTCCTTTCTTCCCTTGTTTTAAATAAGTATTTCCTATTATCCAGTTTGCTCCCTATATTAGATTGTTAGTTATGCACTCTTTTACTATCTTTTAGTGGCTATCCTAAAGAATACAATCAGCATTCTTGACTTATTACAATCAGTGGGCCTCATCTGATCTAAAAGCCCTTAAAAGCAAAACTAAGGTTTCCCTGAAGAAGAAATTCTGCCTCAAAACTTCCGTGTCAGCTCCTTACCAAGAGTTTTCAGGCTGCTGGCCTCTACAGATTTCAGACTTTCTAGCCCCCACAATCACATAAGCCAATCCATTGAAATAAATCTGACTGATCTACCACACAATCTAATTCCCATGAAATACTATGAACGCAGAACACATTAACTCCCTTTACCTACCTCCCATCTTTTATTTCACCATGCATGCTAATTCTATATATTTTACATCTCATGACATGTTATTGTTTTGTGTAAACAATATTGGCTTATATTTATCCACATATTTATTCTTTCTAATACTCTTTACTCCTTCCTGCATTTCTGTGTTTCCATAAGTAATCATCCTTCCTTCTGCCTGAAGAACTCACAGGGCCTGCTGGCAACAAAATCTCTCAACTTTGTTTGTCTAGAAATGTCTTTATTTTGCCTTCTCATTTGAAAGATATTTTTTCACCAGGTATAAAATTCTAGATCTGTTCCCTCATCCCCACCCCCAGCACCTTAAAGATGCCAATTCATTGCCTCTGATTTCCATATTATTGTTCTGCCAATTGGATTTTGGATTATTTTCATGCAGTATATGGTCTTTTTTCCTCAGGCTTCCTTTTAGATTTTTTAGCAACTTTATTATGAGAGTTTTCTTTGCATTCATCCTCTCTGAAGTACACAGAACTTTTAAAACTGTGATGAGGCATTTTGTCTGGAGGAATTTTGGCCATTATCTCTTCAAATATTACTTCTACCACACTTTTTCTCTCCTGCTAATCTGGAACTTCAACTATACATATGTTAAGACTTTTCATTAAGTTCATAAATGTTTTTATACTTTTTCCTGTATTTACATACTTTTTCTCTTTCATGCTTTATCCTGTATATTTTCTACTCAACAGTTTTCTGGTTCCCCAAGAGAGTAACCTGGACTCCTACCATAACCTGCCAATACTGAGGCAGTCTCCCACCCTTTCCTGGAAAGAGTCAGACAAAGCTAGCTAAAACAGAGATTTTAGAATTTTCTGACAAAAATTTTTAAAGCATCATCATAACTATTCTTCATTGGGCAATTATAAGCACACTTGAAACAAATGAACAGACTGCCTAGGAAAGAAATATGAGATATAAAGAAGCAAATGAAAATATAGAAATAAACAATAAAATAACCAAAAAATGTTTAAAAGTCAATGAATGAGCTAAACAGCAAAGTGGAGGAGGTAAAGGAAAGAATCAGTGAAGCAGAAGATAGAACAATAGAAATTACCCAATCTGAACAACAGAAGGAAAAAGAGACTGGAAAAAATGAACACAGCCTCAGGGACTTGTGAGACTATAACAAAAGAACAAATATTCATGTATCAGAGTCCCAGGAAAGAAGGTAGTGCTGTAAAAGCATTTGAAGAAATAATGGCAGGGCACTTCCAAAATGTGGCAAAAGACATATACCTATAGATTTGAGAAACATGGTACACCTCAAGTAGTATGACCCAAAGATGTCCACACCATGATAAATCATAACCAAACTTCTGAAATCTAAAGACAAAGAAAAAAATCTTGAAAGCAGAGAGAGAAATTGAATATTTCCTATAGGGGAAAAACCCATTTAAACAACAGTGGATGTCTCATCAGAAACCATGGAAGCCAGAAAAGAGTGACACAATAATATTCAAGTGCTGAAGGAAAAGAACTGTCAACCTAGAATTACATGTTCAGAGAAAATATCCTTCAGGAATGAAGAAGAAATAAAGGCATTCTCAGATTTTAAAAAAAACCGAAGATAATTTTTTGCCATTAGAATTATTCTAAAAGAATGCCTAAAAAAATCTTCTATGCAGAAAGAATATTATAAAGGAATGAATCTTAAAACATGAGGGAGGAATAAAGAATAATAACAAAGCAAAAATACAAGTAAATACACTAAATTTTTCTGCTGCTGTTGAGTTCTTAAAATCATGATTGACAGTTGAAGCAAAATTTGGAACATCGATGTGACATTAAGTGAATGTAAAGGAAATATTTAAAACAAATATACTACAAATGAGGGAGGGTAAGATATGTAAAAAAAGGTTTCTATATTGTGCTTGAACTGGCAAAATGTTAACACTAGGAGGCTGTGATAAGTTATGTATATGTAATATAATACCTAGGGCAACCATTAACAAAGCTATACAAAGATATACACTTAAAAATATAATAGATACTGTTGCAGCAAAGGTTTCAAGATGGCGGTGGCTACGGTGGTTGGCACAGAGTAGCTGAGGTGGAAAAGGCGGCCACTGGGCTTTAGGTAGCCGGGAAACTTGTGGACCTTCCTCTTGCCATCTCTTAAGGGAGGACTGCTGCTGGTGGCCGGTCGTGCGGGCTGACCACCACTTTGCGCCCGGCAGGAGAGGCTGCCTCATTTACATGCAACAGCTTTGAAGTGTGGAGCAGGAAAAGAACTGTTTCTTAGCTGCAAAAGCGAGTCTCTAAACAGGGAACATGGCAGCAGGGCTGCTGTGGATGCAGACAGGATCCCAGACGCTGGGGCTGCGCTGAAGGCGGCCAGCTGCCCTACTCATGATTCGAGGTTTCAAGCCGGCATAAAAGAAGATTCCTGGGAGCACCTGAGCTGCACTGCGGGACTGAGCGAGCAGTCCGAGGTGGCGGGAACCGAGAACGGGGAAGGCAACAAACCAGAGGCAGAGAGTGAGCGCCCGACCTGGCACAGCCCTGTGAGTGACCCCCGACCCGGCCCTGCTCGGGGTGCTGATGCCCACCCGGCTTCCGCCTGCATCACCAGGCCACTCACCGCCCCGGGGCTGCCTCCATTTTCTCAGGTGTGGCAGCTCTGGCCCGGCTCAGCCAAGCCTGTCCTCCTCACCCAGCTCGGCTCCTCACTGAGCCCTCCCACTTCCTTGCCCCGGTGCGGGGCTTCCCGGGGCCTGCGGGCTGGCCTCCCCTCCCACTCCTTCCGCAGTTCTCTGGCGGGGCTGGTGGCATGGGGCACCCCGGCCAGCGTCGGGAGGGCAAGGAAGTACAGGCAGGCCGACTGTCACTCCACCACACCCTGGACTCCGGCCCCTGGTAAACTTCCTGTTACTGGGAGGCAGACACCATCTCTGCAGCCACCAGTTTGGAAAAACGCCTAACCAATTTCTGGTTAGGAATAGTGTGGTAGGAGAGTTCCCAAGTCCGCTTGAACCTGCCGGAGAGCTGACTGCAGGCGGGCACTGGACTCGGTCCATGCCGGGGGGATACAAAGGTGAACCGTGTGCTGCGGACTAAGAGTGAAAGGATGGAAAAAGATTTACCATGCAAACAGAAAAGAAAAATGAGCTGGAGTAGCTATTCTTATCTGACAAAATAGACTTTAAACTAAAAACCATAAAAAGAGACAATGAGGGACACTACTTAATGATAAAAGGACTGATCCATCAAGAAAACATAACAATCATAAATATGTACGCACCCAATGTTGGAGCAGCCAGATTTATAAAACAAACTCTATTAGACCTAAAGAAGGAAATAGACACTAATACCATAATAGCAGGGGACCTGAACACCCCACTGTCAATATTAGACAGATCATCTAGGCAAAAAATCAGTAGAGAAACACAAGATCTAAACAAGACTCTAGACCAATTGGAATTGGCAGATATCTACAGAACATTCCATCCAACAACCTCAGAATATTCATTCTTCTCATCAGCACATGTATCATTTTCCAGGATAGATCACATATTAGGTCATAAATCAAGTCTCAACAAATTCAAAAAAAATTGGAATTATCCCATGTATTTTCTCAGATCACAATGGATTAAAACTAGAAATTAATAACAAACGAAACTCTGGAAACTATACAAACACATGGAAATTAAACAGCATTCTACTTAATGACATATGGGTCCAAGAAGAAATCAAGCAGAAAATCAAAAAATTTCTTGAAACTAATGAAAATAATGATACATCACACCAAAACCTGTGGGATACTGCAAAAGCAGTATTAAGGGGAAAATTTATTGCATTAAATGCTCACCTCAGAAGAATGGAAAGATGGCAAGTGAACAACCTAACACTTCACCTTAAAGAACTAGAAAAACAAGAACAATCCAAACCTAAAGTTAGCAGACGGAAAGAAATCATTAACATCAGAGCAGAACTGAATGAAATTGAAAACCAAAAAACAATTCAAAAGATCAACGAATCAAAAAGTTGGTTTTTTGAAAAGATAAATAAAATTGACAAACCATTAGCATGGCTAACAAAAAAAAGAAGAGAGAAGACTCAAATAACAAAAATTAGAAATGAAAAAGGCGATATTACAACTGATTCATCTGAAATACAAGGAATCATTCGAGACTACTATAAACAACTATACGCCAACAAATTTGAAAATCTGGAGGAAATGGATAAATTTCTGGACACACACAAGCTCCCAAAACTGAACCGTGAAGACGTAGACAATTTGAACAGACCAATAACAATAAAGGAGATTGAAGCTGTTATCAGAAGGCTCCCAACAAAGAAAAGCCCAGGACCAGATGGATTCACAGCAGAATTTTACCAAACATTCAAACAGGAATTGACACCGATTCTTTACAAACTATTCCAAAAGATTGAAACGGACACAAATCTCCCAAACTCATTCTATGAAGCAAACATCATCCTGATACCAAAACCAGGTAAAGATATAACCAAAAAAGAAAACTACAGGCCGATATCCTTGATGAATATAGATGCAAAAATCCTCACTAAAATACTAGCAAACAGAATACAGCAACACATACGAAAAATTATTCATCACGATCAAGTGGGATTCATCCCAGGGATGCAAGGTTGGTTTAACATACGCAAATCAATAAATGTGATACACCATATTAATAAACTCAAACACAAGGACCATATGATCATATCTATAGATGCTGAAAAAGCATTTGATAAAGTTCAGCACTCATTCATGACAAAGACCCTCTATAAGTTAGGTATAGAGGGAAAGTATCTCAACATAATAAAAGCCATATATGACAAACCCACTGCCAATATCATCCTGAATGGGGAAAAGCTGAAAGCTTTTCCTTTAAGAACAGGCACTAGACAAGGATGCCCACTCTCACCACTCCTATTCAACATAGTGTTGGAAGTACTAGCCAGAGCAATCAGAGAAGAGAAGGAAATAAAGGGCATTCAGACTGGAAAAGATGAAGTCAAACTGTCCCTGTTTGCAGATGACATGATCCTATATATCGAACAGCCTAAAACCTCTACAAAAAAACTGTTGGAATTGATAAATGATTTCAGCACAGTAGCAGGATACAAAATCAACACACAAAAATCAGTAGCATTTCTTTTCTCCAATAGTGAACATGCAGAAGGAGAAATCAAGAAAGCCTGCCCATTTACAATAGCCACCAAAAAAATAAAATACTTAGGAATTGAGTTAACCAAGGAGGTGAAAAATCTCTATAATGAGAACTACAAACCACTGCTGAGAGAAATTAGAGAGGATACAAGAAGATGGAAAGATATTCCATGCTCTTGGATTGGAAGAATCAACATAGTGAAAATGTCCATACTACCCAAAGTGATATACAAATTCAACGCAATCCCCATCAAAATTCCAAAGACATTTTTCTCAGAAATGGAAAAAACTATTCAGACATTTATATGTAACAATAAAAGACCACGAATAGCCAAAGCAATGCTCAGCAAAAAAAATAAAGCTGGAGGCATAACACTTCCTGACTTTAAGCTATACTACAAAGCTATAATAACCAAAACAGTATGGTACTGGCATAAAAACAGACACACTGACCAATGGAATAGAATAGAGAATCCAGAAATCAACCCACACACTTACTGCCATCTGATCTTTGACAAAGGCACCAAGCGTATTCACTGGGGAAGGGACTGCCTCTTCAGCAAGTGGTGTTGGGATAACTGGATATCGATATGCAGGAGAATGAAACTAGATCCATACCTCTCACCGTATACTAAAATCAACTCAAAATGGATTAAGTATTTAAATATACACCCTGAGACAATAAAACTTCTTAAAGAAAACATAGGGGAAACACTTCAGGAAATAGGACTGGGCACAGACTTCATGAATACGACCCCAAAAGCACGGGCAACCAAAGGAAAAATAAACAAATGGGATTATATCAAACTAAAAAGCTTCTGCACAGCAAAAGAAACAATTAAAAGAGTTAAAAGACAACCAACAGAGTGGGAGAAAATATTTGCAAAATATACATCTGACAAAGGATTAATATCCAGAATATATAAGGAACTCAAACAACTTTACAAGAAGAAAACAAGCAACCCAATTAAAAAATGGGCAAAAGAGCTAAGTAGGCATTTCTCTAAGGAAGATATCCAAATGGCCAACAGACATATGAAAAAATGCTCAACATCACTCAGCATCCGGGAAATGCAAATCAAAACCACATTGAGATACCATCTAACCCCAGTTAGGATGGCTAAAATCCAAAAGACTATGAACGATAAATGCTGGCGAGGCTGCGGAGAAAAAGGAACTCTCATACATTGTTGGTGGGACTGCAAAATGGTGCAGCCTCTATGGAAAATGGTATGGAGGTTCCTTAAACAATTGCAAATAGATCGACCATACGACCCAGCCATCCCACTGTTGGGAATATACCCAGAGGAATGGAAATCATCAAGTCGAAGGTATACCTGTTCCCCAATGTTCATCGCAGCACTCTTTACAATAGCCAAGAGTTGGAACCAGCCCAAATGCCCATCATCAGATGAGTGGATACGGAAAATGTGGTACATCTACACAATGGAATACTACTCAGCTATAAAAACGAATGAAATACTGCCATTTGCAACAACATGGATGGACCTTGAGAGAATTATATTAAGTGAAACAAGTCAGGCACAGAAAGAGAAATACCACATGTTTTCACTTATTGGAGGAAGCTAAACATTAATATATAAATTCACACACACACATACACACACACACACACAAATCGGGGGGGGGAGGGAAGAAGATATAACAACCACAATTATTTGAAGTTGATACAACAAGCAAACAGAAAGGACATTGTTGGGGGGGAGGGGGAGAGGGAGAAGGGAGGGAGGTTTTGGTGATGGGGAGCATTAATCAGCTACAATGTATGTCGACAAAATAAAATTTAAAAAAAAAAAAAAAAAAAACTATAAAAATAAAAAAAAATAAAAAAAAAAAAAAAAAGAAGGCTGCCAACAAAGAAAAGCCCAGGACCAGATGGATTCACAGCAGAATTTTACCAAACATTCAAACAGGAATTGACACCGATTCTTTACAAACTATTCCAAAAGATTGAAACGGACACAAATCTCCCAAACTCATTCTATGAAGCAAACATCATCCTGATACCAAAACCAGGTAAAGATATAACCAAAAAAGAAAACTACAGGCCGATATCCTTGATGAATATAGATGCAAAAATCCTCACTAAAATACTAGCAAACAGAATACAGCAACACATACGAAAAATTATTCATCACGATCAAGTGGGATTCATCCCAGGGATGCAAGGTTGGTTTAACATACGCAAATCAATAAATGTGATACACCATATTAATAAACTCAAACACAAGGACCATATGATCATATCTATAGATGCTGAAAAAGCATTTGATAAAGTTCAGCACTCATTCATGACAAAGACCCTCTATAAGTTAGGTATAGAGGGAAAGTATCTCAACATAATAAAAGCCATATATGACAAACCCACTGCCAATATCATCCTGAATGGGGAAAAGCTGAAAGCTTTTCCTTTAAGAACAGGCACTAGACAAGGATGCCCACTCTCACCACTCCTATTCAACATAGTGTTGGAAGTACTAGCCAGAGCAATCAGAGAAGAGAAGGAAATAAAGGGCATTCAGATTGGAAAAGATGAAGTCAAACTGTCCCTGTTTGCAGATGACATGATCCTATATATCGAACAGCCTAAAACCTCTACAAAATAACTATTGGAATTGATAAATGATTTCAGCACAGTAGCAGGATACAAAATCAACACACAAAAATCAGTAGCATTTCTTTTCTCCAATAGTGAACATGCAGAAGGAGAAATCAAGAAAGCCTGCCCATTTACAATAGCCACCAAAAAAATAAAATACTTAGGAATTGAGTTAACCAAGGAGGTGAAAAATCTCTATAATGAGAACTACAAACCACTGCTGAGAGAAATTAGAGAGGATACAAGAAGATGGAAAGATATTCCATGCTCTTGGATTGGAAGAATCAACATAGTGAAAATGTCCATACTACCCAAAGTGATATACAAATTCAACGCAATCCCCATCAAAATTCCAAAGACATTTTTCTCAGAAATGGAAAAAACTATTCAGACATTTATATGGAACAATAAAAGACCACGAATAGCCAAAGCAATGCTCAGCAAAAAAAAATAAAGCTGGAGGCATAACACTACCTGACTTTAAGCTATACTACAAAGCTATAATAACCAAAACAGTATGGTACTGGCATAAAAACAGACACACTGACCAATGGAATAAAATAGAGAATCCAGAAATCAACCCACACACTTACTGCCATCTGATCTTTGACAAAGGCACCAAGCGTATTCACTGGGGAAGGGACTGCCTCTTCAGCAAGTGGTGTTGGGATAACTGGATATCGATATGCAGGAGAATGAAACTAGATCCATACCTCTCACCGTATACTAAAATCAACTCAAAATGGATTAAGGATTTAAATATACACCCTGAGACAATAAAACTTCTTAAAGAAAACATAGGGGAAACACTTCAGGAAATAGGACTGGGCACAGACTTCATGAATACGACCCCAAAAGCACGGGCAACCAAAGGAAAAATAAACAAATGGGATTATATCAAACTAAAAAGCTTCTGCACAGCAAAAGAAACAATTAAAAGAGTTAAAAGACAACCAACAGAGTGGGAGAAAATATTTGCAAAATATACATCTGACAAAGGATTAATATCCAGAATATATAAGGAACTCAAACAACTTTACAAGAAGAAAACAAGCAACCCAATTAAAAAATGGGCAAAAGAGCTAAGTAGGCATTTCTCTAAGGAAGATATCCAAATGGCCAACAGACATATGAAAAAATGCTCAACATCACTCAGCATCCGGGAAATGCAAATCAAAACCACATTGAGATACCATCTAACCCCAGTTAGGATGGCTAAAATCCAAAAGACTATGAACGATAAATGCTGGCAAGGCTGCGGAGAAAAAGGAACTCTCATACATTGTTGGTGGGACTGCAAAATGGTGCAGCCTCTATGGAAAATGGTATGGAGGTTCCTTAAACAATTGCAAATAGATCGACCATACGACCCAGCCATCCCACTGTTGGGAATATACCCAGAGGAATGGAAATCATCAAGTCGAAGGTATACCTGTTCCCCAATGTTCATCGCAGCACTCTTTACAATAGCCAAGAGTTGGAACCAGCCCAAATGCCCATCATCAGATGAGTGGATACGGAAAATGTGGTACATCTACACAATGGAATACTACTCAGCTATAAAAACGAATGAAATACTGCCATTTGCAACAACATGGATGGACCTTGAGAGAATTATATTAAGTGAAACAAGTCAGGCACAGAAAGAGAAATACCACATGTTTTCACTTATTGGAGGGAGCTAAACATTAATATATAAATTCACACACACACATACACACACACACACAAATCGGGGGGGGGAGGGAAGAAGATATAACAACCACAATTATTTGAAGTTGATACAACAAGCAAACAGAAAGGACATTGTTGGGGGGGAGGGGGAGAGGGAGAAGGGAGGGAGGTTTTGGTGATGGGGAGCATTAATCAGCTACAATGTATGTCGACAAAATAAAATTAAAAAAAAAAAAAAAAAACTATAAAAATAAAAAAAAAAAAAAAAAAAAAAAAAGAAGGCTCCCAACAAAGAAAAGCCCAGGACCAGATGGATTCACAGCAGAATTTTACCAAACATTCAAAGAGGAATTGACACCGATTCTTTACAAACTATTCCAAAAGATTGAAACAGACGCAAATCTCCCAAACTCATTCTATGAAGCAAACATCATCCTGAAACCAAAACCAGGTAAAGATATAACCAAAAAAGAAAACTACAGGCCGATATCCTTGATGAATATAGATGCAAAAATCCTCACTAAAATACTAGCAAACAGAATACAGCAACACATACGTAAAATTATTCACCACGATCAAGTGGGATTCATCCCAGGGATACAAGGTTGGTTCAACATATGCAAATCAATAAATGTGATACACCATATTAATAAAGTCAAACACAAGGACCATATAATCATCTCTATAGATGCTGAAAAAGCATTTGATAAAGTTCAGCACTCATTCTTGACAAAGACCCTCTATAAGTTAGGTATAGAGGGAAAGTATCTCAACATAATTAAAGCCATATATGCCAAACCCACTGCCAATATCATCCTGAATGGGCAAAAGCTGAAAGCTTTTCCTTTAAGAACAGGAACTAGACAAGGATGCCCACTCTCACCACTCCTATTCAACATAGTGTTGGAAGTACTAGCCAGAGCAATCAGAGAAGAGAAGGAAATAAAGGGCATCCAGATTGGAAAAGATGAAGTCAAACTGTCCCTGTTTGCAGATGACATGATCCTATATATCGAACAGCCTAAAACCTCTACAAAAAAACTCTTGGAATTGATAAATGATTTCAGCACAGTAGCAGGATACAAAATCAACACACAAAAATCAGTAGCATTTCTTTTCTCCAATAGTGAACATGCAGAACGAGAAATCAAGAAAGCCTGCCCATTTACAATAGCCACCAAAAAAATAAAGTACTTAGGAATTGAGTTAACCAAGGAGGTGAAAAATCTCTATAATGAGAACTACAAACCACTGCTGAGAGAAATTAGAGAAGATACAAAGAAATGGAAAGATATCCCATGCTCTTAGATTGGAAGAATCAGCATAGTGAAAATGTCCATTCTACCCAAAGTGATATACAAATTCAATGCAATCCCCATCAAAATTCCAAAGACATTTTTCTCAGAAATGGAAAAAACTATCTAGTCATTTATATGGAACAATAAAAGACCACGAATAGCCAAAGCAATGCTCAGCAAAAAAAATAAAGCTGGAGGCATAACACTACCTGACTTTAAGCTATACTACAAAGCTATAATAACCAAAACAGTATGGTACTGGCATAAAAACAGACACACTGACCAATGGAATAGAATAGAGAATCCAGAAATCAACCCACACACTTACTGCCATCTGATCTTTGACAAAGGCACCAAGCCTATTCACTGGGGAAGGGACTGCCTCTTCAGCAAATGGTGCTGGGAGAACTGGATATCCATATGCAGGAGAATGAAATTAGACCCATACCTCTCACCATATACTAAAATCAACTCAAAATGGATTAAGGATTTAAGTATACACCCTGAAAGAATAAAACTTCTTAAAGAAAACATTGGAGAAACACTTCGGGAAATAGGACTGGGCACAGACTTCATGAATACGACCCCAAAAGCATGGGCAACCAAAGGAAAAATAAACAAATGGGATTATATCAAACTAAAAAGCTTCTGCACAGCAAAAGAAACAATTAACAGAGTTAAAAGACAACCAACAGAGTGGGAGAAAATATTTGCAAAATATACATCTGACAAAGGATTAATATCCAGAATATACAAGGAACTCAAACAACTTTACAAGAAAAAAACAAGCAACCCAATTAAAAAATGGGCAAAAGAGCTAAGTAGGCATTTCTCTAAGGAAGATATACAAATGGCCAACAGACATATGAAAAAATGCTCAACATCACTCAGCATCCAGGAAATGCAAATTGAAACCACACTGAGATACCATCTAACCCCAGTTAGGATGGCTAAAATCCAAAAGACTCTGAACGATAAATGCTGGCGAGGTTGCAGAGAAAAAGGAACTCTCATACATTGTTGGTGGGACTGCAAAATGGTGCACCCTCTATGGAAAATGGTATGGAGGTTCCTCAAACAATTGCAGATAGATCTACCATACGACCCAGCTATCACACTGCTGGGAATATACCCAGAGGAATGGAAATCATCAAGTCGAAGGTATACCTGTTCTCCAATGTTCATCGCAGCACTCTTTACAATAGCCAAGAGTTGGAACCAGCCCAAATGCCCATCATCAGATGAGTGGATTCGGAAAATGTGGTACATCTACACAATGGAATACTACTCAGCTATAAAAACGAATGAAATACTGCCATTTGCAACAACATGGATGGACCTTGAGAGAATTATATTAAGTGAAACAAGTCAGGCACAGAAAGAGAAATACCACATGTTCTCACTTATTGGTGGGAGCTAAAAATTAATATATAATTCACACACACACACACACACACACACAAAAAAAAAAAACCGAGGGGGGAGGAAGAAGATATAAC